>NC_044552.1:16788631-17083474 GCF_007565055.1 Rhinopithecus roxellana
ATGAGGACAATGTGAAGCAGACACAAGATGTAGCAGGAGCAAGAAACAAAATATCATTGTTTCAAGGCACATGGGATTTGGGGACTGCTGGGAACCACCTGATATGGGGGATAATGAAGTGAGTTGTACTCCTGTGCCTTTTGGGGCCAGGGGAGATAGGCGAGTTCTTGGGGACCCTCCATACCCCGGCCACATGTCCATCTTGTGCCGTCTGCTGCTACCGAGGGGCAGAGGTCTTCTCTGTACGGTTTGCTGTGATATTCAGCTTCTGGGGTATGGAACACAAGGCGCCCAGACTCTCAAATTCTGAAAGTCTTCTGAGGCTTCAATTATCATTTATCACCAGTGGCAACTTGGTCTACAAAGCAGAAAGATAGGCGGGGCACTGTGGAGTCCACCCTCCTCGCAACACCCGGACCTACCCTTCTCAGACATTGATCTAGATCCAAAGGGTGCGCTGGGCTGCTAGCCATCAATTCTCTTTCTTTTTTTTTTTTTTTTTTTTTTTTTTTTTTTTTTTTTTTTTTTTTTGAGACGGAGTCTTGCTCTGTCGCCCAGGCTGGAGTGCAGTGGCCGGATCTCAGCTCACTGCAAGCTCCACCTCCCGGGTTCACGCCATTCTCTCGCCTGACTACAGGCGCCCGCCATCTCGCCCGGCTAATTTTTTGTATATATATATTTTTAGTAGAGACGGGGTTTCACCGTGTTAGCCAGGATGGTCTCGATCTCCTGACCTCGTGATCCGCCCGTCTCGGCCTCCCAAAGTGCTGGGATTACAGGCTTGAGCCACCGCGCCCGGCCCATCGATTCTCTTTCTAATGCATTGTTTATGGCATGAACTTTATGGCTATCTCCTCAGAGGGTAACCTTTTTAGATTCTCAAGCTTATGTTCTTGCAAATCCAGAGCATTTTCTCTCCACTGTCCGTTTCCTTTTTCTTGACAACTTATTTTTTAAAATCATCAAAGAAATACATGTACATGATTAAAACCAAAGAGAACCACAAGCCTTGTGATGAAAACGGACACTTTTAACTCTTTGCCATTTTAGTACTTACAGCCTTAATTCTAAATAATATTATTAAAGCATTATTTCTTGATTTATCCATTTTAGACATCATCCAATGACTTCTTACTATGGAAAACGAGCATTTAGTATCTTGCATCTTCTCAGTCCCTCAGTCTGCAGTCCCTCCTCCTCTACCTCCCCAATACTGACTAGATCAATAGTCTGCACTTAACCGTGTGATGGTCAGGAACTGTGATTTCATTTATTCCTTACTTACAATTTTCACTTTTCCCCTGAATCTAATAATCTAGTAACACTAATAGTTACCATTTGGGTAACTAATCATTTTTGTTTATTTGCTTGGTTTGTTTGTTAATTCTTCCTTAATCCTTCAACAGAATTATTGAATATTATTGTCTTCCGAATATTATCATCTAGCTACATGACCAAACACATCAGGTAACTGATCCATTCCATCTTTTTCCAGTATATTTCTCTCCTAAGCCTTCAGTCCTCCTACCGAGAAAACTGAGAATGTGCTTGTCCCCACATGCCTCTGCTGGGGTGGCCTGTGCTTCTGTCTGCTTTGGGATGCTCTGTTCCCTGGAGCCCCTGTCTTCCTCATTCTGGGTATACCGCTTTATTTTCCTCTAATAACTCAGAAGAAAGGGTACAGGAGAGTAGATGTTTCTAAATCATGCCTCACAAGGCACAGGACTAAAGGCTTCCTCTGTCTGGATGGATAATTTAGTAAGATAACAGTCATTTTCCCCTGAATTTCTGGCTTCCATTATGGCTTTGAGAGGTCCCTATGAAATTCCAATTCTCTTGCCTTTGTATGTGAACTTTTCTGCTCCCTTCTGGAAGCCTTTAGTACCGTGTCTTGTTATTAGTGTTGTAATATTTCAGCAATGTGTTTTAGTGAAGGTGCTTTCTCATCCACTGTGTTGGGCATTCTGTGGGCCTCTCAGTTTAGACATTCATGTACTTCGTAATCAAGCTGTGCACTTCAGATTTGCGCATAGGATTTGTATTTGCATGGCATTGTATTTGCATATCAATAACATTTTTAAGAACAGGAAAGGAGAAAGCCTACTTGGAGCTCAAGAGCTGAACTGTTAACCCTTCTGTATCTCTCCCCCACAAATCCCTCCCCCAAGGCCATACACACTTTGAGAGAACAGAGGGCAAAGGTGGTAGAAATTGTGGTTAGCAAGGAGCGTGCATATGGGGAGAAACTTGGCTAATATGGCAGAATTCTGTCTTGCCATGGTTACCTGGCTTAATTAGGCCTTACAGTTGCTTATTTAGGTCTTACAGGTGTTGGTGTTATTATTCCCAGTTTACCAATGAGAAAATCAAGACTCAGACCATTTGAGGAACTTCTCTAAGATCCCACTGCTAACTCAGCTTTCAACCTGATTTGGAGTCTTACTGACCCTGAAGCTCCTCTTCTTTCTTCTTCCTCCTCCTCCTCTTCTTCTTCTTCTTCTTCTTCTTCTTCTTCTTCTTCTTCTTCTTCTTCTTCTTCTTCTTCTTCCTCTTCTTCTTCTTCTTCTTTCTTCTTCTTCCTCTTCCTCTTCCTCTTCTTCCTTCTTCCTTCTTCCTTCTTCCTTCTTTCTTCTTCTTCTTCTTCTTCTCCTTCTTCTTCTTCTTTTTTTTTTTTTTTTTTTGGCTGAAAACGTTTCAAGTTTTATAAATCCACAGATCAAAGGCACTGAATAAGCAGCCTAAGCACATAGTGTGAACACAAAGAGAACCTCACCAGGGCACTTCGTAATCCAATTTCTGAAAACCAGTGACAAGGAGAGTATCTTCAAAAAGAGCCAGAGAGGAAAAAAAAAAAAAAAAAAGTCATACTGAGGAGCAAAGTCTCAGGCAAGAGGCTGCTTATCAGAAACTAGCAAGCCAGGGGACAATGGAATGATATATTTTGTTTGTTTTTTAAATCTCACATTCTTAATCAATAGAAAGAATAGGCCACCAGCTGCTGAAAGGAATGTTCTGTGAGCACCACATGTCAAACCCCAGACTTGAGATCCTTTTGTTTTTTTATTTTCTCTCTTTCTGTTCCTTTACAAGGATGGTGAATCTTCTAGGTAGACTTAGATGAAAACCTAAGCTCTCTGAGGCCAGAAAAGTATTGTTTTCTTCCACGGAATCCAGCAAAGATCAGTAATCTAGAGAGCACATTTTTAATTGACTAGGAATGATCTTGTTCTCCTGCCCCCTGGGATTCTAAGCTGATATCGTATCGGCATTGACCACATCTCCATAACTTCGGAGGCTGGCAGAGAATGCCCCATTGTATCCCCTTCCTTTTTTAAAAACAGATGTCTTTTGGGGGGTGATCTGGGACCCCTTCACACAAACAGGAAGCATGAACGAACCTGCTGAGTCCCCGTGGGTTTTCCCCATTGGGCTAGTTGTCATTTTTTCAGCTGATTCCCAAGTAATCTGTCTGTTTCTTTTCCAATTCCACGGTGAAAAGTAAACTAAGCATTTTGATTTCTCTAGTAACACAGAAGTCTCAATGAAATAGGACTATTCATTAGTGTAATAAAAATCCAACGGAAATGGAGGTAAATATTTCCCTGATAAAGGAAACTTGCAATTGGATTCTTTCCACAATTAAATTTGCTAGCTTAGTATCCTGGTTTTGCAACATGGTGATTAATACATTATACCCATTAAACTCTAAGTCACTCTTCACATCTGTTTGCATATTTTTTTTAGAAGCGCACACAGAATTAGTCTGAACCAAAGGTGTAATTTATTTGTCTGCAGTCTGAGTCACTGAGTTCCCTCAGGGTATGTTTCTACTTGTTTTTTTTTTTTTTTTTATAAATCTCTATAGTGTGTTTTTTTTTTTCAAAACATGTGATCTCTTTAGAAACAGGCTAGCCAGCACACAACCAAACCTGTTCTATTGTTTTCTATCTCAGAATTTGCTTACATGACTTAAAAAATTTTAAGGCTCTGTATTTTACATGTTTCCACAGCTCTGAATTGAAAAAAGTATTGCAAGCTTGTCTGACCCATGGCCCACCGACCACATGCAGCCCAGAACAGCTTTGAATGCAGTCCAACATAAACTCGTAAACTTTCTTAAAACACTACAAGATGTTTTGGAGATTTTTGTTTTTTTTTTTAGTTCATCAGCTGTCATTAGTGTTAGTGGATTTTATGTGTGGCCCAAGATAATTCTCCTTATTCCAGTGTGGCCCAGGGAAGCGAAAAGATTGGACATCCATGAAGTAATGAACGTTGATACCATGGCTGCTTTACGGCAGAAGTCAGAAATGGCCTCCCTCCCTTGATGTGCTTGTCAATATTGGAAAGGCAAATCAAGAAGCTAGGAGAGGTTGCCTTCACACAGCCGGATAAATGTATGAAGCGTTATGGAATTACAGCTTTAGATAGTATTTTACTTAAGGTTCCAAAACAGTTTTCTTCTTATTTACTTAGCATTTAGCCTTGAGTTGAAAGAGAATCAAAGATATACGCAATTATTAAAACCCAGATATAAGACCGCAGTTTTTTTGCAGACAGTTCTAGAATATTCATGCAACCCTGTAGTGTGTGGCCAAGAAGACACCAGAACTCAAGTTGCAGGTTCATTACCAACTTACCCTCTCTGGGCCTTAGTTTCCTCATGCAGAAATGGAGATAACACCTGGCAGGTCCCTCTGCCCCCAACTTAACTTGGTGCTTCTCTGTGTGGCCCCCATCGCATGGCGTGGCCCCCATCGCACAGCATGCCCCCTCCTCTTGGGAACTGTGATTAATAAGCTTTGCTTTTTTTGTTTGTTTGTTTGTTTGTTTGTTTTTGAGACAGCGTTTCGCTCTTGTTGCCCAGGCTGGAGTGCAGTGGTGCTATCTTGGCTCACTGAAACCTCTGCCCCCAGGTTCAAGTGAAGCTCCTGCCTTAGCCTCTTGAGTAGCTGGGATTACAGGCACACACCACCACGCCCAACTAATTTTTTTTTTTTTTTTTTTTTTTTTTTTTTTTTTTTTGGTAGCGATGGGGTTTCTCCATGTTGGTTGGGCTGGTCTCAAACTCCTGACCTCAGGTGATCAACTCACCTCGGTCACCTAAAGTGCTGGGATTACAGGTGTGAGTTACCTGGCCAATAAGCTGTCTTTTCAATGCCAGTTGTCTCCTGATCTGTTGTTCTAATCCAGTTGGATCTGAATCAAGTCTTTAATTTCATCCAATTTCAGTCTTTTGCTGCTTTCCAGCTTCACCTGAAGTGGCTCAGAGACATGGAAGGGGTTGTGGGGGCACAGGCAGCCTCCTGACCAGTTCTCAGCCTTACTCCTCCACTTTCTCCACTGCCCTGACGTGAAACAGAAACACAGTGCCTTCCATCAGGAGGGAAGGGTGGACACACAGCCCCCACAGCTCTTGTTGGAAGCCCTCTCTCAGACTCTTCTCATTTTATCACCTCCCGAATAGGGCAGGAAGTGGAATTGTACAAAATAGCAGAGTAGAAAAAAAGCTGTTCTCTCTCTGTCCCTCTGTGCTCCAACCTGGCTCATAAGAACTTATCCGTGTGTGTGTGTGTGTGTGTGTGTGTGTGTGTGTGTGTGTGTGTGTGTGTGTTTGGCTTGATTTTTTGTTTGTGCCTTTGGTTTTTCTGGTTTGGGGTCAGAAAAATGAGAAAGTAGGAAGAGTGGTATTTCAACATGTTGTGATATTACGATCTTTTGCTCCTAGCTCAAAACACTTTCATGTTCTTTCACAAATGTATTTTTCTGATAATTCTTGGAGGTAAGCAGGTTCTTGTATTCATATAACTCCTATTTTTTCTGTGAAGAAATCCAAGGCTAAGGGAACTTAAAGGACTTGCTGGAGATTACCTAGGGAGTTATTACCTAAAGCTCATTTGCACTCAACATTTTTGCACTTCATTTTAATAATCCATACCTACAAAATAATGTTGCCCTTTCAATGTGGAATATTGCACTGGTGTAACACTATCATGATATAAACAAGATTGGGAATGGGTTATTGTATTAGTCCATTTTCATGCTGCTGATAAATACATCCTGGATACTGGGCAATTTAGAAAAGAAAAAGGTTTAATAACTTACAGTTCCACATGGCTGGGGAGGCCTCACAACCATGGAGGAAGGCAAGGTGGAGCAAGTCACATCCCATGTGGATGGCGGCAGGCAAAAAGAGCTTGTGCAGGAAAAATCTCCCTTATGATAACCGTCAGATCTCATGAGACTTACTCATTATCACAAGAACAGCACAAGAAAGACCCGCCCCCATGATTCAATTACCTCTTACCAGGTCCCTCCCACAACACATGGGAATTCGAGATGAGATTTGGGTGGGGACACAGTCAAACCATAGCAGTTATAAACATTGCTCATAGCATGGTGTGTGGAGACATTGCTGCCAATTATGACAGTTCTTGCTGATTTGTAATCCAAGCCAGCTTGTGTCACACTAGCCTTTAACCTTTAGTATGCACTGGCCCAAATCCCTCTTCCAGGACTTGTCAAAGGCAATGCCACCCCAGAAGTTTCCATGGTTATCTCTGGTCCTGAGTGCCTGTGCTTTCCAGGCATATTGAGCCTGGAAATAGCTCCCACATTCTGGACCCATGTCAACCTATATGTGGGTGTCGGGCCCCTTCTGTGACTGTTATCAAAGAAACACCATTCAGACTAAACCTTTGTGTCTACAACACACTTTCTGAGGATTTGAGGACAGGGAGGAGGTTTCTATCAGAATAAAGTCAATGTTCCCATTTCTGAAGTCCTTTCAGCCTCTTCCAGACCAGGCACTGCCAGCTGGCTGCCACTCCATGCCGTGTCCCAGGCTCCCCAGCCACCTGGTCAACTCATCTTATCTCTTATCTCTTCTCCCATTTTGCCACACTCTGTCCTCTTTGGTTGTTGCTGGGAACTCTAAATTCTTCCCATTCCATGTTGTAGACTGTGCTTCTGTAATAAAATACCTGATACTGGGCAATTTATAAACAGCATGAATGTATTGCTCAAGTTCTGGAGGGTGGGAAGCTCAGGATCAAGGCCCTGGCAGGTTTGGTGTCTAATGAGGACCCTGTCTCTGCTTCCCAGATGGCGCCTACTTCCTCCACTGTCTTCACATGGTGGAAGGACTAGAAGGGCAAAAAGGCCCAGCTAGTTCCCTCCAGCCCTTTTATAAGTCATTAATTCCATCTATTAAGGTAGAATCCTCATGACTTAATCACCTCTCAAAGGCCCCACCTCTTAATACTAGTGCATTGGGGGATTCAGTTTAAACATGAATCTGAGAGGGGGCACAAACATTCAAACCATAGAATTCTGCCCCTGGCCCCCAAAATTCATGTCCTCCTGACATACAAAATGCATTCATTCCATCCCAATGGCCCCAAAATCTTAACCCATTCCAGCATCAACTGAAAGGTCTAGGTTCAAAGTCTCATCTAAATGTCATCAACATCAGATATGGATGAGACTCAAGGTATGCTTCATCTTGGAGAAAATTCCTTTCTAGCTGTGAACGTGTGAAACCAAGCATGTTATATACTTCCAAAATACGTTGGTGTTAGATATTCTCATTCCAAAAAGAATAAATAGGAAAGAAGAAGGGAGTAATGGATCCCCAGAAAGTCCAAAACCCAACAAGTCAAATAACATTAAATCTTGAATATTGAGAACAATCTTTAACTTTATGTGTGCCTTCCAGACAACTGAGGTATGGATTGGGCCCCAAAGGCCCCAGGCAGCCTCACCTTTATGGCTTTGCCGGGTTCAGCCCATACCGAAGCTCTCAGGGGTTTGAGTTGGGTGCCTGCAGCTCTCCTAGGCTGGCATTACTCGCTGATGGCTCTCCGGGTCTGTGGTCTCGGGGGTGGCCTTGCCAACAACGATCCACTAAGCATTGCCCTACTGGGGGCTCCCTGTGGCAGCCCCACCTTTGTGGCAGTTATCTGCCTGGGCTCTGTGGCTCCCCAAGGCATCCTTTGAAATCTAGGTGGAGGTAGCCATGCCTCCACAACTTATGTACTCTCCATGCCTGCAGAGTTGACATCATGAGGATTTTGGCATGGTTTATGTCCTGTACCTTCTGGAAGGGCAGCTCAAGCCACACCTGGCCCCATTTGAGTCATAGCTAGGGCAACCAAAGAGTGTTGTGCTTGAACACAGGGAGCAGAGACTTGAGGCAGTGCAGGGCAGTGAATGCTGAGTTCCCATGCATCCTTGAGTCCTCTCTTTGGACATAGTCCTGTCCCCTAGGTCTTAGCACTCTGGACTTTGATGAGAGAGGTGGCCCCAACAATCTCCAGATTATCTTCAGGGTCATTCTTCCATTGTCTGGATGAATAGCATCGGGCTTTCTTCTATCGATACTAATTTCCTTATGAAATTCTCACTTGGTTACACCCTTAGTGTTTTCTCCTCAAAATACTTTATAATTTGGGCAGGCTGAGAATTTTCCAAATCTTTAATTTCTGCTTCCCTTTTAATTATAAATTGCATCTTTAATTTGTTTCTGTCTTTTTGCATTTTACCATAAGCAGCCAAGAGAAACCATTCTGAATATTTTGCTTAGAGGTTTCTTCCACCAAATATCCTAGTTTGTTGCTTACAACATCTGCCTTCCACAAAGCATTAAGACATGGACATAATTCAGCCAAGTTTTCTTTTTGTCACCTTATAACAAGGATGGCTTTTATTCCAGTTTCAAGTACTTTGTTCCTCATTTCTAAGATCTCATCAGAATTTCCTTTATCATCCATATTTCTACCCACATTCTGATCACAAATTCGTGCTTTCCTTACAGGTCTCCTCTTCTTCTGAGCCATCACCAGAATAGCCCTTTATGGTCCAGTCTCTACCCATCACCCAGTTAGTTGCAAAAGCCACCTCCACATTTTTAGGTATTTGTTGTAGCAACATCCCCCTTCTGATAAGCAATATCTGAATCCATTTATGCTGCTATAACAAAATACCTTACACTGGGTAATTTACAAACATCTTAAATGTATTTCTCACAGTTCTGGAGGCTGGGAAGCCCAAGATCAAGGCACCAGCAGGTTTGGTGTCTGGTGAGGGCTCTGTCTCTGCTGCCAAGACGGTGCCTTGCATACTGCTTCCTCCAAAGGGGACACATGCTGTGACCTCACATACAGAAGGGACAGAATGTCAGAAAAACCCAGCTAGTTCCTTCCAGCCCTTTCATAAGGCACTAATGCCATCCATTATTAGAACCCTTGTGGTCTATTCACTTCCTAAAGGCTCCACTCCTTGATATTGTTGCATTAGGGATTCAGTTTCCACATGTATCTTGGAGGAACATAAACATTCAAGCCATTGCATAGAGCTACTATTCAACTCTTCCAGCCTTTGTGCCCAAAGTAAGCTCTGAGCTCTCATCTACAAATCCAAAATCAAAAGACTCAGTGAAATAAAGGGAAGGAGGTTTTTGCTTTAACAGTACAGCATTTTGTGTTTACTCTCTAATGCATCCTTTAAGAGAGTCCCTCCTCCTTAAAAAACAGATATGATTTAATTTCAAATAGCCATGTGTTTCCTTTTTTATATACGTATGGAAGTAGGCCCAATGAGATATCTACTTGGAAAGATTTTATATTTCAATGGGTAAGATTTATGTGTTTTAAATTAAGAAAGCAAAGACCCACCCCTTACCCCAGAAATTAATATAACATTGTTTAATTTGCTGAGCTATTCTACAGATATCCTTACCTTTGTCAAGATGCTACAGCTAACGTCTTATCAACTGTTCTTAAAGGAAGGATGAAGATTTTTAAGGAGAGACATAATAAACAGAGTAAAAGAAAGTAAATTTTATTTTGTATTCATCCAGACTTCATTGTGCTCCCGGGTCTCCCTCTCACCTCTGATTTGAGCCCTGTTTATTGAATAAAGCTCCATTTTTCACCTTATCTCATGTCGCCTCTCAGCAAATTCCCTTAAGACTTCCTGGGGCATCTCTTATAAGCTGGAAACAGTTTATCCTATTTTGTTGTTAGTCAGCCTACTCCCCTATAAGCCTTCAAATTGGTTACTCAAGTTTGCACACTTTAGGTGTTGGTCTTCCCGGTAGACACCGGAGTTCTCTCATATGCAATGGTCATTCTACAGTACAAATTTGCTTTGCTGGCGACTGTCAAGATGAAAAAAAGGGTCAAATGTTTGATAAGCCAACTAGCTAGCACATGATCTCTTCTTTCTTTCATTCCAGGTTTGGGGTCTTTTGCTTTTGTTTTTCCTGATTCCAGTTTTCATCTCTGCTCTTGAGATTAATTCCCCAAATTAGTGTCAAGTGTCTTCTTTTAGTCATTTCAAAAATAATGATACTAATGAAATTGGAATGTTGAGAAGGAAGGAAGGAAGGAAGGAAGGAAGGAAGGAAGGAAGGAAGGACGGACAAGGGAAGGGAAGAAGGAAGGGAGGGAGGGAGGAAGGAAGGAAGGAAGGAAGGAAGGAAGGAGAAGGAAGGAAGGAAGGGAAGGGAAGGAAGGAAGGGAAGGAAGAAGGAAGGAAGAAGGAAAGAAGGAAGAAGGAAAGAAGGAAGGAAAGGAGGAAGGGAGGGAGGGAAGGAGGGAGGGAGGGAAGGAGGGAGGGAGGGAAGGAACGAAGAAAGGAATAGAGAGAGAAAGGCAGGGAGTGAGAAGGCCAAGAAAGTAGCATTAAAGCAAGCCAAGCTTTGAGTGTTTCACTCGCTCATCACGGCACAAACTGCAATCTCCATCCAGAAAGCCTTTATCCATCAGTGACCCACTGCATTCAGGCTAGCTTTGTGTGGAAAACAAGTCATTTAGGGGCCGCATAAAAGCTTATTGATTATCAATGCTCCATTATGTGCTAGGTACTTAGACAAGGGGGGAAAAGGAAAAATATAAATAAGCCCCAAATTTACTTCTGCAGAAGGAAATGGATGAAATACCGATATGGCCCCTTCCCAGCTTAGATCTTCTCTTATACTCATTAAAAAGCAGTAGTCCAAGTGTGTCCTCCAGGCGGCTTCCAGTCCCCCTAATGGATCTTCCCAACCTTCCTAACCTTTTTCTCCACCTCCAGCAAAAGTTATCTGAGAGATGGAGGGAAAGAAAGGCAAACACTGAAGGTGGTGGTTCTCAACCTTGAGCATCCATCAGAATCACCTGTGGGACTTGTTAACGCAGCTCTGGGCCCCACTCCAGTAGGTCTGAGTCAGCCCAATAATGCAGTTCTAACAACTTCCCAGGTGTTTTAGTTTATTTGTGCTACTGCAACAAAATACCACAGACTGGGTTATTTATTTATTTATTTAGAGACAGAGTTTTGCTCTTGTTGCCCAGGTTGTAGTGCAATGGCGTGATCTCAGCTCACGGCAACCTCCACCTCCCAGGTTCAAGTGATTCTCCTGCTTCACCCTCCCGAGTAGCTGGGATTACAGGTGTGCACCACCACACCTGGCTAATTTTGTATTTTTAGTAGAGATGGGGTTTCTCTGTGTTGGTCAGACTGGTCTTGAACTCGTGACCTCAGGTGATCCACCCGCCTCAGCCTCCCAAAGTGCTGGGATTGCAGGCATGAGTCACCACACCCGGCCCAGACTGGGTAATTTATAAACAATAAAAATTTATTTCTCATGGTTCCAGAGGCTGGGAAGTCCAATGCCAAGGCACCAGCAGGACTAGTGTCTGGTGAGGGCAGCTGTTTCCTTCCAAGATGGTGCTTTCTTGCTGCAGCCTCTGAAAGGAAGGTACACTGTGTCCTCACATGGCAGAAGGCAGAAGAGCAAACAAGAGTTCCCTTTAACCTAGAGCCCTTTTATGAAAGTGCTAATCCCATTCATGAAAGTGGAGCCCTCATGACTTAATCACTCCCAAAGGCCATACATCTTAATACTGTTGCATTAGGGATTAAGTTTCAACTCCCATTCTGCAGGGGACACTATTATTTAAACCACAGCCCCCGGGGATGTGAGGGCTGCTGGTCTGGGGACCACTCTTTGAGAACCACTGGCTACACTGGTTACAAGGCAGTAAACCATCATGTTGATGAACATGGACTCTGAAAGATCACCTCTATCCAAACCCTTGCTCCACAGCTCACTAACTCTGTGACGCTGGGCAATTACTTATTGGTGCCTCATCTTTAGAATGGGAATAATGGGAGCCCTTCATAGTACTGCCTACTTCATAGATTATAAAGAGAACTGACTGAGTTAATAGGGATAAAGCACTTAGAACAATGCCTGTCACATGGTAAAGACCATGTACAAACATTAGCTAGTATCTATAAAGTTTTAACATTTTTGTTGTTTGTTCTATGATTCCTTCCTCGCCCTGAGTGAGCAAACCTGTTCTTCTGAATGTCTTTTGTGTGAACCCGCATTGTCCTCTCAGCTCTGCAAATTATTTGCTGAGTGACTGAGACAAGTCAAAGCATACCTGGGCCTCAGTTTCCTTATCCGTAAAATAGGAGGGTTGGCTGGCTGACCTTCAAGGTTCCTTTTTATAGTCAATATGAGATGACTTCTCTAGCTTACTGGAGGCCTATTGAATGTTCTGGGCTGTAACAAGCTTCTGAGTCAGCACATCTTAAAGAGTGCTGTAGAGCTGATTGTGCGAGGATTGCTCCTGAGTGTCCCTTCTCCCTTTCAGACGTGTTCCTTGCCTCCCCCACAATCATGGAGGAAGGAAAGGAAAGGGGGCTGAGCCAACTGCTGTGAAAGCCCCTGACATATTCTGTAGGGCATCCCTTGTGGGCGGGTGGCATGGTCCCATTTTCCAGATGAGTAAATTGAGCTTAGGAAGTCGCCTGCCCAGAGTTAACCAGTTGGCATGGGGTGGAGCTGAGATCTGAGCCTATGAAAGGGGCTGGGGGTGGAGAAGTGAACATACAAACAGCCAAGACCAGAACACCCCCGGAGGGTCCATCCAGAGTGCGCACACTCCCGGGCCAGTTGTCAAACCGGTTCTCAGTGCCTATTTGTCACAGTCCTCCCAGAATAATCAACATTTTATTTTCTTTCAGGGTCTTGGGAGGCCAAGTTCTTCCTCTTCTTCTTCTTTTTTTTTTCTTCTCTGAGATGGAGATTCACTGTGTAGCCCAGGCTGGAGTGCAGCAGCGCCATCTTGGCTCACTGCAGCCTCCACTTCCCGGGTCTTGATTCAAGCAATTCTCTTGCCTCAGCATCCTGAGTAGCTGGGATTGCAGGTATGCACCACCACGCTCAGCTAGCTTTTGTATTTTTAGTAGAGATGGGGTTTCACCATGTTGGTCAGGCTGGTCTTGAACTTCTGACCTCAAGTGATCCACCCACCTTGGCCTCCCAAAGTGTTGGGATTATGCTGTGAGCCACTGCACCTGGCTGACCTCATTTAATCGTGATTAACCCTCGGGGTTAGGGCTTCAACACATGAATTTGGGGTGTGGAACACAGCTTCATATCATAGATGGAGTCATACAGGAGGAGGTAAGAGTACTTTAAGGTGTCCCAGGGCTAAGGTAGAGATGGGTAGGGTGCTCTGTAGGGTGCAAGGATGGAGGAGCAGGCATTGCTGAATGAGAACACAGGTCTCAGAATTTTTGGAGGGGCAGTGATGGGCCAAGTCATCACAGATGAGTGATGACTTCCTTGGGCACAGGGGCTGAGAGAGGGCAGTGGAGAGGTGTCCTAACCACAAGAAGGGGAAATAGGTGTGTGGAGGAAAGTACAGGCGGAGCAGCTGGTGCTTTTGTTCCCTGTAAAATCTGGGGAAGTTAACAGAACTCTGGGCTCTCCACACCTGGGTACTGCCTACCTATAGGAACTGCCTGTCATCCTGAGCTTTCTAAGAATGTGCCCTCCCAGTTGGGCATGGTGGCTCATATCTGTAATCCCAGCATTTTGGGAGGCCGAGGTGGGCAGATTATGAGATCAGGATCAAAACCCTGTCTCTACTAAAAACACAAAAATTAGCCAGGAGTGGTAGTGCATGCCTGTAATCCCAACTACTCAGGAGCACAAGAATCGCTTGGACCTGGGAGATGGAGGTTGCAGTTAGCTGAGATTGTGCCACTGAACTCCAGCCTGGGTGACAGAGTGAGACTTCATGTCAGAAAAAAAAAAAAAGAGGTCATTAGGAAGAACTCTTATCCAGTCAGACTGATATCCTTATAAGAGGAGGAGATTCAGACACAGAGACACACACCAATACAACCCCTTCACCCCAACACCACAAATACTTGTAGCAAACAGCTTGGCCTCTTAGGGATGGAGTAGTGTTCATCCAGGAACTGCGCACGCCTAGGGTAGCCCAACTCTTAGGAGGCCTTGGGAAAGGCATCCTGACTGAACCAATGCATGGGTATCCATCCTGCTCTTTCATTATAAAGCTCCTATGGTATGCCCCTCAGCTGATACAGGGGATGCATGAGATAAACAGAGACCCCTCACCACAGCCTAGAGCTGTGCATGAAAAATAATGGGTGAATGAAATTGGCTGAATGAATTGGTTTTTCTTTAATGGGGTGCAGGGAAAATGAACAAATTGCAATCCCTGACATCCAGAGACTGGCCTGATACTCACAGCTGGGCATACGCCGCAGCACAGAATATCAACCTCAGATGCCATTCTGCATGCACAACACAATGAGGCACAGCAAGGCGACTGCATAAGCATAGACCAAAATCAAGGTCACCATGCCACCCACAAAAATATCCCCCTAAAGCCCTTCTTTTGGCTAAAATGAATGACCACCACTTTGCTGGTGATAGCTCTGTCTTGTTCTTGTCTCCCTTCCTTATAGAGAGTGGTTGAGACGCCCAGTCATAGACTTGCCCATCTTTCTGACCGTATCCAACCTAGAGCCAACCTCCACTTCCTGACAGCCTCCCCAAATCATCCAACCAAATCCCAAATCCTATCATGGAACCTTCCTAACACCCTCCTATGGAGACACCCCATGGCTCCCATGGTGGGCGTCCTCCCCCACTGCAACTCGTGATAAACCCAACTTGTTCAGTGGCAGGGGTGCTCCAGGGGTCTCCCTGGACAGTGCCATTCAGTTGGCTTCCGTTTGATGACCCACAGGCCAGCTGCCAAATTTGTGAGAACGGGTGTCAAAAGGATGATAAAATGGAGGCCCTGAAGATGAAGAAGAGGGTTTGGGTGACTTCTGTAGAGAAAGGGAGAGAGGAGTTTGGAGGGTGTGTTGGCATAGGTTTCTTCTGTAAGGCAGTGCAGCCCTTTCTTCCATCTCCCAGCCTTCGGCAAAGGATGGATGGTTCATTAAGCTCTTGAAGGAAGTCGGGTGTGGGGCAGAGAAGGGCTGGATCTTCAGCGGATGAAGAGATTGCACTATAAGCTGATACCACAAGAGAGGTAGATGGCCCCAGAATGCTCCACCTATCAGGTTACCAAGATTTTCCCTTCACCATTCAATCTGCAGATGTCTACAGGGCAGACAATTTAATCAAATTTAGTCCCCACATACCCTATACTGTGTACTGGCCATGGTGGGTTCTCAAGACTTGGGTTCTGGGTAAGAGGGCCTCTGTGAGAGGAAACTCTCCCTCCTTCCAAAGAGAGATGGCCATGTGACCCACTGCCACCCTGTCCACAGCCAGAGGAATTCACTCTGGGCTCCTGACCCAAGGAAAGCCCATCGACAGGCTCCCGCCAGTGACTCTGCAGATCAGGGATGACAGTGGCTGATGGGCCCATTCTGGCCCTTTCTCAGGGAGTTTGGCAGTAAAATAGAGAGGAGACAGTGTGAGTATATTCATTTCCAGTGGCTGTCAGGAACTAGCACAAACTGGTGGCTTCAACACCAGAGATTATTGTCTCACCGTTCTAGAGAAAAAAAGTTCAAGATGAAGGTATTGGTGGAATTGATGCCTTCTGAGAACCACAAGGGAAGTCTCTATTCCAGGCCTCCCTCCTTGGCTTGTGGGTGGCCATCTTCATGTCCACATTGCACTCGCCCTACACGTGTGTCTCTGCATCCAAATTTCCCCTTTTTACACGGCGTGTTCATACTCACGTATGGAAGCTTTTAAAAAGTTGATCTCATAGATGTAAAAAGTAGAACAAAGGATACTCGGGGCTGAGAAGAATGAGGAAGAGAGGATTAGGGAGAGGTGTATTGAAAGGAGTAGGGAGAGGATTGAAAATCACAGCTAGATAGGAGGAATAAGTTATCTCATCCCATAGTACTGTAGAGTGACTATCACTAACAATGCTCTGTACTTCAAACAGCTAGAAGGAGAATATCAAACGTTCCCAACACAAAGAAATAATACATGTTGAGCTGACAGATATGCTGATTACCCTGATCTGATCACCGTACACCACACTTCCCCAATCTTTTTGGCAGCAGGGACTGGTTTCATGGAAGACATTTTTCCATGGATAGGGTGGTGGTAGATGGCTCCAGGATGATTCAAGCGCATTCCATTTATTGTGCACTTTATTTCTATCATTATTACATTGTGATGACATATAATGAAATAATTTTACAACTCACCATAATGTAGAATCAGCTGGAGTCCTGAGCTTGTTTTCCTGCAACTAGATAGTCCTAGTCCCAGTGATGGGAGACAGTGACAGATCATCCAGTATTAGATTATCATAAGCAGCTCGCATGCACAGTTCACAACAGGGTTCATGCTCCTATGAGAATCTAATGCTGCGGCTGATCTGACAGGAGGCAGAGCCCAGGCAGTAATGCGAAAGATGGGGAGTGGCTGTAAATACAGACAAAGCCTCACTTGCTCACCCACAGGCTGCTCACCCCTTACAGCCTGGTTCCTAACAGGCCATGGACCAGTAGCAGTCCGTGGCCTGGGGGATGGGGATCCCTGCTATGCACTATATGTATTGAAACATCACTATGTACCCCCCTATGAACACGTTCAATTATTACTTGTCAATTAAAAACATACAATATTTAAAATCCAAATTTCCCCTTTTTATAAGGACACCAGTCGTACTGGATCAGGGCCTACCCTAATGACCTCACTTTAACCTGATGACCTCTGTAAAGACCCTGTCTCCAAATAAGGTCAGACTCTGAGGTATTGGGGGCTAGAACCTCAATATATAAATGTTGAGGGGCACAATCGGACCTATAACAGTGAGCCATCAGCAGACGCCCACGCGGGCCCTGAGAGGCGTCATCTGGACTGTCTCTTTCAAACCTCAGCACACGCAGATTCTGATTTCTTTGTTCTGGGGGGGTTCGAGGAGTCTTCATTTCTACAACAAGTGACCAGAGGATGCTGAGGCTGGTCCTTCTGGTCCCTGAATCCTACTGGGACTAGTGAGGGAGCAGGACCTCTCCTGGGGTCCCTACTGCCCCCTTGAACAGGACTTATGGACCTGAAGGACTGAACTGTTCTCAGCAGCTCCTTGGATTCTGTGAGCTTAAGGCAGCTCTTCTCAGCGTCACAGCTCATTGGAACTACCCTGGGAGCTTGAAAAAAGTCATCCTGGTTACCTCCCAGAGATCCCGATTTAGCATTGTTAAAAGCTCCACAGGGGATTCGACCACTGCTTTCCGGGATCCCTCCCGCAGGTCACAGATTTACGTTTTAGCGGGCACACCTATTAACCAGTGACCCTTATTGTGGGAATTTCAACCACCAGTTTCAATGGTGGGAAAATACCTATGGGCAGACAAGTCTTTTGTTCTTCAAATAACAACAGAATGAGGTCATTTTAGTGCTTTGTAAGATCATCCTTGCCAGAAAGTATGGGGTGGGGGGTGAGAATGGGCTAGAGTCTTATTTAGAACAGAGCAATGTATTAAATCCTTATTTTCCAAGAATGCATTGAGCACTCTTAAGGCGAGAAAAAGCTCTCACCCTGTACAACACCTGTAATTGTCAAGGGACAGGAAAGAGTCTCTCAGTTGTTGATGATGCCTTAGCAGAATGAGAGTGTCTGGATGGGAGGGGCCTTCTGAGATCAGTCCTCTAGGGACCGTGACTCAATAGGACACCTCCAAGACGAAGTGCTTGGAAATCATGAAATATGCTTATGAGACGATTAGCATATGTGGCCTACAGTGTTGGCGGTGAAAGCAGGAAGCTGCGATTGGGTAAAATAGGAGAACGTCATTTCAATGACACGATGAAGAAGGCTTTTTAAACGTCATAAAAAATTTGAAGGCCGGGCGCGGTGGCTCAAGCCTGTAATCCCAGCACTTTGGGAGGCCGAGACGGGTGGATCACGAGGTCAGGAGATCGAGACCATCCTGGTCTACACGGTGAAACCCCGTCTCTACTAAAAAATACAAAACACTAGCCGGGCAACGAGGCGGGCGCCTGTAGTCCCAGCTACTCGGGAGGCTGAGGCAGGAGAATGGCGTAAACCCGGGAGGCGGAGCTTGCAGTGAGCCGAGATCGCGCCACTGCACTCCAGCCTGGGCGACAGAGCTAGACTCTGTCTCAAAAAAAAAAAAAAAAAAAAAAAAAAAAAAAAAAAAAAAATTGAAAAAATAAAATAAAAACAAGCCGGGTGTGGTGGCTTACGCCTGTAACCCCAGCACTTTGGGAGGCTAAGGCAGGTGGATCACCTGAGGTCAGGAGTTCAAGACCAGCCTGGCCAACATGGTGAAACCCCGTCTCTATCAAAAATACAAAAATTAGCCGGGCATGGTGGCGGTCGCCTGTAGCCCCAGCTATTCGGGAGGCTGAGGCAGGAGAATCGTTTGAACCTGGGAGGCAGAGGTTGCAGTGAGACGAGATCACACCGTTGCACAACAGTCTGGGCAACAGAGTGAGACACTATTTTAAAAAAAGTTCTCCGTTAAAGAGTTTTATTTTCTCTTTGTCCAAACGTATGAGCATCAAGTTCTAAATACTCATCGGTGTGAGTGCCACCCTGATATTGTAAATGCCTGCATACAACTCTTTCTTCCTGACCATAGTCCCTCGTCGGGAATCCTGTGCTGTCTCCATCAAGGAGTCTTTGGTGTCCAGCATGATGTCTGGCACATCAGCCATCACAGACATGATGGACTCTGTTTGTATGGTTTGCTTCCTGCAGTCCCAGTGCCCTGTAGAATGTCCTACAGTGCCGTGTAGAGTGCCTGCACACACAGGTGCTCAGTGAGTATTTGATAAATAAGCATCAGGCCACGGAGAAGTGGAAAGTCAAGCTCTCACTAGCCAGAGGCATGCTCTCTGATTTTTCAGATTATTTCATTCACCCAGATTGGTGCAGCATTAGCAGGAGGGAGGGTGGGAACGGTGAGAGGTGGTGGCCGTGAGCGGCAAGCAGTAGGGTGATCTTTGACCCTGACCTTTACTCTTTTCCCTTGGAGACAGTCTGGGTTGCAGCAGCCCAGCCTCCTACCTCCCTGCTCAGCCCCGAGTTCAGAGTCAGGAATCCAAGCTGCCTTTCCACAGAGCACTGTTTCTTCAGAAGATGCCTGCAGAGTCCTTGTTGTAGACACCGCCTCTGTCTCACACTTTTCCACTGCTTCCCACGCAGTCCTGCACCCAGCTCGCCACGCTCCCAGCTTTGCCCTCAAATGACCCTGAAAGCTGCTTTTTTCCAAATGTGGAGACCCAGCACTTCTTAGCCACTGTCAGGATTCTCAGACCAGGACGACACCCACCGAATAGATGTAGAAGAGCGCAGCTGACCTGTTGGAAACTGATGAGCACTGTGACATTTGCTCAGCCCAGCTGCCTACACTGATATCTATTCACATCAATCAACTCGTAGCTGTTGAATATCTCCTGGGAGTTTAAGATTGTGCTAGGTCCTGCTGCAGGAGACACAAAAGAAACCCAAAATGGTCTGTACAGGGAAGCAGTGTCCTCCTTTTATGGGGTAGTAAGAGTAACGCTGAGGAGAGTGGCCAGGAGCTTCATTGTGTTTTGATGTGGAAGCTGAAGGGACAGCAGTCGAGGGCCAAGAAGAGGACTGGGTACAGGAGTATATGGACAAGGTAGGGTTGGGACTTGAGCAGACAGAGTACAGAAAGAGGGAAGCATCCTTGTGGAGGTGATTGTGGGAGCAAAGGTACAGAGGTGAGAAAAAGCATGGTTTCTTAGGGGACCACAAGGAAGCTGGCCTCCTTGGACAGAGGGCATGTGTTGGAACTTCTGACCAACTGGGTCAACTGGCTGGGGCAGGGCCAGCTGATGGGGGATATGGAAAGTCTTGCTGTGTAGAGCATGAGGACAGTACTCAGGGAAACCAACTTCCTCAGTAGGCCAAATAGGAAACAGACCAGAGGCTGCAGGGCACCAGCCAGAGAGGAGCATGGCAGGCATGACGTGGTACAGGCCTGGGCTGCAGTAGCAGGACTGGAATGGGGAAGGAAGGACTACTCTAAGCTAAGAATGAAAGATTTGGCGACACATTAAATGCAAAGAGCAAAGAAAAGGGAGACTTTAGGGTGCCAGGAGGTAACAGGTAAAAAATTTCAGGTAAATTTTAATGGCATAAGAATTAGTTGGAGAGCCATTTTTCTTCTTTCTTTTGTAAATTATTATTTACTAAGTTGTAGTAAAATGTATATAATATAAATTCACAATTTTAACCATTTTAAGTGTGCCGCTCATTTCACCATGTTTTGAGACGGAGTTTTGCTCTGTCGCCCATGCTTTCTCCCACAACAAGGTTGAGACCCACTGTGGTTAAATGCCTTCCCAAAGGGGCAGGACTAGGATGGGAGGAGAAATTGCATGTCTGGGTGCATTCACACTGCTGTGCAACCATCACCACCATCCACCTCCAGAACTCTTTTCGTCTTGCAAAACCGAAACTTCCTTTCCACTAAACAGTAACTCCTCATTTCCCCTCTCCCCCACTTCCTGGTAACCATCATTCTTCCTTCTGTCTCTGAATCTGACTACTCTAGGCACTTCATGTAAGTGGAATCATACAGTGTTTGCCCCTTTATGGCTGTCTTATTTCACTGAGCATCATGTCCTCGTGGTTCATCCATGTTGTAGCATGTGTCAGAATTTCCTTCTTTTTATGACTGAATGATATTCCACTGTATGTATTTTGTTTATTCATTCATCATTGATGGATATTTGAGTTGCTTCCACCTTTTGGCTATTGAGAATAATGCTGCTATGAACATGGTGTACAAATATCTCAAGACCGTGCTTTCAATTCTTTTGGGCATATAGCCAGAAGCGGAATTTCAGGATCATATGGCAATTCTCTGGTTAAGTTTTGGGGGCATCACCAAACTTCTTCCACAGAGGCTGCACCCATTTACATTGCCACCAGCAGGGTACAAGCATTCCAGTTTCTCCACGTCCTCACCATAGAGGGCCTTTAAAATGCAGATTCTCAGGACCCTTGGATTTTTGGTTCCAGAGTAGTGTGAGGGCCCACAATCTGAATTGCTAACAAGCTCCCCAGCTGATCCTGATGCTAGTGGCCCTCCAAACACACTTGGGTTGGGGTTCTATTAAGGTTCAGTCACTGGCAGGGCCTTCGGAAGGAGGTTCCATCATGTGTATCCAGGGTTTGCTGAGCCTTGCACGTGCCAGGCAGTTGGAGGTAGTCTGAATTGAGCCCTGTATTCCCCAACTCCAATTGCTGTCAATACAGGTTAGGAAGAATACATGTGACATTCCCTTACAGACTCTGATGTGGCAAGTGCAGGGCAGACAGCCTGTGGCCCTCAGGTTGGGAAGCTGTGACATCCTGGAATGAGTGCTGCATGCAATTTCCCCACCCATCCTAGTACTGCCCCTTTGGGTAGGCATTTAACCACAGCGGGTCTCAGTCTTGTTGTGAGAGAAAGCGTGACCTGTTCTCAGAGCTGTATAAAGCGCTAACTCTGATGAAGAATGTGGAGGCGGCCAGATGCAGTGGCTCATGTCTGCTAATCCCAGCACTTCAGGAGGCCGATGCGGGTGGATCACCTGAGGTCAGGAGTTCAAGACCAGTCTGGCCAATATGGCGAAACCCCATCTCTACTAAAACTACAAAAATTAGCCAGGCATGATGGTGTGTGCCTGTAATCCCAGCTACTCAGGAGGCTGAGGCAGGAGAATCGCTTGAATCCGCGAGGCGAAAGTGACAGTGAGCCAAGATTGCTCCATTGCACTCCTGCCTGGGCGTCACAGCGAGACTGTGTCTCAAAAAATAATAATAATAATAATAAAATAATTTAAAAAATAAAGTGGAGGCACTTTCACACCCTGCATAGTTATGGAATTCCTAGCCACAGCTTTGCAGGCCGCCCTAAGTGGTCTAACAAACAACTGAAGATTCCCTGTTCTCTCCTCATCCTTTGGCAAACGTCTTGCATACTGGTCGCTTGCCGGCTACGAAGTGTGGGAGGAGTAGCGTCCTCTTTGGGAGGCATTGTTTTAGAACAGAGACGAAGAATGGTAAATACTGTATTGCAAAGGATTCTCAGCTGTGCGCAGTCTCTGTATAGACAAACGCCTGATTAGGTGGCAGTGTCTGCCACGGGCATGAGTCAGGGGATATAGGGTGACAGAAATGTGTGATTCCTAACCCAGGCTCTGTGGGACTGTGTTCTTGTTTTTCAATTGATTAGGCTTTGGTGACCCTATCACCACTCTTCAGAATGGGAATCTGTTGTCCAAGGATATAGAGTCATAATGCCAGAGGGCAGTAAACCTACTTAATGATTAAACCCAAAACTACCATCCTGTCAATCTTCAGTATTTGCAGAAGCTAACACAGTGCCTTACACTAACTGAGTGTTTGATGAATGAATGTCTGCGTTCACACGAATGCATCACTATGAAAGTGTCCCTGGCATTGCACCTCGAGCAGCATACCTTGGATCACAAAGAAAATAGAACAGCAGACCTCCACGTTTCATCTCAGATGAGACAAATACGTAAGATAGTTAGCTAACCAATACATAGTCACAAGCAGATTCACTTAGGTTTCCAGGCATCCCCCTTTAACATGTTCCAGCAACACTCTTTCCACTCTGCCATTGTATTATAATTACATGACTATGCTGTCGCTGTCACTACAGAATAAGCTCCTTGAGGGCAGGGAGCCCCTCTTATTATCCTCAGTTGCCAAAGCCTGGCACAGAATCTCCCATGTAGTTGTGGCTGCGTGTGGGATGACTCAACAGATGAAGGAGGAGGCAAGCTGTGAAGCCTCCAGAGCCGGTGATGCTGGCGATGGCTTCCTTGTTCCCATTCCTTTCCCCATATCTCGCCTAAGGGTAGCAGAGCAGGCATCACTTGATTTATTTTGGTCTTTGTGTCTGCGAATGCGTACGTTAGCTGGTTTTTTAGAAAGAGTGGCTATTTGAAAGACTGGAATGAGATGTTATTTTGAATGCTTAGAGAGCTAATTATGGGATTAGAAAAATGCCCTCACCCCAAATAGGAATTGAGATGCTTCCTGTTTTTTGATGTAAAACATGAAATCAACATAATTCACTGTCATCTTTAATGCCTGTGTACATTACAGAGACCCATCTAAGATAAATGATTTTCAAATGCCTGATCAGTCTGGTTTGAAAGCCTCTGTGGAATTAATGTGATACAATGTATTCAAAGCATTCTCAATCCAGGCCCTGCTTCAGTATTTGTTGCCCATTGTCATCGTTGATGGAAATATAAGTCCACATAAATAGGACATTGCCAATGGGATGTGTTCTGCCCTGACTCAAACACTGCCCTTTAATCTGAATGCTCTTCCTCTAGCTCAACCCAGATGAATGGTGAGGTCACAGAACAAGCCTCTGGAGATGTTTATTGTGACCCACATGCAGTGAGGAGGGACAGAGGTGAGTGGCACGACAGTGTGTGGTTGTGTGTGCATGCGTGTGTGTTTAGTTTCAGATGATTGTACGTACCTACAGGGGTGAAATTTTAAAATCTGTTGGATGCAACAAACAGAAGTATATGCATGAAAAAAATTGATTAAAAAATCTGTACATTGAAAAGTTATTCTCCCACCTCCTATTCAGTAATTTCTAGTGTGTCTCTCCAACAGTCCTTTATGAATATGTAAACATATCTTCTTATTTTTCCCCATAAAGGATGTTATCAAGGAGAAAAAGTAAGGGCAGGTTATATGTATTAGTATTTACGACAGGCTGTAAGTATTCATTTGCTCCTCGAATCAATTCTAAGAGTATTAGTATTATTCTCACCTCATTTTATAAATGCAGAAACTAAGGCAAGTAGAAACTGAGTTAAGTAACTTGTGCAGATGAGTGCGGAGGCAGAATGTGAACCAGGCAGAGTTGGAACCCCTGATCTCCACTCCCTCACCTCTCAGACAGAGAGAAAACTCTTTGGAGCTTCTGTTCTCACCAATGGTGGAGTCTTCCCAGTAGCTGGAAAATGCTAAGGATCAAATAAACCACCGCTCCCCAGGTCCTAGAAAAGAGGCCAAGAGGTCCCTGGAATGTGAGAGGCAGGAGCTGAAAGGCTGATCCTCAGCCCAGAGTCACCATGGAATCAGTCAGTCCTATGGACACCTCAGTGTCTATGAAGGAGACGTGCGCTGCTCCAAGGCGTGTCCAGGGTGTGGCAGAAAGGCAGCTCCACCTGGGTGGCCCTTCTGTCTCCCCAGCATGGTGTGTGTGCTGCACAAGAGTGCCAGAGCCTAGCAATGACTGGGCACCTCTCTCTGTGTGTTCAGCACCTAGGGAAGTGTCTGACATACAAGGTGCTGAATGAATGTATGCCCAGAATAAGAGATGCAAACATTCACTGATCCATTTAAAAAACTATTGCTGATGACTATGGGCCAGGCACCCAGCTAGAATGGTGGAGATAACAGGGGTGACCAGGACATGTTTCTGCCTCAAGGAGTCCATGGTTTAGTGAGGAACGTGAGCAGGTTCACAGACAGCTGCGATGTGGGGCCGTAAATGCTGCAATGATGGCACCACATGTGGGTGCAGAGGACGGCCCGTTGTGTCTGCCAGCGTTCTGCTGGGAAACAAATTCCACACAAGTGACTTGTCTGAAAAGGTGTAGGTGGAGAAGGGGAAACAATTGGGGGTTGTGGTATAAGAAATCGTGTGTATTTGGTCTTTGTCCCGTGGTCCCTGGTACAGAGCTCCTAAAACCCTTGGAATTTCCTGAGGCATAGAAGTGTATCTTCTACATAACAAGCCCCTTCTGACTATATCTGAGTTATATGCTAATGAGGTAACTATTGGTGGGTCCCTGGATAGCTTTAGGGGAGAGGCTGCTAGCCAGGGCAGCCAACAACATGATTAAAGGGTTGGAAATTTCAGACCAACCACTGACATCTAGGATGTGAAGGGAGTGGGGACTGAGTTCAGTCACCAATGGCCGATAATTTAATCAATCATCTCTAAGTAATAAAACTTCTAGAAAAACTCTGCAAAATGAGGCTTGGGGGTATTTCCTGGTAGGTGAACATGTCATTGTACCGGGATAATGGTGCATCTCAACTCCATGAGGACAGAGCACCTGCACTTGGATCCTTTCCAGACCTTGCCTTATGCATCTCGTGATTTGGCTGTTCTTTATATATATTATTTATATTCTTTATAATAAAAATATATTATATTATACTTTTACATCCTTTATAATAAAAGTGTAATTGTAAGTATAGTGCTTTCCTGAGTACTTTGAGTCGTTCTAGTGAATTATGGAAGTTGAGATGGGGCTGGGAACCCCTGAATTTGTAGCCAAGTCAAACAGAAGCCTGAGTCACCTGGAGACCCGGAACTTGTGGCTGGCTGAAGGGGTGGCCTGCCCCTCCACACTTGTGGGTGTTTCTCATTAGGTGGAAACGAAAGACTTGAGAAAAGGAATAAAACACAGAGACAAAGTGTAGAGAAAGAAAAGCGGGGCCCAGGGGACCGGCGCTCAGCTTACAGAGAACCCACGCCGGCACCGGCCTCTGAGTTCCCTTGGTATTTATTGAGAATTATCTTAGTCATTAAAAGGATAAGGGAGTGGCTGGACAATAGGATTATTGTAGGGAGGAAATCAGCAGTAAGACATATGAAAAAATCCTTGTAATATGAATAAGTTTAACAGAAAATGCTGTGCCTTGAGATATATATGCGACATCTCCATAAACCTTTTTAGCAGTATTGCTCCAGCAAGTCCCACCTTATTCCTTTTTTTTTTTTTTTTTTTTTTTTTGAGACGGAGTCTTGCTCTGTTGCCCGGGCTGGAGTGCAGTGGCCTGATCTCAGCTCACTGCAAGCTCCGCCTCCCGGGTTTACGCCATTCTCCTGCCTCAGCCTCCCGAGTAGCTGGGATTAACAGGCGCCCGCCACCTCGCCCGGCTAGTTTTTTGTATTTTTTAGTAGAGACGGGGTTTCACCGTGTTAGCCAGGATGGTCTCGATCTCCTGACCTCGTGATCCGCCCGTCTCGGCCTCCCAAAGTGCTGGGATTACAGGCTTGAGCCACCGTGCCCGGCCTGCACCTTATTCCTAAAGGCGGTTTCTCCTCACTCAGTAAACAAGGCACACAATGGGTATTACCCGGAGATGTTCCATTGCCCAGGGAGAGGCAGGAGACAAATGTTTTTCTCTTTCTTGAGATTTAAGAGAATGGTGATGACTTTTAACCACAAGCAGCCTTTAGGCACTTGTTTAACAAAGCACATTCTGCACCGCCCAAAATCCTTTTAACCTTAAATCACCTTGGCACATGTCTCTTGCAAGGACAAAGTTGAAGGTAAGGTCACAGATTAACAGCATCTTAAATACAGAACTAAATGGAGTCTTTTATGTCTACTTCCTTCTATATAGACATGGTAACAAACTGATCTCTCGTTCTTTTCCCCACAGCTGGCATCTGAAGTGGAGGCAGTCTTGTGAGACAGAGCCCCTTAGGCTATGGGATCCGTGCTAACTTTGTTAGTGTCAGGATTGAATTGAATTTTAGGGCACCTACTTTGTGTGGGAGAAGCGGGACATAGGGGTGTCATGACACCCAGAGTCTGGCAGCAGTGGGAAGCTGTTACCACCCCCAGGGGTGGAGGTTCAGAGGAGGGGAATGGCAACCAGGGAGAACAGGAGGCATGAGGAGGAGAGAACCCAACAGGAGATGTCATTGTGTGTGCAGCTGGAGCTGTACTCAGAGTGCTGAATGCAAAGCGGGGAAGCAGCAGAGATAAGACATGACTTGATGCTGTGGAGAATGGAAAGCAGGCATTGATTCCGGAAATATCAAAGGCTGTCAGGTTGTACCAATGGCTCAGCTGACGGTGATTTGTAGTAACACCCACCTGGAGTGCTTTCTCCAGCAAAGCTTGGTAGTCTAAGTTTAGGAGCATGAAGAAGAGAAAAAGATTGATCTAGGGATAGGGTTTTGGAAGAATGGGGCAGAGCAGATTAGAAGAAGAAGAAGAACAACAACAAAAAACGCAGGGTTTGGGATATTAACCAGGTTTTGTGAAGGTGGTGGGCTGCAGAATCTAGGTCAGGGAGGAAGTGAAGGCAGCAGGAAGGGGGTGATAAAGAAAAAGGGATCCACAGAGGAGATGGACTACTCCAAACCCTGGTGAAGGTGAAGACAGGTAGAGTGGGAGTAACTGAGAGGATGATCCAGAGGAGACAAAATTGCATTTAGAAATGGGATAATCGGCCGGGTGCGGTGGCTCAAGCCTGTAATCCCAGCACTTTGGGAGGCCGAGACGGGCGGATCACGAGGTCAGGAGATCAAGACCATCCTGGCTAACACGGTGAAACCCTGTCTCTACTAAAAACTACAAAAAACTAGCCGGGTGAGGTGGCGGGCGCCTGTAGTCCCAGCTACTCGGGAGGCTGGGGCAGGAGAATGGCGTGAACCCAGGAGGCGGAGCTTGCAGTGAGCTGAGATCCGGCCATTGCACTCCAGCCTGGGTGACAGAGCGAGACTCCGTCTCAAAAAAAAAAAAAAAGAAAAAGAAATGGATAATCGGTCTCAGAGTCTGGGGTAACAATGGCATTAGGGCATTGCTATACACTAAAGTGTGACCCCCCCCAAATTCATATGCTGAAACTCTTTCAATGTGATTGTATCTGGAGCTAAGGTCTTCAGGAGGTAATCAAGACCAAATGAGAGCTGGCCACGGTGGCTCACGTCTATAATCCCAGAACTCTGGGAGGCCGAGGCAGGTGGATCACTTGAGGTCAGGAGTTTGAGACCAGCCTAACCAACATGGTGAAACCCCATCTCTACTAAAAATACAAAAATTAGCTGGGTGGTAGTGGCATGTGGCTGTAATCCCAGCTACTGGGGAGGCTGAGGCAGGAGAATCACTTGAGCCTGGCAGGTGGAGGTTGCAGTGAGCCGAGATCGTGCCACTGCACTCCAGCCTTGGCGACAGAGTGAGACTCCATCTCAAAAAAAAAAAAAAAAAAAAAAATCAAATGAGGTCATAAGTGTGCTGCCTTAATATGATAGCACTGTGGCCTTATAAGAAGGGGAAGATATAGAAGTCTCTCTCTCTCCTCGCCTCCCTCTTCCCCTCTTTCTCCCCTTCTCCTTGTTGTGTGAGGACGCAGTAAGAAGGCAACTATCTGCAAGCCAGAAAAAGGACCCACACTAGACCCCAATCCAACTGGTACCCTGATCTTGAACTTCCAGCCCCCAGAACTGGGAGAAAATAAACTTCTATTGTTTAAGCCACCGAGTCTGTGATATTTTCTTATGGCAGCCTGAGGTGACTAACACAGATTTTGGTACCAGAAGTGGGGTGCTGATACAAATACCTAAACACTTGGAAATGGCTTTGAAACAGGATGATGGGGAGAGGCTGGAAGAGTGTTAAGGGACCTGCTAGAAATATGAGCGTTAAGGGCAATCTGCTAAGATCCCAGATGGAAATGAAGAACATGTTATTGAAAACTGGAGGAAAGGTGATCCTTGTTATAAAGTGGCAAAGAATATGGCTGAACTGTGTCTAGTGTTTTGTGGAAGTACAACTTGCAAGCAATGAAATTGGATACTTAGTTAAGGAGATTTCTAAACATAGTGTTGATTGAAGGACAGGCTTGGTTTCTCCTTACTGCTTGTAGTCAAATGTGAAAAAAGGAATTGTAGGCTGGGTGTGCAGTGGCTCACGCCTGTAATCCCAGCACTTTGGGAGGCCAAGGCAGGCGAATCATGAGGTTAGGAGTTCCAGAACAGCCTGGCCAACACAGTGAAACCCCGTCTCTACTAAAAATACAAAAAATTAGCCAATCATGGTGGTGGGCACCTGTAATCGTAGCTGCTTGGGAGGCTGAGGCAGGAGAATGGCTTGAACCCACGAGGCGGAGGTTGCAGGGAGCCGAGATCACACCACTGCACACCAGCCAGGGCAACAGTGTGAAACTCCATCTCAAAAAAAAAAAAAAAAAAAAAAAAAAAAAAAAAAAAAAAGGAAAAAGGAATTATTAAAAAGGAACCAGAACTTGAAGATTTGGGAAATTCTCAACCTATTCGTATCACTGATGACCCTTCCAAACAGCTGTGCCAGTGGGTCTGGAAGGCAGGGCACAAACTAGAGGATTATTCTAGAGCCTTAAGATATAATGGGATTTGCCTAACTAGGTTTTAGACTTGCTTGGTTCCTGCTGTCCCTTTCTTCGGTTCAATTTGTCTCTTTTGGAATGGGAACGTCCCTCCTATGCCTGTCCCACCATTGTATTTTGGAAATAGATAACCTGTGTGAGTTCACAGGTTTACAGCCAGAGAGGAATTTTGCCTCAAGATTCATCATCAAATCTCACTCATATCTGATTTAGATGATATTTAGATAAGTCTTTGGACTTTAGACTTTGGAGTTGATGCTGAAATGAGTTAAAACTTTTGGAGCTGTTGGGATGAAATGAATATATTTTGCATGAGATAAGAACATGAATTTGGGGTGCAGGGGTGGAGTGCTAGAGACTGAATTGTGTTGCCCCCCAAAAATTTGTATGTTGAAGCCATAGCCCCCAATACGACTGTGTCTAGATATAAGGTTTTTAAGGGGTAATTAAGGTTAAATGAGATCATGAAGATGCATCCCTAATACAATAGAACTGTGGCCTTACAATAAGAGGAAGAAAGAGAGAGCTCTCTCTCTCTCATTCTCCTAGATATGTGAATCAGTGAGAAGGCAGCCACCTGCAAGCCAGGAAGAGGGCCTTCACCAGAACCTGACCATGCTGGCACCCTGATCTTGAACTTCCAGCCTGCAGAACTGGAAGAAAATTAATTTCTGTTTCTTAAGCCACTCAGTCAATAGTCTTTTCTTATGGCAGCCTGAGCTGACTACTAGAATCGTGGCTGTGGGAAAGATGGAGTGGAGGAAAAGGTTACAAGCTGAGGAAGTCAAGGAAATGAGAAGTCAGGATATCAGCTGGGTCAGCCACATACACATCAAAGGCACCAGAATAACAGTTGGACTGAGAGTGCTGATGACAAGGGGCAGTTGCCAAACACTTTAAAGCACAAATGAGGCGGACTGTTCAGGAGGTTGTCAGATGACAGCACATCAGAGGGATAGGATTCGTTCTGCCTGGGAGCAGCAACGGCTGCTGATGGAGGGAAAGAAGACAGGCTCCAAGACCCCAACAGTGGGGTCCACAAGGGAACAAGGAGGTGAACAACCCACCTCAAAGGACAGATGATCTAAAAACGTTTATACTGTATTGACTCCACCACCCAGATATTTAGTTCAGTACACAAATGCCTCCCACCAAATGCCCAAAATGTTTCTCTAAAGTTTCTCTGTAAAAAAAGAGACTGAAAGGAGAGGCAATCATTAACACAAGTGATAGAAAGTTACCAAAAAGAGAAGATGCCTAGGAGAGTGATGGCATTTCTGAATGTGGGGATTCACAAAGAGCTCCAGGTACATCCTTTGGGGATAATAATCTGATCTGCAACATAAAGCAGATGAAAAGCACACAAAGTTGGGGAAAGATGCACTGTCAAAGAAACTGACACAAAGTCATGGATGGAACAACAAGTGTGCCAGGTCAGAGGGAAGGCAGCCCCGCAGAGGGCAGGTGTTTGGGCACCTGGGAGTGAGTCCACTCACTGTCCTCAGGAATCCCTGAGAAAATTCCGAGGGAGTTAGCCAATCCTCCAACCTCCCAGTGAGTGGGTACCAGTCAAAGTGGGCAATGCACTTAAAACCAGAAGAAGATTAAGAAGTAAAGAGCACCACATCAAGACTTGCCTCTATTTCTAACTGGAAGCATCTGCCAGTCCTTTAGAGCAGGGGGTCTAACCCCTGGTACCAGCTGTGGTCTGTTAGGAACCAGGCCACACAGCAGGAGGTGAGTGGAGGGTGGGTGAGCATTACCACCTGAGCTCTACCTCCTGTGAAATCAGTGGGGGCATCAGATTCTCATAGGAGCACAAACTCTATCGTGAACTGTGCATGTGAGGGATCCAGGTTGCATGCTCCTTATGAGAATCTAATGCCTGATGATCTGAGGTGGAACAGTTTAATCCTGAAACCACCATTACCTCCTGCCCCCTGACCCCCATTCCATCAGTGGAAAAATTGTCTTCCACAAAACTGGTCCATGGTGCCAAAAAGGTTAGGGACTGCTGCTTTAGAGAAAGAGGGACGAAACAGGCCCGCATCTATGTGAAGAGACATCTGTGTACTAATAGTTTAGAAAATTGTTAAGACTGCATCAAGTTCACCCACAATATTGTATTAATTCTTCTCCACTGATTCTTATTGTTTACAAAATCCTGAGTTAGAATGCATCTTTCTGATTTCTTAAATAAGATAAAAGAAGCATAAACCACAACAGAAAAAGATTGATAAGCTTAACAAAGTGAAAATGTAATATTTTTTATACAACCAAAGACACCAGAAACAAAGTTAAAGCCAATATCAAAGACAAAAGGAGTCACAGATTGGAGGAATGTATTTGTAATGCGTGAAACTGATAGAAAATGAGTATTCAGGATACACAAAAATCCCTGCAAATCATTGTTTTTGAGAATGAACAATTAAAAATAACTTACATATTCACCAGTAAGTAAATGAATGAATTGTAATGAATTCACGGAAATAATGCAGAAATAGATGCTCAAAATGAATACACTAGATCTCCAACTATCAACTGAGACAAGTCTCGAAAACATAGAACTGAGTGAAAGTGTAAGTTGCAGAAAACTGTATGAAGTATAATTTGTATAAAATACAAAATATTACTAAATGTTGATTATGTACACCTATGCATGGGTAGAGGAGATACACAGCAGTATCAGAATGGGGGTTCTGCTGCAGAGCAGGTGGGGCTGGGAGGAGGGAGGAGTAGAAAGGAGTTTCCACCACAGTATCAGAAATCACGGAGCAGGCTAGGTGCAGTGGCTCATGCCTGTAATCTCAGAACTTTCGGAGGCCAAGCCAGGCAGATCACTTGAGTCCAATAGTTTGAGACTGGCCTAGGCAACATGACAAAACCCTTTCTCTACAAAAAATACAAAAAGTTAGCTGGGCATGGTGGCACATGCCTGTAGTCCCAGCTATTTGTGAGGCTGAGGTAGAAGGATCACCTGAGCCCAGGAAGTCAAGGCTGCAGTGAGCGGTGATCATGCCGCTGCACTCCAACCTGGTTAAAAAAGCAAGACTCAAAAAAGAAAAAAAGAAAAGAAACCATGCAGCAGATGTGGTTAGAAACCCACACCTGTCAAATCTGTAGAGCAATTATTCTCTGAGCTTTTCTGCATGTCCAAAATATTTCAGAGAGAGACTCTTTCAAGCATCTGGAACAAGGTGACCTGAGCTCCTTTCTGAGTCATCTGAGCTGCTTGCAGGTCCATAAATGGCCTGGTAGGACTCCTTCCTTCCCTCCCCTCACCACTCAAAGTGAGGTTTGCCAACAGCCACATCACCTGGCAGCGTCTTGGAAATAAATGCACATTCTCAGGCCCCCGCCCAGACTTACAGAACCAGAATCTGCATTTTCACAAGCGCCAGGTCGTTCCTATGCACAGTAAAACCTAGGTAGGCTACGCAAAACTGCTCCTGCTGCCTCTGTCCCTCCTGTCCACTGCCCCTATTATTACCTAGATAACTCCAAAGGCTCTACCTGGATGGAGTTTAAGGATTGCATGTTCTAAGACTGCTGTGAACCCCTATCCAGGGCAGGAGTTATCTGTGTATACTGGACACTTGATTGTATCAAGATCTGCAGCATCGTTATCAGCTGCTAACCAGACAGTGAATTCCAGATTAGTCCCATTCACCTTTGGGGGGTTGTCCATCATTTTACAGTACACAGCACATGGCATGAGTTCAATGAATGTTTTATGAGTAAATGAGGAATCCACTTTTTTTTTTTTTTTTTTTGAGACGGAGTCTCGCTCTGTGGCCCAGGCTGGAGTGCAGTGGCTGGATCTCAGCTCACTGCAAGCTCCGCCTCCCGGGTTTAGGCCATTCTCCTGCCTCAGCCTCCCGAGTAGCTGGGATTAACAGGCGCCGCCACCTCGCCCGGCTAGTTTTTTGTATTTTTTTAGTAGAGACGGGGTTTCACCGTGTTAGCCAGGATGGTCTCGATCTCCTGACCTCGTGATCCGCCTGTCTCCGCCTCCCAAAGTGCTGGGATTACAGGCTTGAGCCACCGCGCCCGGCTGGAATCCACATTTTTAAGACACTGGTAAGACCATCATCCATACTAAAAATGTTCACTTAGGGAATGGAATTTCTGATTCTGGAACACTTTAATATATGGAATTAATTTCTTATCATCTTTTAAAGTTCTAAATCTAAAATAAACTAAAATTATTTTAAAATTATTGGCATTTTTAAAAACTGTGCATGTTTAACATTTTGTAGCAAAGTACTATTTTTTATGGCACATCTTAATAAATTGATGTAAAAAATGTCTCCACCTCAGGAGCTCTTAGTCTTTCAAGGACTATTGGCCCCATTTGAAAGCCTAATGGCAGATATAGATCTTTCCCCCAGACAAATGCACATAATCAGCAATAGATAATTTCAGTTTTCACAAACCCCAGGCAAAGAGTATCTGCCCTAAATTCAACAAGGCTGTAGATGACACCCTTCTCTTACATCGTTCCAGAGTTTTCTACTGTGTTATTCGAATGACGATGTGTCAGGCAGAGTCCCACCTCATGACACCTTTCATAGCCACTTCATTCCTCCTGCTGTGAAAACAATCCCCAAAGTTATGCCCACCTTAAAAACTCTTATGATCATTGACTAATACAGTGGTGGTCAAAAGTGTTTCCTTGGCTGGGCGTGGTGGCTCACACCTGTCATTCCAGCACTTTGGGAGGCTGAGGCAGGTGGATCACGAGGTCAGGATATTGAGACCATCCTGGCTAACACGGTGAAACCCTGTCTCTACTAAAAATACAAAAAATTAGCCAGGGGCGGTGGCAGGCGCCTATAGTCTCAGATACGTGGGAGGCTGAGGCAGGAGAATTGCTTGAACCCTGGAGGCGGAGGTTGCAGTGAGCCGAGATCACGCCACTGTACTCCAGCCTGGGCAACAGAGCGAGACTCTGTCTCAAAAAAAAAAAAAGAAAAGAAAAAAGTGTTTCCTTTTGAACGTGCCCCGCCGCCCACCCAGGTTTCCACCTGTGGATGTGGAAGACTGGAAGTCCAGAATCCATACTGCTGCTCAGAGGCCATCACAAAGGGTACATGGGCCTGAGTGAATGACCGCACTGCCCTCATTACCCGGACTAAATGGTATTTTATCACATTTTGTTGTTTTTGTGTTGCTTTTTTTTTTTTTTTTTTTTCTTGAGACAGTTTCATTCTTGTCGCCCAGGCTGGAGTACAGTGGCACAATCTCAGCTCACTGCAACCTCTGCCTCCCCGGCTCAAGTGATTCTGCTGCCTCAGCCTCCTGAGTAGCTGGGATTACAGGCACATGCCACCATGCCCAGCTAAATTTTGTGTTTTTAGTAGAGATGGGGTTTCTCCATGTTGCTGAAGCTGGTCTCGAACTCCTGACCTCAGGTGATCAACCCGTCTGGGCCTCCCAAAGTGCTGGGATTACAGGTGTGAGCCAGTGCACCCAGCTCTTGTTGCTTTTCTTAAGAGACATTTAAAAACGCCTTGGTAGCAGGTAGAAAAGCAGTGGAAATATTTTATTCTATTTACAGGCACCATCAAACTACCACATGGTTTTAAGTATAAACAACTATCAATAAATAAGTAACACCCACAGAAATCCAGAGCTAGGAGGAGACACCTGCATTAGGCTCTGGCGCTGAAAGAAGCCTCCGTCACCAGGTCAAGCTTCCTTGAGTTTATTTGCCAAAAAGAACAAAAAATAAGTAAGTCCTCCATCCAATCCCTTCTGGAGCAGCCGTCCTTTCCCCTCCCCCTCCACATTCAGTCACTGGAACTGGAAGTCACTTTCATGCCAAATAATAATGACAGCCAGGCACGGTGGCTCACGCCTGTAGTCCCAGCACTTTGGGAGGCTGAGGCGGGCGGATCACGAGGTCAGGAGTTCGAGACCATCCTGGCTAACACAGTGAACCCCCATCTCTACTAAAAATACAAAAAATTAGCCGGGCGTGGTGGCACGTGCCTGTAGTCCCAGCTACTTGGGAGGCTGAGGCAGGAGAATCGCTTGAACCTGGGAGGCGGAGGTTGCAGTGAGCCGAGATCACGCCACTGCACTCCAGCCTGGGCGACAGAGCAAGATTCCGTCTCAATAACAATAATAATAATCATGACGATACTAATTCATTATTAGTGTCATTTAACAAATAATGAATTTGCACCATTTTTAACTTTGCAAAGCTCTTTCACTTTTGTTAATGTAGCATTTTAATTATGTTACCAGAAAGGAAAGAGTGAGCTGGAAGCTGGATCGCCTTCCTTCACTCAGCCCCACAGCCCATCCCCAACCGCTCCAAACAGCTCCTGCAGAGTACCGCAGAAACCACCCACTTGTGTGTGTCTGAATTCGTGCTGAGTCATGGGAGCCCGTGTTGTGCATCGTCTGGTTGATGAGGAGCTCTCAGATGTTTGTGAAATGATCCTTGGGGGATGTGAGTAAGTTCTTCCTAGACTCTCAGTGCTGAGGTCAGAGATTGATTTAAAAAGAATTAGAAATTTTGAAAAAGGCTAAGAAATTCCAAGCAGGGCAGAATTCCTAAGAGAGATTAGCCTTTTTAAAATTACTGACTCTCTTTTGAGGACTCATATCATTAAGGATTTGGAGATAAAGAGAAACTTTGGATGAGTAATACTTTTATTTTGAATTTTAAATATTGCACTGATGTTTTTAAAATAAAGCAACCTCATCAAAGTAATAGAAGCACAAGATAAGCTTCCCATAGTGGAACTTGCTTCCACCCATGGCTGTTAACTACATTAATTGGTTAACTAACAGGTGCGTCAATTTGGTCCTTGGTGGGATAGCTGGTTTCTCCTTTCATTCACCATTTATTGAATGCTAACCCTTCATTTGCACCATTTACTAGGTGCTAAATGTGAAGGAAACACACTTGGACCTTCCCAGAGCTTAATGTTTCATGGAAGAATGCAGAAAAAACCATTTTAATAGATTTAAGCCATCTGTTTCCAGAGAAAGGAAGCTGGGGATTGACCATGTAACCTATCATCTGTGCAAGAGGAGAAAAGTACCCTATTGTCAGTCATTTCATTACTGGTGAAACGAAGGTGTTCTACACAGATTTGGTTTGCAGGGAGGCAGCATGGAGAATGTATCGGCTGGGAACCAGAAGAAAACTGAGCTCTAGGACCGTGTCACCCTGTAATAAACTTTTTTTTTTTTTTTTTTTTGAGACAGAGTTTCACTCTTATTGCCCAGGCTGGAGTGCAATGGCATGACCTCAGTTCACCACAACCTCCACCTCCCGGGTTCAAGTGATTCTCCTGCCTCAGCCTCTCAAGTAGCTGGGATTACAGGCATGCGCCACCACACCCAGCTAATTTTGTATTTTTAGTAGAGATGGGGTTTCTTTAGGCTGGTCTCAAACTCCCGACCTCAGGTGATCCACCCACCTCGGCCTCCCAAAGTGCTAGGATTACAGGCGTGAGCCACCATGCCCAGCTGCCTCTAAATTCTTAAATTTAGGTAAAAGGATTCCACTTTCCTAGGCCTTAGTTTCCTTTCCTAGAAAACAGTGGGGGCGGGGGCTTCAGTAGATGGCTAGAGGCTCCATTTAGCTTCATTATTTGCTATCACTCAAAAACCTCACCGTCCTGAGAAAGGGAGCCATGATTAATTCCTCGTTGTCTTGGAAGAGAACGAGTTGTGGTGCACTAGCCAACGCACAAGCAAGCTCAGCCCTGAGCCAGCGGCTGCCTTCCCTCTTCTACTGTGGCTAACCACCACTGGACCTTAAGGCAGTTGTTGGAACCAATAAAAAGAATGTTCCTCCTTGCCCTGGCCGTAAGTACAAGTGGTTATTTGCAAAGCTACATCATGGCCTTCATGAGTGAGAGTTCACACTTGGGCTTGGTGTAAACAGACTCTGCTAGGAACGGAGAACTTCAAACAGTGAAGCTGAATTCCAGTGTAGACACTACCTAAGCAAGCGAAGAATCAATTTGGAGGGGAAAATTAGAGACGTCGGGATGGAGTCCAGAAACCACGGGGTGGGGCACGGTCATCGGAGGCGGGAGAGGGGCCACCTGAATGATTTTTCCCTGCGCAGCTGATGAACACATTAATCTGGGCAACCGAAGAGCCCTAGCAAACTACTGATACAGCTGTGTTTGGGCCCAGGTGTGCTGAATCTGTGCCAGCTCTTCACGACCTTAGATCTAATGAGCTGGGGACAGGAACTGGAACCTGACGCTTGTGGGCTCCTTTGAAGGAAGAGGGGGAGGAATGAAAAGTGGAGAAAAGAGGGCTGGGCACGGTGGCTCACGCCTGTAATCCCAGCACTTTGGGAGGCAGAGGTAGGCGGATCACCTGAGGTCAGGAGTTAGAGATCAGACTGGCCAACATGGCGAAATCCGGTCTCTACTAAAAATACAAAATTTAGCTGGGCGTGGTGGTGCACATCTGTAATCCCAGCTACTCAGGAGGCTGAGGCAGGAGAATTGCTTGAACCTGGGAGGTTGCAGTGAGCCAAGACCACGCCACTGCACTCCAGCCTGGGCGACAGAGTGAGATTCTGTCTAAAAAAAAAAAAAAAAACGTGGAGAAAAGAGAGCCCACAGGAAGGGGACACTGTTTCGACTTTGTTTTCTGGTTCTTGTACCTTACCTGCATTTGAAAACTAGGCCTATCAGACTCGCAGCAAATATAAAACGTACCTTTACAGAGAGGACATATGGGCAAGGAATGATTTAAATTCTTAGCCAATTCCTCTTGGGGTTTAGACACATTGTCACTCTCATTAAATGAAAATGTGAAGGATAAATTCTTAGCCAAGATCAAAAGGGAGTGGCGTTTGGAAATAGCGATAGGGAAGAAAGCGGGCTTTCTCGCAGTCAGAGGCCTAATCTCACCCCGCCTCCACACCGCACCCGGATGAGGGTTCCTTCCTGGAAGCTTTCATGTGTCTCAGAAGAAAATAATTACCATCAGAGCCACTTGAAACACAACAAAAGAAATCCTTCCTTCTTATTTTATAGTCACGGGTTATTTTAAACCCCAAATGCTATTTCTCAGTTTAATCGCTAAACTTGGTTTCAATTGACTTTTAGTCACTTTTCTTGAAGTCGAGAGCATAAAACGTTTCTCACAACTGAGAATATTCAAAAGAATGTGTGGCAGACTCCAAATGCAATTTCAGGAAGAGAGGGCCAGAGGGGTTTAGACAATACAGCACCTTTTTCAGAAGTCTATTGTCCTCTGCTGAAGAGGTGAGAAATTTGTCTGTAAAAGTCCAGGCCTGCTTATTTTAAAATATCTAATTTTATACGTAACGTTCTTATCTGATAGGCAGCATTAAGATCATCTTAAAATGAACTAGGTGGAGGAAAAGGGCAAAAACATGATATACAGTCACAGGAAACAGTTTAGATTTTCCTTGATTGGATTCCTTCTGGGAGAGATTCCCTAGGACCTCCAGAGCCACACCCGGCTCCTTTGATGACTTTCCAACTTATTCCAGCCACCGATGGTCAATCCCCAAGGCGCCTCAAATAACGGCGGGTGTCCAATGAAAGGCCCAAGTAGTTTACCCGAGTGTCTAGTGAGTTCTGTTTCCAATAGTGGGGTTTTCTGAACATCTCACATAATGAAGACAGAGTGGAAGTTGTAGAATTTTATACTCAAGAGGCTTTGAGTCTATCCCAGAACCCGAAGCAAAAGAGAGTCAGGCAACTTTATAAGAAGCCCTCACTGTCTAAGGGCCTGTTTTGTTCAGGGAATAAGGGCTAATGCTAAAATGATCCTTCTGACTTTGTAAATGATTTCCAGATAACACAAGGGCTTAGGGATGTCTCCAGGGAGTACGCAGCGGATGACAGTATCGGCCTGAGGAGCTGGAAGTGGACATGTTCCTGGAAGGAAGTGATTTGGGGTTTCCCAAGGTCGCTGGTTTTGGGGCAGAGAGGAAGCCAGTTCCAGAAGCAAAGGTATGAGTCACAGAAGCCCACTGGGCCCAACTCTTGCTGAGAGGACAGGCAGAGGAAGGGGCAGTGGGCATGCATCCAGCTGGAGGTGGGCCTTGTCAGATCTGGACATCTACCCCGTGGAATCAGAAAGACCTGGCAGAAGTTCCCCACTCTTTCCCCCCAGGGGAGGTGGCTAATTGTAGTGGATGAGAATCCTGGGCATTGGCATGAGACAGGTCTGAGCTTCTGTTTTGAACCCTGGCTCTGATACTGCGTGACCTTGGGCAAGTTACTTAACATCTTTTAAGGTCTGTGTCACGCACATCCGTGTGAAGAGAGTCCACCAAACAGGCTTTGTGTGAGCAACAAGGCTGTTTATTTCACCTGGGTGCAGGCAGGCTGAGTCCGAGAAAGGAGTCAGCAAAGGGTGGTGGGATTATCATTAGTTCTTACAGGTTTGGGACAGGCGGTGGAGTTAAGAGCAATTTTTTGTGGGCAGGGGGTGGATCTCACAAAGTACATTCTCAAGGGCGGGGAGAATATTAGAAAGTACCTTCTTAAGGGCGGGGGAATATCACAAAGTACATTATCGAAAGGGCGGGGAGGGTGTATTGCCATAAGGTCAGTTATGGGTGGGTGGGAACAGATCACAATGGTGGAATGTCATCTTTTGTGGTTCTTCAGTTGCTCCAGGCCATCTGGATGTGTACGTGCAGGTCACAGGGGATATGATGACTTAGCTTGGGCTCAGAGGCCTCATCTCCAGAATGGTGCAATGATCCCTCCTTCGCAGATGTGTAGGGTACTTTAAGTGAGATGAGATATGTGGAAAGGTGATTGCGTGCTCAAGAAATGCTAACTGTGAGGATAATTAAGGTTATTAGGAATGTGTCACGTTTCTGGTTCTGTCCAAGATGCAGAGCAACATGTTTGCAGCAAGACAGGGCAAGCAGGAGAAGGTGGAGCCAGGACCTACCATTAGAGTTGCCAGGTGGATGAAAACAGGGACTGCCCCTTGTGGGGGTTCTGTGGCGTAGACAGGACACTGCTGGAGTGTGGCAGGCCTTCACTCTTGCTGCCCTTTAGCCTAGGGGACCACCTAGAAGGCCGGATCTCCTGCCCTGGGGCAGCAAGGCATTCAGGACAGCACAGGTCTGGCCTGCAGACATTCGCTACCAGGAAGTCTGATCACGGCAGCAAATTCAAGCTCTGGGTCTATCGGACTCTACTGTAGAATTATTTAGTAGAGCTAATGGAATGAAATGCCGCTGGGGATTCCAACCTCTTTTCTCTATTTGACTGACAGTGGAATCTGGCCCCAGGTTTGTGGTGATAAGGAATCAGATAAACTCTACAGAGATAGTTTGAGTGGTTGGGGTCAGGATGACCACTTCTGATAGCAACTCAGTAATACCGAATTCATTCACATTATCTCATTGGTTCCTCACACCAACCTGTGTGATGGGCAGTAACTCAAGTGTGATAGTTATTCCCATTTTACAGATGAGGAAAGTAAGGCTGGCAGAAGTAATGGGACTTGTTCAAGGTCACACAACCAGAAGGTTGTGAGGTCTGGGCAAAGATACAGGAGGTCTGACTTAGATGTTCTACTTTCCCCACTAGGTCCTGTGAGGTGTTTCTTCGGGCTTGAAACTTTATCTTCATGAATGTAGGCTTTTATCTTTAGAAGCAGACAGTGAAATAGGGCTTCATGTGCAAGGAAGCAGGCAATGCATTTGGGGCTTTTGTCATCCGTGCTCACCTGTCCCAGGTTAAGGGGGAACTAAACTCCGAGATACTTTTTTTTTTTTTTTTGACAGTTTCACTCTTGTTTCCCAGGCTGGAGTGCAATGGTGTGATCTCGGCTCACCTCTGCCTCCCAGGTTCAAGCGATTCTCCTGCCTCAGCCTCCCAAGTAGCTGGGATTACAGATGTGCACCATCACCCCCAGCTAATTTTGTATTTTTAGTAGATTCAGGGTTTCTCCATGTTGGTCAGGCTGGTCTCCAACTCCCGACCTCAGGTGATCCACCTGCCTCAGCCTCCCAAAGTGCTGGGATCACAGGCATGAGCCACGGCGCCCGGCACGCTCCCAGCTACTTCTCACTGTCCTGTAAATTGGCCAAGACAGCAGTAATTAAAGAGCAATGCTTTGAAAAGCAGGTTTAACGTTGGGGTCTGATAGAAGTAAAAGCCCTTGAAGCTGGCCTCCTTTCCCCAGTCTGCAGACCCCCAAACTTCAATAAAGAGCCAGGCGGGAATGTGGACAAAGCAGCAAAGTCAGGCCCTCCAGTGTGACTTTGGCCAGGAGGGCTTTGAAGCGCCCTGCATCCCAATCACATAATGCTGTGTCATGTTAATAGCAAATCTTGGTATTTTTGGTTACATGAGCTAATCAAGTTCCTTTCTTGCATAAGCCACTGTACCTTGAGTTTCTATAATTTGCATGTGAAAAAATACTGATGCTGATGCACTCACTACAGATAATTTCCTGTAGATTTCTTGCCATGAAGTATGAGAAGCTAATATGCCATCTAAAACTAATTTTCAAGCAAAGACACGTAAAGTATTCCCTTTAGCTTCAGACTCACTAACCAGCATACTGTGCCGTCTCCCCATTGTTGCTGTGTCCTCAAAGAATGCGAACATTATTCAAATTTCCTAAGGTGGTCAGCTGTTCCTTGCCAGCTCAGATGATGCTCTTCCCAGCCCTGCTTTCTGCGTTCTATCAGCAGTCATAAGGACAATTTTTGTGGATTGGTGATCCACAAGGTGTCATTTTCAAAAAGTGAGAAATGACTTATCATACGTCAATCCTACTCCTAGATATTTATCCAAGAGAAATGAAAACATATTCTGCACAAAGAACCCTATATGAAGGTTTCTAGCAGCTTTGTTCATAGTAGCCCCAAACTGGAAGCAACCGCAATGTCCATTAACATGAGAATGCATGACAAACTCGGGTCTGTGCCTACAGTGAGACACTGCTCAAAGACAAAAAGGAATAAAATGTTGATACAGCAGCCACATGGGCAAATCTCACAAGTGTTATGCTGAGTGAAAGAAGCCAGGCGCAAGAGAGTGTGAGCTGCCTCGTTCCATTTAGTCCAAGTTCTAGAACAGGAAAAAGTAATCTGTAGTGAGAGAAGACCTAGGGTGGTGTGTAGTGGGTTGGCTGCAAAGAGCACAACAGATCTTTTTTGGGGAGAGTGAAATGCTGTGTGTCTTGATTCAGGAGATGGTTTCAAAGGTGTATACATCACTGAACTGTACATTTAAAATGCATGTATGTAAATTAAACCTCAAGTCATTTTTTAAAGGTGAGGTATTTTGGGGTTTTCTTAACTTCCTTTTAAAACGTGTAATGTTGCTGGGCACAGTGGCTCATGCCTGTAATCCCAGCACTTTGGGAGGCCGAGGCAGGCGGATCACCTGAGGTCGGAAGTTCGAGACCAGCCTGATCAACATGGAGAAACCCCATCTCTACTAAAAATACAAAATTAGCCGGGCATGGTGGTGCATGCCTGTAATCCTAGCTATTCAGGAGGCTGAGGCAAGAGAATCGCTTGAACCTCGGAGGTGGAGATTACAGTGAGCAGAGATCGTGCCATTGCACTCCAGCCTGGGCAAAAATAGTGAAACTCCATGTCAAAAAAAAGTAAATAAATAAATAAATAAAGTAAAATAAAACAAAATTTGTAATGTTTATACTTAAAACAGTATTATCCAATTTTCCTCTATAAATACTATAAGTAAATCATATTACGGAAATGCCGTGTACCAACTACCACAAACATGCACATCTGGTTCCTACCTTTGCGTTTCATTCTCTCTATTCCTTCTATTTGAAATATACTGTTCCCTCTTCTCTCCCTGGCAGAATCCTGTATAGCATCCCATCCTTCCTTTGTTCATTCATTCAGCAAATGTTTATTGAATGCCAGGCCCTGTGACCGGCGGTGGAGCTACTGAGACACATAAATCAGGGGCCCTGCGCTTTAGGGACACCTACTAGAAAATGGAGTTTTACTTGAATGCCCTTAGATTTATATTCCAAGCATTTTCTGGCTAATAAAAAGACTCTTGTCAAAGATTGTTAACCTGGAGGGTCCAGCCTGCTCTGTTACGTTACCTAAAAGTAGGCTGGTTATTCCATACACATGTATTTCACAGCCTCCCTAAAGGTTCTATGTTAACTTTTAAGACATGGAATCATTGAGAAAGCTAACAAGGCAGAAGAAAAAGCTCTAAGAAACCAAAGAAAAATTGGCTTAAATGTATTTCTAGGTCAATGATAAAAACACAATAGAATATGGAAATGTAAACACAAATGGAACAAGAGAACGTTAAAATAAAGTGATAGTTACCATGTGTCTCAGGGCTGGAGGACCACCTGGCCTTGCTGGCCTCTTACACCAGAGCCTAGGCCATAGCTCATAATTTTGCTGATATTGGCATCTTTTAACCTTTGGAGTGTTTTTAAAAATCAGTTACTTAACAATCTCTCATAAAAATTTATTTTTCAATCAATTAAATTTTTGTGTCCCTCCCATCAACTTTGGGTTTCAAACCATTAAACCTTTACTTGATTAAAAATGTCATCATATCTGGGTGCAGTGACTCACGCCTATAATTTCAGCACTTTGGGAGGCCGAGGCGGACGGATCACTGGAGGTCGGGAGTTCAAGACCAGCCTGACCAATATGGAGAAACCCCATCTCTACTAAAAACACAAAATTAGCCGGGGCATAGTGGCTCATGCCTATAATCCCAGATACTCAAGAGGCTGAGGCAGGAAAATCGCTTGAACCCGGGAGGCAGAGGTTGAGGTGAGCTGAGATCATGGCATTGCACTCCAGTCTGGGCAACAAGAGCGAAACTCTGTCTCAAAAAAAAAAAAAAGTCATCATCGAGATAAAAATCTATACAGAGAGATTACTGACTGTGTTAGTTCATTCTTGCATTGCTATAAAGAAATACCTGAGACTGGGTAAATTATAAAGAAAAGAGGTTGAACTGGCTCACAATTCCAGAGGCTGTACAAGCGGCAGGATGGGCATCTGCTCAGCTTCTGGGGAGGCCTTGGGAAACTTACAATCATGGTGGAAGCAGAGAGGGAGCAGACATTTCACACGGCCAGAGCAGAAACAAGAGTAGGGGTGGGGGTTCGGCTTCTGCTATGTTCAGAGAAGCCCAAAACACATTTTGGGTGGAGGGGTTGCTACACACTTTTAAACAAACAGATTCCAAGAGAGAACTCACTATCTTGAGGACAGCATCAAGGGGATGGTGCTAAACCATTACTGAGAAACCGCCCCCATGATCTAGTCACCTCGTACCACGCCCCACCTCCAACATTGGGGATTACAATTTGATGTGAGATTTGATGGGGAAACATATCCAAACCATATCACTGATTGAGAACTTGAAATGAAATATTAATGTTTGAGATGTCATTTTTTTACAACAGTAAACTTTTAATTTTAGAATAGTTTTAGACTTATAAAAAATATTACAAAGATAGTACAGAGAGTTCCCTCATACCTCACGCTCAGTTTGCCTTCTTAACATCTTACATTAGTCTGATACATTGTCACAATTGATAAATCAGTATTGATACATTATTATTAATCAAGGTCCATTGTTTAGTGCAATTTCCTTAGTTTTTCCTTAACATATTTTCCTGTTCCAGGATCCCATCCAGCACAGCCCATTACGTTTAGTCATCCTCTCTCCTGTAGGCTCCATTTGGACATGACACATTCTCAGAGTTTCCTTATTTTGTGATCACCGAGACAGTTTGAGTACTGCTCGGGTATTTTGCAGACTGTCCCTCAGTAGGAATTTGTTTGGTGTTTTCCTCATGGTTAGACCAGGTTTTGGGGGTTATGGGAGAGGTAAAGTGCCATTCTCACCATATCATATCGGGGTACACAGCGTCAGCATGATTCATCACTGTTGATGCTAACCTTGATCACCTGGCTGAAGCAGTGCTTTTCACTGTAAAAGTTTTTCCACGGTAACCTTATTTTTCCCCGTTTCCATACTCTTTGGAAGGAAGTCAATACGTGCAGCCCCCACTTACGGAGCAAGGACTTCTACTCCTGCTTGAGGGCAGAGTATCCACATAAATCATTTGAAATTTTATGCATGGGAGATCTATCTCTTCTTCCTCATTTATCCAATCATTCATTTTTCACATACGGACACATAGTATAGATTTTATCATTTGGGTTATTTATTATTCAATAGCACTTTATTTTTTGCTCAAATGGTTCCAGTTTTGGACTTTGGGAGCTCTTTCATTTGGCTCCTGTGTCCCTTCCACATACCCCATAATTGTGTGCGTGGAGGGGTGTGGAGGTATTCAGCTCTTCCTTACTTCTTGGCATTACACAAAATGCCCCAGGATCACCTTGTAGATTTCCTGCCCTGTCCTAGAATCAACCATTTATCTCCAGTGGGTCCTGGTTCCTTATATTGGAGAATGGTATTAGATACCAAGATCTGGGTGCTAGGTGTGCTTGTTGATACTAGGGTGTTAAATCACCTTTTAAATAGAAAAAATGCTTTCCTCAAAGTTCAAAATTCAAAACCTTAAAAATCTTGTTAACTTAGAATGTTTTAGTCACTTTATCCATATATTTACATATATTTTGCTATAGGAATGATAAATTTTAATTCAAAGCCCTCTTAGATGGCCTAGAATTTGGACTGAAAAAAATATACATACACAGCCAATTTTTTAAATATGAAAAGCCATTTATGACTGTCTAATGGTAATAAATTCAAATCAGCCTTATTAAAGAAAGAAGTTAAATAAACCAATGTATTGGTCAAAACAGCTTGCCTCAGAAAGTATATTGTGGGTCTAATAATCTACCTCCTTCAGGAATATTCATTCCTCTTGTCACCCACTAGCTTCCAGTCACAGAAAAAAAAAAATCCATTTAATAACTTTAGATTTGGTTACATCCATCTGTGAGTTTTTCTTCACCTCCATTTAGAATTAGTAGGAAAAGCATTAGGACAAAAGGGTTGTTTAAAGAACATTAGTTTATCTCTTTTGAAAAGTGAAACTTCTTTCCTCTAAGCCCTGGTTACTTCATTGTTCTTTCCTCAAGTCTTTCTTTTTTTTTTTTTTTTTTGAGATGGAGTCTCGCTCTGTCTCCCAGGCTGGAGTGCAGTGGCCGGATCTCAGCTCACTGCAAGCTCCGCCTCCCGGGTTCACGCCATTCTCCTGCCTCAGCCTCCTGAGTAGCTGGGACTACAGGCGCCCGCCAGGTCGCCCGGCTAGTTTTTTTTTTTGTATTTTTAGTAGAGACGGGGTTTCACCATGTTAGCCAGGATGGTCTTGATCTCCTGACCTCGTGATCCGCCCGTCTCGGCCTCCCAAAGTGCTGGGATTACAGGCTTGAGCCACCGCGCCAGGCCTTCCTCAAGTCTTTCTAACAATGATTATCTGCAGTTAGCTCACCCATTGTCAGGAGCTCAGCATCCATACTTGAAACTCAAGGTTCATATGCCAACTTTGGGATGATTCTCATCAAACAGAAGAGGCTGTTTCCATGCTGGAATAAAATATATAATATTCACGTATAAGTCTTGTCATTGTGTTATTTTCTTGTGTGTGTGTGTGTGTGTGAAAGAACATTCTTTTTTTCTTCTTTTTTGAGATCGAGTCTTGCTCAGTCACCAGGCTGGAGTGCAGTGGCATGATCTCTGCTCACTGCAACCTCCGCCTCCCGGTTCAAGCGATTCTCCTGCCTCAGCCTCCCGAGTAGCTGGGACTACAGGTGCGTGCCACCATACCCAGCTAATTTTTATATTTTTAGTAGAGGTGGGGTTTCACTATGTTGGCCAGGATGGTCTCGCTCTCCTGACCGCGTGATCCCCTCGGCCTCCCAAAGTGCTGGGACTACAGGCATGAGCCACCGCGCCCGGCCCAAAGAACATTCTTAAGTACAGTAAGACCAAGATGACGTCTATGATTTTCATCAAACAAAAGCCAACATCAAATTTTAGATCAATTTGTTTCGCTAATGTTTTTAACTCAATAAAAGAGTTCAAAATTAAATTTTGAGCAAACTTTGAAAGTAACTGGGCCCTAGCCATCACATTTACAATGGAGTGCGTTTTTGCATAGAAGGCTTATCTTCACTTTTTCTGTTTTCACTCAGCCTTTTGATGAATTTGGCTTGTACTGGATGAGTACGTAGTTTTTCTCCAGATACTACCTGTAGCTTTCCTTAGGATAAGTTATGTGACATTTTTATTACTTCTGTCACTTAACCAAAGTTAGCATTTTCATTTTCATTTATGATAGGTTTTGTAAATGTCAAATTTCTTGTTAAAGAGTCAGACTTGACATTCCAAAAGGCAAAGGATGATATAAATAATATTCAAGTATACACAACTAGAGTTGGAAATAATTTCAATCACTTTCTCCGACCCTCCCAAAATCAAGGTAACCTACTTTTCAAATATTTATTTGAAAGGAATAAATCAAGCTTCAGAAAAAAAGAAAAAAGAATGACATAGGATATTCTAAAATGTGATATATCTATCCATAATTCAAGTATAAAGACCATGAGTAATCAGAGAAAACCAATGTGAAATCCATTTGGTATGACTTATAGCATACATTTACAGTTAATTAACCCTGACTTGAATTCCTTAGAATTAACTTTTACAGAATTATAGAGGATTTAAAATTAGGTTTCCATCAATTTTAGAGGTAAGCTAAAAATTTCGTTCTTCTGTTATTTCCAAGGAAGTAAAACTGTTGAAGTGTATTGGTGATCAGGTTATGACTTTCATTTCCTTTCTTTATTTTCTCAATTTTTAGGAAACTATAAACTGGTAGATTCTTTAACATGCTTTCAAAGGAGAAGGGAATGACTCAGCTTCTTTATGAAGATCACTGGGTTCAGGATACTCACATAAATTTAGGGTCACAAACACAGCTACTTTTGGGGGCCAAATGACATGCAGGAGGGGATGTGTCAGGCCGGGATGAAGGCAAGCTGGAGAGTGCCTGCTCACTTACTGCAGTCCAGGAAAGCACAGTCCATGGAGCATCAAAAGCGCAATGGCTTCTGCTACGTTCAGAGAAGCCCCAAACACATCTTTTTTTCTAAGTATTCAATCTCCCAATTTTGAAATGTTAGCAATTATTTTCCTGAAAACATTGCCTATGGTCTGTGAGCTGTGTTTGGCCTATAAGTCACCATCTGCAAGCCAGTACTGCCCAACAGAAGATCATACTGGGAGCTAATCCAGTAACCACAACACCTTACAACAAGACATATAATTGTTAAATTCATTTCAAGTCTCATGTAGGCTGATCTGAGTACCATCTTTGAGAGACTGAACAAATATGAAAAGGTTGCTTGATGATTTAAGAATCAAAGTAAACAGTTTTATGATTTGAATAGACAGTATCGTCAAGTGATTAATAAGTTGGTACACTCATTTATTTGACAAAGATGTATTGAGTGCCTTGCATGTACCAGGCACTGTTTTAGCCACCAGGCATACAGCTCAGTACAAGGCACCTATCCCTGAAGGTGCTTACATTCTAGAGGCAGAATGTAAATAAACACAGAGGTAATAAATAACTAAGCAAACAAGAAAAATAGCAGCTGGTGATAATGATCATGCAGAAAATTAAAAACAGTAATTTGTCAACAGGTGTCTGGCTTTCCTATACTGGTCCATGGATCTCAAACCTCACCCCCTGAGACTGTCAGAGTGTCAAATTCTTCCTCTTTACTCCTTTTGCTCAGGTTATGAGATCACTTGTGGTATGTTTTAATAAATTGAAGGCCACTTTATTTTAAAGTAGTTACATTTTAATCTTCTTGACTAGATTTGGTGGAAATATCAATCCAGGAGGGATTTAGGGAAACCTCTAATCTAATCAACAGCTTAATTACAATGCCTGGGTCAGTGCTGCAGACGGTTAATTTCAACCATTTTATGTTGCCTCCTTTTAGCTTCAGTTTTAGAGGATACCATTTTCCAGTGTGTCCCTAAATTCTAAGAATGTACCATTTGAGGATTTTTACCACCTTTTGGGAACAAAGACTAATAACATCTTCATAGTGAAACTCTTTTCCTAGGGCCAGGGCTTCTCCCACGTAAAAATGCACATTAACAAACATCTTTGTAAACTGTTCCCTATAGTTGCCCCTGTATGATGAAATGGAGAAATCCTGGAATGTCCAGTCAGAAAATCCGCGTTCAAAACCAGATGTTTGGCTCAGCTGTGAACCAGCTCTTTGATCTGGTAGTCAGTCACCTGATTCTTGCTGTTTCTCTTTGAAAGCCCACTTTTTGGGGCGCTGCATGTGAGGACTGAGTGAGAGTGTGAATTTGAAAGCCAACTCTGAAACGCTGGCTATGATAGTTATTCTGATTGGAAGGGCCATTAAGGTCAATGGCAATGCTCCTTTTGTGATCAGTTACAAGAAAACAAATGGGTCCTTGTGACTGTGGGGGAAGGAGGCAGAGCCAGACACAAAGTGGATCTCTTCTGGAAAATCAGCCGCTGAAAGGAAAATAAATAAAATCTGTAAAGTTATATTTCAATTCAAAAAGAAATGTGGATTGTACGTAATGGCAAGAGGAGCACTGATAATAATACATGGCTAACATTCATCCCGTACTTACTCTGTTCCAGGCATGGAGGTCATAACTTTGCATGTATTAGCTCTTCAAATGAGGGGAGGAGAGGGAAGGAAAAGAAAAGTTAAGCTAATAAATAATGTGAAGTTAAAAAAAATTACCGCGTACATAACGTGCACTATCGTGTCTCCCCCTCCCACCCCCCGCCCCCAGCTCTTTATACATGTGGTTTCCAGACCCATTTCTCAGAGGTTTGGTGTCTTTTGCAGCCCTTTGGGCCCCTTCCGCCCATTGTTATCTAATCTCCCCTTCTCGGCCACGCAGGAAGGTCCACAACCTCCCCTGTCCCCCAAGACCCGCCCCCCAGCAGCCTTCAGAAATAGTTCTCTCGTACGTATGTGCCAGCATTTTATGCAGTAAACACATGTTGCCCTTAACACCGAACTGCAGGTTAAAAATGTGTTCCTCTAAATTATGCAGCGGTTAGCTGAGCAAATAATGAAAATGCAAAAGAGTACATTCAGTATATGGAGCTTAGAATATATGCTTTTGGAAAACTAAACAGTTTTTTAAAATTTTTGCACCAAATAAGACTAGAAATGGATTGCTCAATTTAAGACTTCCATTAATAAACTTCTCAGAATATGAAATGTCTCCAATATGTGGGGACGCTGGGGTGAAAGGTGCCGGATAATTCTCATTGGTGCGTGCGCTGGGTGCAGGAGGAAATATGCTAATGTAGCCATTTGCCGCAGGGTTGGTGTTATTTATATAGCGCTGGCTGGGCAAGGTTGGCGCTGGAGCAGGAGAGGAGGGAGAGGTTTGTCTTCTTCTGTGAGCGTATAGATGTGTGCGCCTGTGCACACGGCGTTCCAAACGTGAATACAAGATCTTAGGGAGGGGGTGGGGAATGCCATCACGTTCATACCGTGTGTATTATAACTTGTGTTGGAGATCTATCCCAGCATCGTGCTTACATCGCGTTCACTTAGGAGTGGGGGAAGAAATGGCGATTTGGGAGTGGGTGCGGCGGGTCGCAGGTGGCCAAACACTGCGGGGGACTGGCGACCTGAAATTGGCAAAGGCGCCTCCTTGACTCTGCTCCACGGACACAAAAATCAACCTTATTCGCTCCTGGAAAAAGCGCAGAGGGTTGTTCCCGAAGGCTGAAGACCCTCGGGCTTAGGACTGGGAGCGGGGCGCGGGCAGCGGGACGGCCGGGCACCTCTGAAGAGACAGAGGTCACGGAAACCTGGCGCGCGCGAGCGGTGGGTGGGGGGCCCGCGCAGCTGCGGGAACCCAGCCTCATAGAAGACCCGGCCCACACGTTCTCAGCGCATGCCGACTTCGCCCGGACCCCTCGCCGACCGGCGCCCCCTGCTACGCCCGCCTCCTCCTCCCCCGCCCCGCCCGGCGCGAAACGGGCACGGGTAGGGGATCCTCCAGCCAGGCGGGCCCGGGGTGTCCCGTTTCCCCCGCCCCCCCTCCCGTGGATCCCGGGCGGCGGCGGAGCGTCCGGGCTGGAGGGGGCGCTCGCGCGCAAGAGCCGAGCGCAGCAGGTGCCGCGGTTACCTCCACCTCGGCGGGGGGAGAGGGGGCGGGCCGGGGCGCAGGGAGGAGGAGGAGGAGGAGGAGGAGGAGGAGAAGGAGTGGGGCCGGCTCCAGAAGCCGGAGAGCGCGGCCGGCTCGGCAGGCTGGGTCCCAAGCTCGTGGCTTCCGGGAGGCGCCCGGAGTCGGAGAAATACAGCGCGGCCACCCCGGGAGCAGCAGCAGTTGCCCGCACGGCCGCCCGCAACCGCCGCCCGCAGGGCCCTGAACCGCCGGCAAGGGCGCGGGCCGGGCGCGGCCCGGCTCCTCCTCCTGCCGCGGCCGGCGCGGAGCAGCGGAGAGCGGCGGGCTCGGCAGCCGGCGCCCGGGCCGCGGAGCCGATGAGCTGCGGCGGCTGAGGGCCCGGCCGGCCTCTGCCCGCCTCTGCCCGGCGCCCGAGCGGGGCCACAGCGCCCGGGGCGCGGGGTCCGGCGGGTGACATGGGGGCGGCCTGACGCACCCGGAGCCGCCGAGCGCTCTCTCTTGAGCCGTGGGCCCTCCTCGGCGGCAGCGGCTGCAGGCGCCTGGCCCGGCGCGCTGTGTCCGGGGCGCCCGCGGAACCTCCGCCGCGCTCTATGCGCCTCTGCGGGAGCCGCGGGCCCGGGCCATGGCCATAGACCGGCGGCGCGAGGCGGCAGGCGGCGGGCCCGGGCGGCAGCCGGCCCCGGCCGAGGAGAACGGCTCCCTGCCGCCTGGGGACGCGGCGGCCTCAGCGCCCCTCGGGGGACGCGCGGGCCCCGGCGGCGGCGCGGAGATCCAGCCGCTGCCTCCACTGCATCCTGGAGGCGGCCCGCACTCGAGCTGCTGCTCGGCTGCTGCGGCCCCGAGCCTCTTGTTGCTGGACTATGACGGGTCGGTGCTGCCCTTCCTCGGGGGCCTGGGCGGGGGCTATCAGAAGACCCTCGTGCTGCTCACCTGGATCCCGGCGCTGTTCATCGGCTTCAGCCAGTTCTCGGACTCGTTCCTCCTGGACCAGCCCAACTTCTGGTGTCGCGGGGCCGGCAAAGGCACCGAGCTGGCGGGGGTCACCACCACAGGCCGGGGGGGGGACATGGGCAACTGGACCAGCCTCCCCACCACCCCCTTCTCCACTGCCCCCTGGGAGGCTGCAGGCAACCGGAGCAACAGCAGCGGCGCGGACGGAGGCGACACACCACCCCTGCCATCCCCTCCGGACAAGGGGGACAACGCCTCCAACTGTGACTGCCACGCGTGGGACTACGGCATCCGCGCCGGCCTCGTCCAGAACGTGGTCAGCAAGGTAAGGGCCGCGGCCGCCCAGTCCCTCCGACCCTCTCTATGCAAATCGAGGTCCAAGCCCAAGCCAGCGGGAGACCCGAAGTCCCCAAAGTGGTGGTGCTAGAGTGTGTGTACGGCATTCCGCACTGGCTTAATCTCCCTCCGTCCCCCAAACCACATCCCTTTACTTGGGTGTAAAGGGAGCGCTATAGCCTTTACTAGTTTGCACCCAAACTGCTTGTCCCAGTACGCGGATGGAAAGCGCGCCCTTCCCCCACCCTCGGGGCGAGGCAGCTGACCTGTCACCAGCCGGCTCTGGAGGAGTCGGACTGGCGTCGTTCAAGGTCTGCTGGGGGAGCCGCGACCACGGCCCTGTTCTGCCCGGTTAGTTGTCCCTGAGTCTCCCACAAAGCAGTAGTCTCCCATCTCGCACTTGATTTTGACAGAGGTAAAGCCCGCTAAAGAACTGGAGAGCCAGAGAAGCAAAGACTCCTGCAAACCTCCAACCCGCACCCCATGCTCAGTCCTCCCCCAAAGATATCTGACTTTAGACTTTACTGCCCCAGCGTCTCCTCCAATGTTTTCTCAGCACTTCAGTAAACATCACGACAGTATAGGAAGGACGTGGAGAATATGTCATTTGGGTGTTCCTGGGCTGTCACTGCTCTTACACAGCAGCTGCTTTGGGCTGAGGCACTGAGAACGGGTTGTGCTTTAGCTGAAACAAGCACCTTGTCCTCTGAGTCGTGTAGCTAAAGGTCCCTTGCAGAGGTATTGCATGGTGTGAAATGTAGCAGAAGGGAGTTGAAAGGCAAGTGTGAGGGCCTAAACACAGAGTGGGTAATGGTGGACACTCAATGCCCTAGACAGCTATAATTTTATTCTTAACATATAGGAGCTATCAAGACATTTGCAGTTTTGCTCCTTGTGTCTAAAATAAATAATTCACATTTTAAAGTAAATATAGACTCTCCCCCACCCCACTCCCCTACCCATTCTGGGCAGTTCTGGCAGAGTTTTAAATGCTTTGTCGAAATGTATGAAATTGGACAGTTTTAAATAGTCAGTGTGCATGTAACCTCCACCCCCTTGTGCATTGGTTAACAGTTGTAGCTCATGGATGTGTAAGATGAAACTCTTACATCATCATAATCATTGTTTTAATCTTGTACCAACCTGGCCAGAAATGCTCTGTCCTGTGGGAACTGTCTCACTGAGCTGCCCCTGCTGCCCTGCAAGGTAATGGGGTAATGTCCTTCTAGCTGGGTTCACCTTGATCCCACCTGCCTCCTACCCCCTGCTTTCTAAAGGTGTTTCTGTGACTGTTTTCATTTCAAGGAGGGCGATATTTCTTTTTTGGTTTAGCAGCACAGAAAAAATAAGAACAATGACTATTTAAATCACTGTGTATGTCTGACAGACTGAGGATTTGGCAACATTATTATTTTAAGTCCCTTTCTAGAGCAGAGGGAGAAGAATGGATCAAAGTGAGTATGTGTGAAGAGTGCTGTGTCCAGGGGTCAAAGCAGAGGTGAACTTGAAAGTGATGAGGTGGGATAGAGTGCCATTACCTTGGCAGTGAGGACCCAGGAAACAGCTGTTCACACTCAGCCATGCGTGGTGGGAGGAGAGAACAAAAATAGTTCTTAAAAGCAGACTATGGAGGCATATTGGAGAGCTGGGCAGTTTTTCTAAATTAGCACTTGAGAGGGGCACAGACAGCACTCGTGTGTGTGGCATGTTTTGGGTGATGCTTGATGACAGTTGCAGTTACTGGGCCAGACTGAGAGGGAAAACCTGGGAACAATAATTAGACACACATTTTCTTATACAGTAAAGCCTAGAAAGGACATATTGATTTTCACAGACAAAAAAGATCTAAATAAAAGACTGCCTTCCCAGTGTTCTGTGTGTTTTAAGCACATAACAAATGCTTCAAAGAGCTTTTCAAGCACATTTTGGCCTGTTGGAAGGCAGACTTTTCCTGTGCTGCTGTGTATGTTGAATACTGTAGCAGATGCACAAATGTGGGATATACACTATGATGAGTGCAGAAGTTCTAGGGGTCAGGTGCTTGTCAGCCCGTGTCCCAAGTAGAAGCAGAAGTGGAAGGAGCCTTTGCCTTCTCTCAGCAAATGAAAGCTTCGGGTTTGAGAAGCTGCCTTTTGTGCCTCTTTCCTGCTCTGTTCCATGATCTTTCCCTTGCAAATGAGCCTCATGCTGTCTTCAGCATGTATCCTGTATTTAGCATGTATCCTTTAGCATGTGCGTGCCCTACAATGTATGCACTGTTCTGTCCCTAGGTGCCAGATAGGGAGAGGAAGACAGAAGAGCTACCAGGCACAGTTCAGGACCTCTTTCTCATGTGGCTGCTGGTATCCTAGCACCTACCTACACACATGAAACTGTCAAGCCAGTTAGAATCCCAGGTTATTGTAGTTAAGAGGGATCTTAGGGCTGACAAACCTCTCTCCCCTTCTGTGTGATATCTCTGACATGAAGTTATCCATCCTAGTTTGAACACTTCCATCGATGGGAAAGGAGCACTTGGTTAACAAGGCAGCTAGTCCATCCCGTAGTTGCTCCTCCTTGCAGGGAGGTACACTTTTTGGTAAATAAAACTCAGGTTAACTCATGCCTATTTGTGCCACTTGCTCCTCAGAACAATTGTGTTTTTAAATTATTTCTTAAATAAAATGTGTTTTCAATAGCTTCTTTCCCGGCTGAAAAATCTGCAGTAGTTAAGCTATTCTATATGTATAAAAATTTGCCATACTTCCTGCTCTGGTTGGCATGTGTGTCTCTTACGCATGGTACCCAGAAAGCAACTCAGCCAGGCCCTGTGTTCTAACCCAAAGAGGGGATTGGTGGATACGGTCCTTCCCCTACTGCAACCTAGAGTTGATGCATTAGGCTTAAACTAGACATGACATACTTCTGCTGCCAGACCGTGATCACCAACCCCCAGCAGCTCCCACCAACGCTGGTTTCCTGGGAGTGGTGGATGAAGTCAGGATTTTCTCAGTTTTAGGCTCATGTAGCATGACCATGACTTAGGTTTCATCTTAATCGTTTTGAGTTTCTGGATCTCTCCTGTTAGGATCTTTGTGTTTTTATTTTTTGCCTTGGCCTCGGTATTTGTTATCGGCACCAGAATTTGCATTGCAGAATCTGCAGTGCCTTCAAAATGACGACAACGCTAATGTCACTTTCTTTTGTGCAGCCCTTTACAGTTGATAAAACATTTCATATACATTATTTTCTTTAATTAAAAATAATAACCCAAGGCCAGTCTCCGGTGGTACGATCACAGTTCTCTGAAACCTCCCCCTCCCAGGCTTAAGTGATCTTTCTGCCTCAGCCTCCTGAGTAGCTGGGACTACAGTCATGCACCACCACACCTGGCTAATTTTTATTTTTATTTTTATTTTTTGCAGAGATGGGGTCTTGCTATATTGCCCAGGCTGGTCTTGAACTCCTGGCCTCAAGCAGTCCTCCTGCCTCAGCCTCCCAAAATGTTAGGATTACAGGTGTGAGCCACCAGCCAGACTAATAGCAAGTGATAATCATGGATTTTAAGTCACTGAACACACATTTGAGTGTGCCATGTGTTCTGTATAAGAACCAGGTACAGATGCTCCTCTGCTTAGGATGGGGTTGTGTCTTGTGTCCAGATAAACCCCTCAGCAGTTGGAAATATTGAAAGTGGAAAATACATTTAATACACCTAACCTATTGAATATGCTGGCTTAGCCCAGCCTACCTTAGCTGTGCTCAGAACACTCACATTAACCCACAGTTGGGCAGGATCATCTCACACTAAGCCTATTTTATAATGTGTTGAATATCTCATGTAACTTATGGAATGTAACTGTACTAAGAGTGAAAAAGAATGGTTGTGTACTTCAGATACTCACACAACCATTGTGTTTTTCACTTCTGGTGAATAAAACAGCCCTTATTGATACAGTTTCTACTGAATGTGTATTATGTTCACACCATCATCAAGTCAAAAAATCATCAAGTCGAACCGCTTTGAGTCGGGGACCATCTGTGTTCAACTTTCCAATGACTTTCATAAGCTCTGCATTTTATCTCCCAGCTCTGTTGAAAGGTATTGTCAGTGCCTTGCAGAAAAGAATCAAATTCCTTCCAAGTCACATAGACAGCAAGTTTTGGGGAACTAAGGACAAACAGGTCTGCAGCCCCGCTCAGCTGGCTTCCCTCTCCCACACCAGCATTCCCTGTGCAGCCCAAATTCTCAGATACTTCTGAGATCTTAGTCAACAAAGGTAAAACAAAAAGAAACTCCGTGGACTTACAAATATTGCTCTTAATGATTTGCACAGGCTGGGTGCAGTGGCTCACGCCTGTCATCCCAACACTTTGGGAGGTCTAGGTGGGTGGATCATCTGAGATTAGGAGTTTGAGACCAGCCTGGCTGACATGGTGAAACCCCATCTCTACTAAAACTAGAAAAATTAGCTGGGTGTGGTGGCGCGCGCCTCAAATCCCAGCTACTAGGGAGGCTGAGGCAGGAGAATCGCTGGAGCCTGGGAGTGAGAGGTTGCAGTGAGTGAGACTGCACCACTGCAACTCCAGTCTGGGTAACAGAGTGAGACCCTGTCTCAAAAAATAATAATAATTTGTACAGTGTATCCTTCATTGTTCCGAGTGAATCCGCTGATTTCTAATACTCATCACTTTCTTGAGTAATCTCTAGAATTTTTGCCAATAATCAATGCCAGCTGAACTTCCCAAGCCCAGTTTTTTTCTGTATTTGAAGTGTAGGATGTTTGTCCAGCTCCAGTCTTCTGGTAGCATTTCCTCTGTTCTCATGAATTTGCAAAGATTTCTGACCCTTATCCTGAAAGTTGCTTAAATATCCTAGGAAGTAATTTGTATCCTTTTTCTAGGGCTAAAGAGTAGAAGTTATTTAAAGTGACTTTAAGTACAATTTAATTAAGACTAGAAATAATTATATCATTGCAACAGTAACACTTTTAAAAATAGCCCACAATTCCATGATCCTAGTTATCATATGATAACTATTTTTCACTTTTGAAATGCCTTACACACAAACCTGTTTTTATAGTTCTAATCAAAGTGTTCATTTAATGGAATCCACTATTTTCTTGATACCTTATCAAAAGTATTTGTCCAGTTCTTCCGAAACATTTTAAATGCATGATATTTTGCTGATTTATTAAAAGTTCTTAAATTCTTTACCTAATACTGAACTGACGGCTGAGTGCAGAGGCTCACGCCTGTAATGCCAGCACTTTGGGAGGCCGGGCCGGGCGGATCACGAGGTCAGGAGTTCCAGACCAGCCTGGCCAACATAGTGAAACCCCGTCTCTACTAAAAATACAAAAATTAGCCGGGCATGGTGGCTCACGCCTGTATTCCCAGCTACTTGGGAGGCTGAGGCAGGAGAATAGCTTGAACCTGGGAGGCGGAGGTTGCAATGAGCCGAGATCGCTCCACTGCACTCCAGCCTGGGCAACAGAGCGAGATTCCATCTCAAAAAGAATAATAAACAACTGAACTGACTACCCTGAGGTCATTCCAGTGGTGGCTTTTGTCTAGTATATGCAACAACAGTGGATATTCATGCATATCTATTTGAAAAACTTGACTATAGTAGGTAATACATGTACATCGTACAGAAAGCATAGAGTAAAAGTAACATTTCTTTCTGTCTCTGCCCCTAGTTTCCCTCTTCAGAAGCAACCATGGTTAGCAGTTTCTCACATACCCTTCCAGAAATGTTCTACTTTCATTTATATATTTTGTCTCAGAAACACTAAACACTGTTTTTTGCCTTTTTTTTTTTTAACTTATGCTGGAGATGAATACATCAGTACATAGAGGTACTCATTCTTTTTTATGTCTGCATAGTATTCCATTGTCAGACTGGGCTGCCATTTATTTAACTAATCACTTGCTGAGGAAGCATTGAGTTTGTCTCCAGTCTTTGCTGTTATATTCACAATATATCTTGAAATCTTGGCATACACAGACATTTGCACATGTGCAAGACGTTTTAGAAGTGGGTCAAAGTAGCCTGCATTTTTACGTTGATAGGTACTGTCAGAGTGTTTTGTGTAGAAATCTTAGCTATGTACAGTTATACTAATAATGTGTGTAGTCCTGTTCCCCACACCCTCCTTGACCCAGGGGTTTATCAAATGTTTACATATTTTCTAGTCTGATGTGCAAAAAATTGTATTTGGTGGTTGTTGTGATTTGCGCTTCTCTTATTATGAAGGAAGTTAAACATCTTTTTGAAAGTTTTTGAGCCATCCATATTTCCTGTTCTTTGAACTGTCTCTTCATTTCCTTTGCCTTTAGGTCTGTGTATATGCTGTGAGAAGCATTATTTTCTTATGTATTTAAAGGTGCACTTTATGATGTGAATTAACCCTTCTGGATGACTCGTAACCATTTTCCTCGAGTTTGGTTCTTTAAATTATATATAGGATATTTTCGTTATGTAGAAACTTACGGTTTGGTTAGAGTTATATGAATTAATCTTCTTTTTAATTATTTCTTATGTTAGATTTAAGGCTTGGAAGATTCCTGGAAGACTGGGGGGAAATCCTATGTTCTCTTCTAATATTTTTATGATCTTATAACTTCTTTATTTTGGGGTTGGAGATACCTGTTTTGCTTTTACTGAGCTATTAGGATAAATTGCCAGAAAGGTCAGAGGATATAACCAGCATTTCATGCAGACTTTAACTTGCTCGTAACAACATCCTAAACATTTAATTTGGCAGTGGCCCTTAGTAATGTAAGGATTAGAGGCTAACCAGCTGTTAAGCAGCCTTTTCACCTCCGTTTGGGAGATAGCAGTCTTCCCAGGTCATAGGTCTCCCTTTCCTTCTTCATCTTCCTGTTCTGAACCATCTGCAGATCTCTCCCTCTCCCTCTCACTCTTTGTCTTCCTCTCCCTCTCTGTCAGCAACATTTTTTGCAAGTTGCCTTTACTTTGGTCTTAGTCCAAGGTAGGATTGAGTCAAAAGTTGGTGTCATTTAAAAACATGGTGGACTTTCTGAATCTTTGTCCTGAGGTTGCCATAAATGGGTGGTGTGTGGGAGCCAGCTTGGCTTCTACTGACTCTGAGCCCACTGCACGTGTCTATCCAACTTCACATTCAGTAATGTCATGCTGGCAGCTTGAAATTCACCATGGTGGGAGCATTTACACCATAGGAATTGGCAAACAGTACAGATCCAGGTTTGTTTTTTTTCTTCATAGAGCCAGTTGATAAACATTTATCACACTAATGAGTGTGACCCTGGGCCACTTAAAACAATTTTTTTGGCCCAGCACAGTGGCTCGCGCCTGTAATCCCAGCACTTTGGGAGGCCGAGGGAGGTGGATCACCTGAGGTCAGGAGTTTGAGACCAGCCTGACCAACATGGTGAAATCCCGTCACTACTAAAGATATAAAAATTAGCTGGGCATGGTGGCAGGTGCCTGTAATCCCAGCTACTCAGGAGGCTGAGACAGGAGAATCGCTTGAACCCAGGAGGCAGAGGTTGCAGTGAGCTGAGATTGTGCCATTGCACTCCAGTCTGGGCAACAGAGTGAGACTCCATCTATCTGAAACAGAAAAAAAAAAGAGAGAGAGACCAGGTGCAGTGGCTCACACCTGTAATCCCAGTACTTTGGGAGGCCAAGGTGGGTGGATCACGAGGTCAGGAGATCGAGACCATCCTGGCTAACACGGTGAAACCCCGTCTCTACTAAAAATACAAATAATTATCTGGGTGTGGTGGTGGGCGCCTGTAGTCCCAGCTACTTGGGAGGCTGAGGCAGGAGAATGGCGTGAACCCAGGAAGCAGAGCTTGCAGTGAGCTAAGATCGCGCCACTGCACTCCAGCCTGGGCAAGAGAGTGAGACTCTGTCTCAAAAAAAAAAAAAAAAAAGAAAAAGAAAAAAGTTTCTTTCCTCTCTCTTCCTTTGCACAGATTTGAGTGCCTGTTCTGAGCTGAGCATTGTGCTATGTGTTGGGGATACAATGATAGGTGAAAGTAGACAGCTCAGGTTCCATAGAGCTTAGAGACTTCTGGGGAAGGCACACCCAAACCGATCAAGTAATAATCTTTTAATTACAAACTGAGTTAAGTGTGTAGAAAGATTGAGAGACTAGAATAACAACAAGAAAACCCTGACCTAGACAGACTGGTCCGTGTAAGAAAGTGACATCTGAGACAAGAGCTGAGGTTTGAGTAGGAGGTAGAGAGAGAGGCAAAAGAGGAGAGATGTGTGTGTTTTCCAGAGAGAGCAATGGCATTTGCAAAGGCCCTGTGCATGCAGGGCCTGGAACTGATAGCAATTGATACGGGAAAGGGGGGTGGTGACGGCTTATAAACCGTGCTAAGAACTTTTCCTCTAATTTCAGAGCAAAGAAAAACCATCAAAGAGTATTAAGTGGGATAAGGGATATGATGCAGTCAGAATTCATATTTTTGATAAGACCTTTCTGGCTGCAGTGGGATCTCGTGTGGTGGAGGAGGGGAGGCTGTGCTGAGTGCACAGGAGAAAGCCAGCGAGGCCTGTAGAAGATGCTGAGTTATCCCAGGGCTGACGGGGAGGCAGACACTCTTGGGAGATACCAAGGAGATGCCCTTGGCCAGCTGAGGTGAGGCCTTGGGAATGGAGGGCTTCAAAGGAGGGCATGTGGAATGAGAAGATGGCCTGGGCCCAAACACTGCACATACGATGGACACTTGGGGCTCTGCAGCCACCCATAGGCAGAGGGGAGGGAGGAGAGCTTTTGACAGGGAAAGGCAGCCTGACCAGAGGTTTTGGAGGAAGCTGGGCCTGTTTGGGAAGCAGACATGCTGGTCTGCACGGGGGTCCTGGGGATGAATGGTGGGAAGTCCTACTGGAAGCTCAGAGGCCAGACAAGGGGGCCTAAGCCTGTTCCTAGGGCTGTCGATAGAAAACACGGAGCCTTTGGAGTGTTCTGGCATTTTCTCTTGCCCTCCTACTCAACAAGGGAGGAAGCTAATTAAATTTCCACACAGTTGAAAGACCCAGATATGTGAAACCACAGGGCTAGAATTTGCCTTCCAATTGAGCCAGCTTTGCCTTTGCTAATTGCTTAGTCTAGGTAAAAGAGTGTCCTAGGCATGGCTATGCTTAGTATGATCATCTAGTCCGAGCCTTCAGTTTAGATGAGAAGGCTGAGCTGGAGGGCCATTGGCTTGTCCAAAGCCACCAGCCTATTAGGGTTTGAATCCAGTTCTCCTTATCCTCTGCTCCAGAGTGGCCCTTACCATGGGAGAGGGGCCAGGAAGGGCTGGCAGGGGCTCCCACCCCTTGTGACTTCTCCCTGGCACGGGTCTTTCAGAGGTGACCCTCCCGTTGTTCTTGAGAATGGTGGTTGCTGTATGTTTGGGTTTCTGGACAGTTCTGCTGTGGCTTTGCATGGGTTGGCTTCTGCAGACCACCTCTCTGGGCAGATTTCTCTACTCTCTGCCTTCTTAGTCCTGCTAGCCAGGCCCCCGTCTTGTCTTGCTGCTCTTAACACCACAGGCCCAAGAGACAGGAAATAAGAGGGAAACCTGCCCACATCGCTCCCCTGCTTGAAGCCTTCCACAGCTCCCAGTCACTGCAGCACCCAGCAAGGGTGCCCTCAGACCTGAGCGTCACGTGCCTTTCCTCTCCTCCCCTGCCACTCCTCCTTATTGTAGGGGGCATCTTGTGTATAGTTCCCAGCCCAGTCTCTCTTACTGCCTCGGTGCCTTGCTAATGCTATTCCACTTGCCCGAGCCCCTTCCCTCCTTCCTTCAGCCCCTTGGTTCCCGCTCATCCCTCAGGTCAGCTCAGTCTCCATCTGAAGGATGGCAACCAGCTGTCCCCTTATCCAAGCCCTCACTGGACCCTGATTAGAAGGATGTCTGTCCCTCTCCCCTCCTGAAGGTCTTTGACTTTATGAGGTCAACACCATAAATGTCTGAACTCACCTGAACTTGATGTCATGAAAAGGGCAAGAGTGGCCGGGTGCCGTGGCTCATGCCTGTAATCCCAGCTACTCAGGAGGCTGAGGCAGGAGAATTGCTTGAACCTGGTATGTGGAAGTTGCAGGGAGCCAAGTTGGTGCCATTGCACTCCATCCTGGGGGACACAGCGAGATTCTGTCTCAAAAAAAAAAAAGGGCCCGACTCTGCCACTTGTCATGCATCTGTCTCCTGGAGCATTACTGTACCTGTTTCCTCAACGGTAGAATGGGGTCAGTGCTGCCTGACCTTGAGGGACATTGTGAGGACAGAGGCAGAACACTGGGAAGCGTGCCCCACCCCAACGTGCCTGGCAAACAGCCCCCACCCTGGAAGCCTCAGGTGCCTTTCTTCCTCCCCTTGGTGGGGTGAGGATGACCAGGGTGAGTCACCTGAGAAGCGCTTTGAGGGGGAGGAGCTGAAGGCCACACCTGGAAGAACGATTTATTCCTTGGGCGCTGCCAGGTGTCTGCTGCCGTTGCCCAGAAACTGGTGACGTTCAGAGCTAGGTATGCCCTTCAGACAGGAAGCCTGCATCCAGGGTGATGGGAGGAACCCCACCAAAAAGCACCCTCCACAGGGTTTGTTTATGTGCTGAGTTCCAACCTGAAAACAAAACGGGTCACTGGGCCACAGGATTCAGAGAGAGGCCAGGATCAGAAAGGAGGGGACCTTCCTGGGTAGGCAAGGCCTGGTTAGCCGGGGCCGGGAGAGTGGGGCTCTGCCTGGCTCTTCACTGCCTCCTGGAGTTCTCAGGCCAGAAATCTGAGTTTATGCCATTTAGTGGAAGATGAGCTTCATGTGTTTGAAAGCCTGGCTTGGGTGTGCTGCGCGAAAATAGGGCTCAGAGAGAATGGAATTTGAGAGAGGAGTTGATGGTGACTTTGAGCCCGTAGCAGCAGAGCTCAGAGCAAAGCTAGGGGAAAGCTGAAAACTGGAGAAAGGGCTGGGGCCCCTTCCCACTTGCAGCTGAGATTTTATGGGAGGCCATGGACTTTGACCCCAGTATTGTAAAAACCTTAATCTTCTGCAGGCTGGGGTTTAGTTGTTTTGTTCTTTTGGTCACTATTGATGGGCAGATCTCTCTCCGCACAAGTGACCTAGAGATTGACAAGGGCCTATTTGTCTAGGAAAGGGCAGGGGCTGTTGAGTGCATGACGTGGATTCCTCTCAGATAAACCATTGCTGTGAGAGGATACCGCCAGCACTCGCCCGTCCATGGCATCTGCATGGTATTGTATCCTGTCAGACCTCTCTTGGGACTCTTTTGGCTACAGGTAACTAAAACAAATTTAAATTACATTAACAAAATATAAAAGGAATTTCTTGGAAAGATGCAGGGCAGGGGGTGGAGGGTGGGATCTGAGATCACAAAGTGGGGTGGGAGTGTCTTTTAGGACACTCAGTAGCCATATCATCTCATCCTTTTCTCCAGAAGTGAGCTCGGTTCCCGCTTCAAACTGGCTTCGCCTGATGCTTCTGCTCATGTGATCCCTGGCCAAGCAATGGCCAACACAGAGGCCAGCATCTCTCTGTCCAACACCAGCTCCCTGGGTGCAAATCTGATGCCCAGCATGGGTTGGGGTGAGGAAAAGGAGGTTTTGGAGCAGGGAATGAGGTTACCCAGGGCTGGGGACTCCTTCAAATGGTGTGACAGGATATGGTTCCGGCTGTTCTTCAAGCTGGGGTGGAAGGGTTTATAGGCAGATGTCTCTGGCAATTAATTGAGGGTAATTGAGTATTGACGATTTAACCACTAAATGCTTTAAACAAAGTATTCTCTTCTCTCCCAGAGACTCAGGATGTAACTCACCTGCTGGCTACTTGAGCTGAGTGTGGACTTAGCAGGAACACACCTTCTGAGGCTTCTCTTCTGGGAATAATTAAACATGGCCTTAGATATTAGCTCCAGATCACCCAGGAAGCTTGGAAGGAGCCGTTGGACAGGTCACCAACACAGTGTTGCCAATTGTCACTCCCACCCCTGCCTTCACACAGGGCCAGTCTCCTGCTTTCCAAACATTTCTTCTAGTCAGGGCCAGCTACATAATTCGCAAGTCCCCATGGAAAATAAAAATGCAGAGTCCCTTATTGACAAAGCATGTTGTCACCACTGCAGAGCTAAGCAAGGGTTTCCCCAAGCCTCTCCCAGTCTGTCTGTCTTGTTTCTCAGCAACTTCTCTGCCTCTCCTTCGTTGTATTTCATATCTTTTTCTAGATTTCTTTTGGTCAAAAGCGAAACACACTTTTTGAGGGCCTGCTTTTCCCAGGGAACAGCTTTACAAAGCCCTAACCAATTTTGTTTGGGATGTTTGGTTAGCTCAAGGTGTGCAGCGGCATGAAGGAGCCAGGGAGCAGTCTTCCGTTTGAAAGTGCTACTCTCTCAAAGTTGAGACAGTTGTTTTACTTATCTGAAAGGAGAACCAAAGAGCTGCGTCACAGAGATGTGTGGTTAAGGATGTTAACTCATAGGAATGCTAGTTAAGTGTTGATCAGGTGTTTTTTTGGTTTGTTTTGTTGTGTTTTTTATAAAGTGGGGAGGGGGGTCAGTCCTTTATATAATTTAATTCAACTAGCCAACAGGCATGCTTTATTTCTTGGAAACATTTTTAAAATAGGTGCAAAGGAGATAATGCTGGCTTAAAACAACCACAAGCATCTCAGTGGTCATATTGTGTTATGGACGGGTTATGTACTTAGCATCGTAATTTGCACTGTAGAGTGTTTCCTCCCAGATTAGATGAAAAGCTGCCTTTTGCGTATGTTTACAAGATGCTTTACAAATTGGGCGCCCTTGATTGCTACGTGTTGAAGAACTCCACTGTTCTCAAATGGATATACTTTAGCGTCTGCAGTAAGTGGGTTGTCTTTGTCCTACTCTTTTAAAAAATTGTCTTTATTCGTAATTGTGGTAAAACTAGAAATTATAAAATGTACTGTTTTAGCCATTTTTCAGGGTACGGTTCTGTGGCACTGGGTACATTCTCATTGTTGTGCAGCTGGTACCATCATTCATCTCCAGAACGATTCCATCTTCCCAAACTGAAACTGTCCCCATGAAGCCCTAGCTCCCCGTTCCCCTCCTCTGGCAACCCCATGCTACCTTCTGCCTCCTTGAATTTGCTTACTCCGGGTACCTCATGTAAATAGAGTAACACAGCATTTGTCCTTCTGTGACTGGCTCATGTCGCTCAGCCTGATGTCGTCAAGGCTCATCCATGTGGCAGTGTGTGTGAGCGTTTCCTTCCTGCCTTAGACTGAGGAATACGCCATTGTGTGCCTGCACCACATTCTGTTTGTTTGTTCACCCATCGGCGGACACCTGGGTCGCCTCTACCCCATGGCCATGGTGCGTGTGTGGCTGGGAACTTGGGTGATGCCCTCCTTCTTGAAGACAGCTCCGGACAATCCCTCCATCCCTCCCCTGCCCTCCCCTTCAGAGGCAGTGCTGCAGCCGCTCGCGTGGTGTCCCTGATCTTCCTCCAGAACATCTGCCCTGGGCTGGTGTCGCAGATGGGTAGAAGACCATGTCTGCCCTGGAGAAGGGAGCTCTTCATGTAGCCGGAGACAGTTGGGAAATTGAATATCCCTGGCATGTGGCATAGGACTAGCGGGGCAGGGAATGGGAGCCGAGGGTGTGGAGGTGAACTGAGCACATCCCGGGAAGGCAGATGTGGTGCACCATGAGGTGCTTTGGCCCAAGAACAGGACAAGGTGCAGGGGTGCAGAGGAGTTGCTTTTGTCGGTGGGCAGGGAAGCCCGGGGGCTGTGGCATCTGAGCCATCCCCAAGGAGGGCTTGGGTTTGGGCAGTGGAAAGGATTGAGAGAGGACCTCTTCTGTGAGGAGCTGATGAAGACAGGGAAGGGACATGTGCAGGGTGCAGAGAGGATGTGGCCTAGAGGAGGGTATGGGTCCTGACCCCGCAAGGCCCCCCTACAAAGCCATAGCATCAGCCTTGGACATAGCTTGATTTTTTCCTCTAGTAGACAATGAGTCTCCTGAACTTTGTAAGTAAGGAAATGATAGAAGAATGAGATTTTAGGACTTGATGGGAGAGATCCAGGAGAGAAGGGCTCGTGTCTACCCAAGGGGTCTGTCTACAGCCCCTCAAGCCAGCCCCTGAGGCGCTGTACCTCCAGGATACACCCATGTTACTCAATGCCTCTTGAAAACCACCTGAACAAGTCCCTATCACAAAATACGGCCATCGTCCTACCCGGGGGCCAGAGCCCTCTCCCTCTCGACATGTCTGAGCTCCTGCAGAGCACCTCTTCTGCCCAGTGCCCAGTGCTCCTGCCTCCTACAGGCCCCAGCCCAGCACTGCATAGTTTCTCCCCTGCAGGGGCTGTCAGGCTTGCCTGATGCTAGACCCCACACAATTGCTCAGGGATTTCAGTTGACCTCTCTGGGTAAGTTTCTAGGGCTTCAGAGTACCACAGATGGGCAGCTTCAACAGCAGAGATGTATTGCCTCACAGTTCTGGAGGCTGGAAGTCCAAGACCAAGGTTCAGCAGGGTTGGTTTTTCCTGAGGCCTGTCTCCTTGACTCGTAGATGGCTGTCTTCTCACTCTGTCCTCACACGGTCTTCCCTCTGTGTGTCTCTGCGTCCTCATCTCCTCTTCTTATAGGAACCCCGGCCAAATTGGATCAGGGCCCACCCTAATGGCTGCATTTGACCTTAATACCCTCCTTAAAAGCCCTCTCTTGAAACACGGTCACATTCTGAGGTCCTGGGGGTTATAGCTTAAACACTGGAGTTTTGAGGGGACATGACAGCAGAGCTCCAGCATGCACCCTGAGCAGGGCAGCTCCGATATGTATCTGCACCCGGGGTGTTTCCCTGAAGCCCTAGGCCTGTGCATTCCCCAACCTGCTGGACTGGCTCTCTCCTGTGGCACCTGATCTTATCTATGCCTTTTCCCTAAATCCCAGTGTTTTGGTCGTTGGATACTGTAGCTGAGCGGTTCTTTATCACTCCCTTGCTTCAAATCCTCCGTGGCTCTCCATGACCTTTAAGATGAAGTTGGGCCTGGGTGGTCGGTTTCAAGGTCTCTGCCTGCCTTTCCTGCCTCCGTCCCCATCATCCCCACAGGGACCTCAGAGCTCCACCCACCTATTTGTTGATTTCCCAGACAATGCTCTGTGTTCCCCCATACTCTTCTTTTAGCCCAGAGTCAACCCCTCCGTCCTGTTGCCTCCTTCAGACCTTCTTGGCTCCCTCTTCCTCCCTTCCCATTTCCCACCCCTGCTGTCCTGGCCCGAATATATATCCTCAGCCCCTGGGCCTAGCAGGCACTCTGTAAACACTTCCTGCGTGGTGCCAGTAAGGAGGTGGCGAAAGGATTTTGCTCTCATCTGGGTGAGGTTGGATGGTTTAATTCTAGGATGACAAGAAGAAAAGAGGACAGATTCATAAGTCAGCTCAAACCTAACGTCACATTTCAGTGAGCTGTTGAAGATTAAGAAGAGTTATGTAGCTTATCTGAAATGGCAACTAATCAAACTTGGGCGGATCATACTGGGCTCTGGAGTCGATTATGTCTTGAAACCACTGCTGTTCAGAACTTTAGGTAGGTCACAGAGCCTTTTCTTCATGTGGAACTGGCCCGTCTTCGTCCAGGGCTATGGTGGCTCCAGTGCACTTAGAGTCACCCTGGGGAGCTTTCGGAAATGCCTGTAGGACCCCAGCATCCATCGTTTAAAGGAAGTTCTCTGGACAATTTCCACGTGGTATGATTTTGCTCCCAGAGGACACTTGGCAATGTCTGGAGACATTTGTTGTTGTTGTCACACCTTTGGGGGCATGGGGGTTGGGCGCTCCTGGCATCTGGTGGGTAGAGCCAGGGGTGCTGCTAAACATCCTACAGGGCACAGGACCATCCACATCACAAAGGATGATCCGGCCCCAAATATGCCAAGTTTGAGAAACCCTGGTCTAGACTAATAAAAACATCCATTGTATTTCCTGACCACACCCAACAGATGGCCAGGCCTGTGGGGAGGGACAGTGGGACATCTGCTCTTTAACTCGCCCTACGGGGCACATGGGTGTTCAGGCCGAGGGCGTTTCATCCTGCTGGGAATGCCCACGAGGCAGCCAGGGTTCCCTGCCCTCTGTGAAGGTAGGGCTTGCTGAGCTCCTTATGGGATAAACAAAGCTCAGCCCACCTGGGAAAGCATGTTTGGGAAAAGGGCCAGAGTGTATTTATGCAGGAATGAATGTTGCTAATGACCAAGTCACTCCTTGAAGTAGGTCCTTTGAACCTCTACTTAGAATAACAGTTAATTACTAGAAAAGGAAACGTCTGTTTGGAAGTAAAAGGTACTTATTTTCAAAATGTCTCTAATTCAAACTAGCCTTTTCCATAATTAATTCCTATTACGGTGGTTTTAGTGTTGTCAGCAGCAGGAAACTGGAGCTCTCCCGTGGGACACAGACTCCAAGCGCTGGAGGCCAGAGCTGAACATAAGCACTGTTTACATTTGCTGAGTAACAGATCGGGCTGGCTCCCTCCAGGGACCCAGGCAGCGAGCCTGATGGATCATCTAGTCCTAGCAAAACATCTGCTACCTGTGCCGAGGCAGGCACCTCGTGGCTTTGCTGGCTCGGAAAGTGAGTGTGCTAGGTATTAGCTGGACCCCCCCCTTAGGTCACCAGAGCGACCCCTTCCCCAGCAGGATGGGTCCTGCTTATGTGATCACAGCACTGTCTGCCTGTCCCACTCTCTTGGCCCTGGACTTGGTAGCGTTGCCTTCCTTTTTGAGTGTTCTTGATGCTCTTGGTGCCTCCAGCACAGGGCTGTCAACAACGGTGGTGGCAGAGGAGACTTAGCTGGGTGTCCTGGCGGGGGCCCATGTCTGACTCTCAGAGCTGCTTTCAAACACGCAACAAAGATGTTCAATTGGAGCCCATCTGGCCAGAGGGAGTGAAATGCAAGGAGGTGATGGGTTCCCACAGGAGCCTGTCTGGGGCTTACTGGTTTCTGGAGCTCTGTTTCCTGGAGTCATCAAAATCTTCATGAAAAATTAGCTGTGTGTGGTGGCACATGCCTGTAGTCCCAGCTACTTGGGAGGCTGAGGCAGGAGAATCATTTGAACCCTGGAGGCAGAGGTTGCAGTGAACCGAGATGGTGCCACTGCACTCCAGCCTGGGCAACAAGAACAAAACTCTGTCTCAAAAAAAAAGAAAGAAAAAAAAAAAAAAACTAGTAGGTTCCAGAGTGGTTTTTAAAATTGTAATTTCATTTTAAGAGAAGATTTATTTGTAATATTTTTCTGGGAAGTCCCGTAAGAAACAACTTGTCAAAAATGGGTATCATCAAAACGTGGAGGGAATTTCGATGTGTGTGGTTTTGTTTTGGGTTTTTCTTTCTTTTTTTTCTGGTTTTATGTGTTTGCTGATAATGTGTTTAAGTATAAGCAAGTGGTTTCTCTGTTTAATTCATTTCTCATTTGCCTTCTTGTTGTTTATCATTTATAATTCTTTTGGGGCAGATTCTTAGATAAGTGACCAATGGGAGGGTGGTGAGGAAAGCCAACGGCAACTTTGATGATGAATCTCATTTTTAATAGCAGTGTTTGGGAAGCTGAAATGACCTTTGACAGCCAGAAGGTTACCAGGGAATTTACAGACTGAGGATCTATGGATCATCTTACTGAAAGGAGGTTTTCAAGTCTTCAGAAGGCATTTTCTCCTTGAGGGAAGCGACGACATACAGCAGCCTTTCTTTTGCGAACTGTTTGAATCTATATAGCAAACACAGTGGCCTCATCTCATAGTTCAAAATTATATGGGGGAAATACTGCACCAGGCGTGTCCTGAGCAGCGTGTAACGTTCAGATGTTTACTGAGCCGCCAGTTTGTGCACAGCACTGTGCTGGGAGCTGCTGGAGACGGGGAGGATGGATCTGTGAGTGTGTCTGGAAAACAGGTAGTCCCAGGAGGCAGAGGTGGGACCAAAAGAGTCAGCCTGGCAGAGGGGTGCACTGCACATGGAGATAGGGAAGAGAGTGAGTTGGGAATCCCTGGGATGTGTGCCCTGTAATGGGAAGGAGTGGGAGAAGACATTTATTTCAGTTAGGAGGAGAGAATGGCACAAGACTGTGAAGGGTTTGAAAGCTTGGGGGGTTCAGTCAGGATGCTGCAAGTAGCAGAAAACCCTGCATCAAACTGGCTTTAAAAAAACACAGAAGTGGCCAGGCGTGGTGGCTCACGCCTGTAATCTCAGCACTTTGGGAGGCCAAGGCAGGTGGATCACCTGAGGTCAGGAGTTCGAGACCAGCCTGGCCAACATAGTGAACTCATCTCTACTAAGAATACAAAAAATAGCTGGATGTGGTAGTGGGCACCTGTAATCCCAGCTACTCGGGAGGCTGAGGCAGGAGAATCACTTGAACCTGGGAGGCAAAGATTGCAGTGAGCTGGTATCACACCATTGCACTCCAGAGCGAGACTCTTGTCTCAAAAATCAAAACAAACAAATAAAAACACACACAAACAAAAGTACAGATGACATTTCTGGAAGTCCAGAGATAGGATGGGCTGCAGTTTCAAGTGCTTTCTAGTTCTCTTCTAGGTCATCCTCTGCCCTGGCTTCATTCTCACGCTGTATTAGCTTGCTGGGCTGTATAACAAATACCACAGAAATGTATTCTGCTACAGGTTTGGAAGTTGGAGGTCCTAGATCCAGGTGTGGGCAGGGTCAGTTTCTCCTGAGTTCTCTCTCTTTGGCTTACAGATGGCGTCTTCTCCCTCTGTCCCCACATGGTCCTCCCTCTGTGTGTGTCTGTGTCCTCATCTCTCCTTGTAGGCACACCAGTCATGTTGGATTAGGGTCCTCTCTAGAGACCTTACTTTAGCTTAATAATCTCTGTAAAATCCCTATTTCCAAACAAGGCCACATTTTGAGGTTCTGGGGTTCGGATTCCAGCATGTCTTGTTAGGGGCAGGGTGGACACAGTTCAGCAGGGCCTCCTCAGGGAGAAGGGAGGGAGTTGCATCCCTGGAGCATGGGCTGAGTGTGTTCTCACATCACTGCTGCGATAAGTGGGCTTTCCATCCAGTTTGTCTGTTGTAAGTCAGAGATGTGCAAGTGAAGGCAACTGCTGGGACTTCCGTGGGAGTTGGCTGCTGTGTTCAGAATCCAGGTGGTGACAGAAGGGTGCAGGTACTAGAGGGAGGGGCAGATTCCACCACTGTAGGAGAGGTAGCTGGGAGCAGGGGTGGGAGTGTGGATACCTGTCACAGGGGAGGAGGAGGGAAAGGAAAGGGGGAAAAGGGAGAGAGGGGGAGGGGAAGGGGAGCAGGGATGGTGGAAGAGAGGGGAAGTGGGGAGGAACAGGAGGAAGAGATGGGGAAGGGAGAGGGAAGGGAGAGGAGGAAGTGTTCATTGCTGCAGGTTGGCTGGGCTGAGTGTTTTACAGATGCCACGGCTGAATCCTGACAGCCCTCTGAGAAGTGGGCTTCTCTGTGGCTTATAGCAAAGCTAAGCCACCTGCTGGAGCTGAGATTTAGACCCTAGCAGCCTGAATCCCAGCCCCTGCACACTGCCCCTCTGAGCAGGGGACTTCCAGCATGGGCCCTTCACTCCCAGCACCGCTCCCAGTGCCCTTGTTGCCTGGGTTCTCTGCCCGGGTTTCTATGGAGCAGTGGGGATGGGGTGGGGCTATTTTTCTTGCCTTTGGTAGAGTGACAGTAAGGCTCCTGTTTGGAACTGACAGGCAGCCCATCAGCACACCTGTTAAGAACCTCAGGCCTTGACATAGCATCTGTGTGAATCGTTCACATCTCTTTTCTGAGCTCTCAGCCTAGAGATCTACTTCCTAAGCACAAGGGAGGATATGAGCAAATGCCCACTCTCCTGGAGGTTGATCCAGGCATTGCAGTTATTCTGTTGGTGGATTGGCCACACCCCTCGCATCTCCTCTCTTCTGCTGTCTGACCTTGTGCTGTTGGAAGAACAAAAACTGATGCTCCTCACAATCCATCAGTCTTTGCCCTGTCTTTGGGACCCATTTTAAATAATTTCACAGATTTTTTTTTTTTTTTTTTTCCCGAAGTGGAGTCTTGCTCTGTTACCCAGGCTGGAGTACAGTGGCACGATCTTGGCTCGCTGCAATCTCCACCTCCCAGGTTCAAGCTATTCTCCTGCCTCATCCTCCCAAGTAACTGGGATTACAGGCACCAGTTACCACGCCCTGCTAATTTTTGTATTTTTAGTAGATATGGGATTTCACCATGTTGGCCAGGCTGGTCTCAATCTCTTGACCTTGTGATCCACCCGCCCTCCCAAAGTGCTAGGATTACAGGTGTGAGCCACTGCACCCAGCCCCCTTTTTTTTTTTTTAACAGAGTTTTGCTGTCCCACCCAGGGTGGAATACAGTGGCATGATCTCGTCTCACTGCAATCTCTGCCTCCTGGGTTCAAGCAATTCTCCTGCCTCAGCCTCCCAAGTAGCTGGGATTACAGGGATGTGCCACCACGCCCGGCTAATTTAGTATTTTTAGCAGAGATGGGATTTCACCATGTTGGTCAGGCTGGTCTCGAACTCCTGACCTCAGGTGATCCACCTGCCTTGGCCTCCCAAAGTGCTGGGATTACAAGCATGAGCCACCCTACCCAGCTTTCACAGAATTTTTAAAGTGGAGGCATAATGACCACATAGTAAAATGGACAGATGTTAACTGTATAGCTTAGTAGGTTTTGACTTGTATATATGCCCATCAACCACCCCCTAAATTAAGGTATTTCCCTCACCCTAGTGAATTCTACGCTGCCCATCTCCAGTCAGCCCAGCCCTTAGGCAACAACTACGTTAATATCTATCCCCATAGCATGGTTTTGCCTGTTCTGGAAGGTCATATGAAGGAAGCCTGTGGTCCGCCGTGTCAGTCTCATCCCTGGATTCCTGCATGGTACTGTGTGCATTGATAGTTGTTCCTGTTTGTTGCTGAGCCATATTCCACTGCATGGGTAGACCACATTGTGTTTCTGTCTCCATTGGTGACGGACACTGGTTTGTTTTCAGCCTGTGGTGATTATGCATAGACTGCCGTGCACATTATAAGCTGAACATTGTCAATCCTTTCTACTCTTGGCTACCCCTCTGTTCTAATATTTAAAAGTTGATTGGCAGAATCAGGGCAGCCAGTGAAAAGTCTTGACTTATTTATAAGCTAGGCAAGTTTCCTTCTTTTTCTTTTCAAAATTTTTAGGGTAGGAAGCAGGAGTGATGGGAGGAATGTGGGGAGGGGATTACCATTCGTTAGAGGCAGGGATCCCTGGCCCTAGAGAGTTGTGGCCCCTGTGTGACCCCACAGCTTCTGGGACTCACTCCCTAGGGCTGATAAGGAGGCCGTGGGAATGGTGCTAGTACCATTTGGGCAGGGAGAAGCCACCTGGAGGTGGCACTACCAGTCAGCTGCTGTTTGTGTCCCAAGGGTGACTTAGCAGCTGTTCTGAGGCGTTTCCTCCTGTCTCTGCAGCACACGAGAGTGGCTTTGGCACCCAGGCCCTCCACCTCTCTGTAGGCATCTCTTGCATGTGAGGGTTTGATGGAGACCTCTTTATCCTCCCTTTCTGTAAGAATGACCTGGGCAAGCCTTTTGAGCGAAACTCAAACAAAACAGGTGGGGCCTCTGCTGTCATCCAGCCCACAGCTAACTGCAAGGAGCCCCAAAGCCCCAGCTTGTAGGGTTTCAAGCCAAGGAGGGGAAATATTTTCTGATGGAACCTGCCCTGCAGAATTGTATGTTCCCTTCACAAGGTTCTGGAGGCCACTGGGAAAGTATTTCTCAACAGGGATGAGTTAGTGAGAGAAGGAGGGCCAGGCCTCCTGATTTGCCTGCTCCTTGCTAAAAACCTTAAAAAGAGCAATGAATTGTAGGCAGGCATTTCCACCACATTTAAACATACGAAAAGCTCAGTGATTTTTGTAAGATTTTCCCAGGGCTTCAAGTTTGCGAGCCACTCTGCACTCCATCAGGAAGCATGTTTGTACTTGCGTGTGAGTGTCGTCCTGAGACGAACTGCATTCCTCTGAAAGCAGGTTAAACAACTGACGGTGCGCTTTTATTAGGGGAACAGTGTAGAAATTCGAAGCCCCCAAATGTGCCGCATAAGTGATGCATTTATCATGATGGCTACTAAAATTACTGAGCCAAAGCGGAGAGCTAGAAGGAGATGCCTTCCTGGAAGTCCTTCCTCTGCCTAGTTTTACAGTGAGCTGAAGAGCAGTTGTACACAACAGCAAGGAAGGTTGGTTCCTTCAGGTTCTACAAAAGCAATTTCAGAATTTGGGGAAAAAAACATTAAACATTTATTTTAAACTTAGGCTTCTTCAAAGTCTCACAACCAGCCTACCCTCCAAGCCTGAGTGATTGTGGAAGGAGCCAGCATTCCCTCAACAGAGGACCAGAGCTTTCCTGCCACAGGCTCTCAGTGACTGAAGATCCAGGGAGTAGAGGCGCGGGCAAGGAGCACTGGGCTCAGATGCAGGAGAACCGGTTTGAACCCTAGCACTACCGCCTCTTCGCTGAGGAACCTTGGGGATTACTCAGCCCCCTGGAACCTAATTTCCAAGGTAGAGATGACACCTATAGCATAAAGCTTTGTGGGGATTACAGGAAATGATGGAAGTGACGCTCCCTCTCAGCAGAGTGTGCGCTTTGAGATATGCATTTAATCTGAGCTCTTTTCTGCAAAGAGCTCCCAGTGGAGCTCAGAGGACAGTCATATAACCAACGACTACAATGCGTTATACAACCACCTGCAATATTCTAACCATTAACTCTAGACCTCTAAAACAGAAGCATGGAAGCTCGGAGGAAATGACCGAGGTCGGCCCTGGCAAATGGCGGTCTTTGTGGCCCCCAGCTGGCCACCTGAGCTGTGGATATGTTTGTCTGCCATGTGCCCTCACTTTCAGAACCTCTCTTTCTGTAGCCTCATATTGTCCCCAACTATTGGACGTCTCCTCATTTGGGAGTGCTTCTCAGGTGCTCTCAGATGACCTCTTTTTCAGAATTTCCTCTCTATTCCTACTTTCCAAAACCAAAATATCTGGGCGGCTAACTTTAACTAAGAGATGAAAGCAGTTCACACTAAGGTACGAAGGACTGATAGGATTGACCCTACTCCCTCTGAGCTCATCCATAACTTCAACCTGTTCATTGACGACTGGCCAATAGCCCACAGACTTCATGCCCACCCATAGGTGGTTTCGAAAGGCTGAACCTTTAACGGCCCTCCCTCTCATTCTCCCCTCCCTGTCCCCTGCAGAGCCAGGCTCAGGAATTTGGGCCTCCTTTTCTGAAAGGCTGTGATCTTTGATCAGGATATTTCTAACAATAATTGCATCAACCAGAAGCCCCCAATAAGGTTTGATTGACTTAACATTTCAGTTGCATTTTAAGGTTAGTCCTGATTAACATTCCCCTCTGTGACATGGGTGCAGGGTGTGCCCTCACAGGACCTGCCCCCACACCCATTCTTACTCAGTGTCCAGCCCAGGTGCAGGTCTCCCTCCTGGAAGCCTCCCTTGAGCCTGCCCCACATTTTTAAACCCTAATACTTGCTGTGTTTTCTTTTTCTTTCTTTTCTTTTCTTTTCTTTCTTTTTTTTTTTTTGGAGATGGAGTTTCGCTCTTGTTGTCCAGGCTGGAGTGCATTAGCGCAATCTCGGCTCACCGCAACCTCCGCCTCCCAGGTTCAAGTGATTCTCCTTCCTCAGCCTCCCAAGTAGCTGGGATTAGAGGCAAGTGCCACCATACCCAGATAATTTTATATTTTTAGTAGAGATGGAGTTTCTCCATGTTGGTCAGGCTGGTCTCAAACTCCCCACCTTAGGTGATCCACCTGCCTCAGTCTCCCAAAGTGCTGGGATTACAGGCATGAGCCACCGCGCCTGGCCACATGCTGTGTTTTCTAATACGAAAAACTCCTCTCCACTCCCCTCCAGCCTCATCCCTTCTAGTCTTCCCGGCATGGATAGGGCTGGCCAGGGCACACTCACAGCGCCTTTCTGTGTCTGCTGCCACTACTCTTTACCCCTCAGCATCGTCCTTTCTTAGACCTGCCCCAACGCTGAAGAGGAAGGACAGCACTTTTTGCACTGTTGTTTGCTTGGGGTCTGGCACTCAGTAGGTGACCAATAAATAGTCAGGAAACACTTAAGACTGTGGCACTGCTCTGCAGTCCCTCCTGAGGCCTGGCCCACAATACTGGGGACTGGGTGGTGGCACAAACGAAGAAAACGTATTTACACAAGGCCAGGACCTAAGAGCTTGGGGTGGCCTGCCTTGAACATGTGAGAAGTCGAGGGGGTTGGTGACCGAGGGAGGGGGGCCAGTCTGGTCACTCTTCCTTTTGGCTGGCAACGTCCTTCAATCCTTTCACCTATTGACAAGCTTGGGGAGAAAGGACGTCTCACTGCCAGCAGAGATGAGACGTCAGATAGAGAGGCCTGCACCTTGGAGAGTTTCTTGCGAAGATAACCCACAAGACCACAGGCAGGAAGACCGCGGCTGCTCTGTGCTTTCTGCTGCCTGATCCAGGATTCTCTTCCAAGTGCTCTGCCATCCATGTTTAAGTTAATTGGGATACTGGCTAGCCCATTTTCTGAAGATAACACTTTCTTTCAACTTTTGTGTGTGTGCATGTGGGAAAACATACATAACATGAAATTTACCATTTTAAGTGTACAGTTCAGTGGAAGACATTCACATGGTTGTGCACCCATCGCCATCATCCGTCTCCAGAACTTTTTCATCTTTCCAAGCTGAAACTATATCCCCATGAAACTATAACTCATCCCCCTCACCCCAGCTCCTGGTAACCCCCATTCTACTTTCTGTGTCTATGAATTTAACTACTCCAGGCACCTCATGTAAGTGGAATCATACCATATTTGTCCTTTAGTGATGGCTTATTTCACTTAGCATGTCTTCAGGGTTCATCCATGTGTAGCATGTGTGAGAATTTCCTCCGTTTTTTAGGCTAAATAATACTCCATCATGTGCATGCACCACGTTTTGTTTCTTTGTTCATCCATCGATGAACACTTGCGTTTCTCTCAGCCCTTGGCTACGATGAATACGGCTGCTACGAATATGGTGTGCAAATATCTTTTTATGTCCCTGCTTTTGCTTTTGGGGGTCTACAGACTATTTTTTAAAGAATAACATAGTATAAATCATTGCCTGCATACTTCCTAGTCAGCCCTGGACTTGGGCTAATTGAGCAATTGTCCTTCCACAGAGAGGTGGGGACAGGCAGGGCAGCGATTTGTTCTCAAGGAAGTGGAATTTTACACAGTTGACTGCTTCTTGCTGTGGTTGACCTTTTGCAGATCATTTCCTTAGAGTTTTCAATGTTTGTCCATATCTTACCAATTAGCAGTTATAAACTCTTAAGAAGCCAGGAAAATAGTTATTTTTATTCTCTCGGATTAGAGGCAGAAAAACATTCCTCTGGTTCTTTTGAACATCCTTTGATGTACATGCATATCCCCCTTATCTTCCTTCAGGTGGATTGGCAGAGGTGACAGGACTGTTTTACCCCAGCCTTTAAAATCCCAGAATTTCCACTTGTTATAATTTGCATTGCGTTCACATATTAGTTCATGCAGGTCAAACAAAATATACGTGGCAACATCTCTCGTACTCTGCAGCCCAGACATGCCCTTGAAAGTGTGTAGGAGGGAGAGGGTTTCCAAGGCCAAATATGTTTGAAAAATGCATTTTATAGAACCCCCTTTTCAGGATTCATGATGCACATTAACATATTAAAGGCTCTGAGAAGTCCTACAAATGAGACACCAGCTCAACGTTGTTTCACTGAATGCATCGCTAATGAACCAGTTATTCCCTTTTTTTAGATGAACACTTACTGATACCCTTTTAGCCATGCCACCTTCAAAAAAAAAAAAAAAAAGCTTCAATGCTGGCTTAGAAGTGAGTATGTCTTTCAAATGCAGCTGCGCAGGGAGGACAGTCCAGTTGTGAAGGGCTTCCTTATCGGATCGTTAATTTTATTAATATATTTTTACTTTGTCTTTTTTTGTCTTTTGCTGTCTATTTGTCTTTGAGAGAGACAGAAGAAAGAACTGGGGAATGCTGAATGGATAAACTTGATTGTCCCGTGGCAAGCTTTGTCAAGGCTGCTCTGCTGCATCAGTAGTTAATGGAGAGTATTATTTTGGCAGGGCTGGGATGGAGTTCAGGTGCCCTGGCTTGTTATGCAAAGCCAAGCCCGTGAAGCCCCAGACACTGATTGCAGTTAGTACTACAGCAGAAAGGCCTTCTCATGTTCATCCCTGGAGTTTCCCCAAAAGTTCACACCCTCCAAGTCCTATAATTCCAACTCCGCAAGTAACAGAAGGATGTCCCCTCAGGAGCTGGCCATCCCAGGCCTGTCACCAATATTAAAACATTGTACCACTCTGAGCAGCCTGGAGGGTGAGGTGGGGCAGGAAGGTCTGATCAGAGACTCTGTGGTGAGGCCCCGACTTGGGCAGCTTTGCAGCCTCCTTGGCATGAGAGGGCCTCTGTTCCCTTTCTCTGTCTGCTTACTGAGGTTTGAGTTGTGACATGTGTACTCTACTCCTTTCCCTGTCACATACACATCTGGCCAGGCCCTGGTGAGTTCTCAGGGTAGTGATCCTGGCTTTGGCGTAAGGATGCTTTGAGGTTCTATGTGAGGAAACTCAGAGAGCTGCCTCTCAGTCCGCTTGTCCCCAGGATGCCGGAGGCACTGAAGTGGAAGGTCGGGAGGTTTCCTGGCTCGCCCCACCTCGGACCTTCTTCCTCTCCCGACCGGAGGGCAGGGGCCAGGAGCCAGACTGCACAGTCACATTTTGCTGTCATGCTGCCAGTTTGGCATGGTGTTTTTAGAAGATTAATAGTTCAAAGGAAGAAAATAAAAACACACTCTTGGGTTTAATAGTGTTGTCGGCTTTTGAGAACCATCCTACTTTTTTTTTTCTTTTGGTCTGAAAAATAGTATGTTTAAGGAATGATAGCAGGAAGTGTTGGAAACGAAGCTGTGTTGCTGTTCCCAGGATGCTGCTGAGGAGGTCAAAATGAAGGGCACAACATCCTGATAGGTGGTGGGAGGACCCGAACGCACAGTAGAGCCCCGGGTAGACCTGGAGCCGCTTCTCCTTCAGCATCTCCCAGCTGTGAACACAGCTGCTCCCTGGAGGGCGTCTTCCATCCTCGTCTGGCCCACTTTCTAATCTGGTGCTGACTATGCAGACAGGATGTAAAACTAGTAAAATACCCCTTAATTTGGGTCAGTTAGGGGTGAGGCTAAAATGAATAGCTCAGACTCTAAGTAATCAAAACCCTTTCTGAAGTAGTTTTATTACTCTCAGATCCGAAATGTTACTTACCAACAGACATAAGCCCCCAAGGACCTGCTTAACTGACAGACAAAATTAATGAGTAATAATCACCTTGTGCCAGTTGCTGCACCAGGCGCATTCCTGGTGTTATTTTTGACTCTTGTAACAACCCTATGGTGAAGGTTTTGCAACTCCTACGTCATAGATGTTAAAACTGAGCCCCCCACAAGGTGAAAAAGCTTGCCCTGGTGATTGCGGGGTCAAACTAGAAATAAAACTGGGGTTTATCAGGCTCAAACTCCGAGCTCTTAGCCTGCATCCCAGCTGTGCTTGACAGCACATTCGCACACTGGCTCAGACCCCACTTGAGGCTCTGGATTCCATATGACCAGGCTCTCACTTACCATGCGATGCCCTTCCTCAGAGACAATGGTAAGCCAGAGCCTAGCCCAAGTGTAATGAAGACAAAGGGCAATTGGATAAAAACCTGAAGGATTATGCTGTCCTGTAGTAGTCAGACCTACCATAGTTGAGTAACTTTGGGATGCGGAGTAGGCCCAGGGCAGCCTCGGGCTTTGTGTACCTTCTTTGTAGCTGGTTGGTGTTAGCTGTTTTCATGGAAAAGGTGATCATTTAGATCCACGGTTGTACTGGCTTCTAGTTTGAGCTAAATAAAGCAAAAAGAAAAAGAAAGAAAGAAAGAAAAAGGCATCATATCCTCTTCAAGATGGTTAGACCAGTGTTGAAACAGTAAAAAAAAAAAATGGTTTACCATCTTAGGTACTCTGATTTGTATGTTACAAAAAAAGATGAGTCTTTGTCAGGAAGCCTAAGAGTAGATCTCAATTAAAATGTTAATTTTTTTTTCCTAATCCTTCCTGTTGTAAGAGTTTTGGACTAGAATGAAGGTAGTACCACTACACTGACCATTTGATTAGGAGTTATCCTGGCTTGGCAGTAATTGACTTGTGAGATTTGTTGGGAGAGTCATGCGTCCCTGTGCATCAGGTCACATCTGAAAATGACATTTTCCATAGCAGCCTGGTATGGAGCAACTGAGCTCAAGGAAACCTGGGCTCTGCTCAGGTCTGGCTTGGCTATAAGCTTTTTAAATTCTGAACGAGTCACTTCACCTCTTGTTCAGTTTCCTTGTTTTTAAAATAGGGGGTTGATCATAACTTTTTTCAACATTTCAGTACTAAAAATTCTATTCAAAAAAGATACTGTGATATTAGTATCTTAAACAGCCATGATGTGTCAAATATCTGCTATCCACAGACCCTGGACAAATTATTATTTGTTTAGTCAGTGTAACAATGAGGTAACACCAAAACCTGTCCTGTTTTCAGTATGCTACTTTGCTTCTATATGCACATAAAGTGTACTGAGCACTTGTCAAGACAAATGCTATAGCCTATAACAAGTTAATGTAAACTAGAGAATTGTGTTTATTTGTATGAACTAGGGCTGTTTCTTTGAGTTTACTGGGGGAAAGAGCCTGAGTTTCAATCAGATACAGATTAATAATTTACATAAGAGACACTCGGTCTTGGACTAGCGCCACTTCTCAGCCTCAGTTTCTTCATCTGTGAAATGGACACACTGGTCATAATGCCCATGCAATGGGCCTGCTGTGCTTATCAGGGTGCTTAGTCAAAGCAGCTGGCAGAGTCCCGAGCACAGGGTAGATACTTAATGAATCTTAGTTTCCGTTCTTTGCCTAAAACAATGCTTAATTTAATGTCATAGATTTGTTCTATTAAGAGAGAATTATTCGGCCGGGTGTGGTGACTCACGCCTGTAATCCCAGCACTTTAGGAGGCCGAGGTGGGCGGATCATGAGGTCAGGAGATTGAGACCATCCTGGTGAACATAGTGAAACCCTGTCTCTACTAAAAATACAAAAAATTACCCGGGAGTGGTGGGGGGCGCCTGTAGTCCCAGCTACTCAGGAGGCTGAGGCAGGAGAGCGGCGTGAACCCGGGAGGCAGAGCTTGCAGTGAGCCGAGATCGCGCCACTGCACTCCAGCCTGGGCGACAGAGCGAGACTCCATCTATAAAAAAAAAAAAAAAAAAAAAAAAGAATTATTCATTGTTTTAAATAAATTTCTCATAGACCCAAATTTTCTATTGGCTTTTATAATAAAACTAGAAAGATCTTTCCCTGGAGGAAAATTACCAATAGAGAAAAGTTTGGTGGAAACATTTAAAACCTATATTGCCTATATAAATTTGGTATAATCATTATGTATTAATTATTTAAATTAAGTTATACTTGAAAAAACAATCACAGAAAGAGGATTAAGATAAATAGCAGGGCACAGTGAACACAGGTGGACACAGGAGCATTCTGACTTCTGGGAGGTTCGTTCCTACCTGACGTTAACACCGTGCCCCTCCCTCATTCTGAGCATTAGCTTAGGCGTGAAGGAATAAGACATGGTCCCTTTCTTCGAGGAACTTGCAGCCTAGTGCAGGAGTCAGCAAAGTTTTTCTAAAAAGGGCCATATAGTAAATATTTTTGGCTTTGCAGGTCATGTGGGCTCTGTCTCAGTTGTTCAACTCTACTGCTGTAGTGCAGAATCAGTTGCAAATGAATATATGAATGAAGGAGCACCGCTGTGTGTCAATAAAATTTTATTTACAAACACAGACAGCAGGTCTGTGTTTGGCCTGTGGGCTACAGATTGCTGCCCCCTGAGCTAGTGGAAGAAAGACTTGTAAACAGGCAATTATGGTGTATTGTAAGAACAGTCTACATGTTTATCATGAGTACAGGATGCTTCAGAGGCACAGAGAAGAGGTTCCTGATCTGGTCTTGGGAGAGGATACCCCTCAATGGAGTTTATTAAACTTTATAGAAATATAGAAGCATTTTCATTTGTACATTTGTAATTTTGTACCCTTTTCACTTTTCACTTGGTTGTGTGCTTGCAAAAGTAATATGTGTTGCTTGAAAGAAAAAAACGCATGCAGTACAGAAAATCAGCCATACTTTGACCGACAGGTGATATACAATGTTAAATCATTTTGGTTTTGGTGAAGTTTGTCCTTTAAAGCAGGCATCAAGCCAGAAAAGTTGGAGTGGGAGAATGAGGGTGTTGTGGGAGTGGGGCACAGAAGAGCAACGTGGGCCAAGGGCATGGAGGCTCTGGGGAGCTGTGAGCACTTTGGCAAGGCTGGGTCATGGCAGGGGTTGGGGCAGGGGGTAGTGATGAGAGAGGTAGGTGGGGGGCAGCCACCCCTGGCTCTCTTCCAGAATTGATGGCAGCCAGTTTGCAAATGGGAAGGATAGAAGGTGACAGGTGACTCTAGCCATAAAGGGAATGTAACAGGGTCCTGTTACAACAAGGCCATAGCCTGCCGCTGTGGGAAGCCACTGAGGCATTTGTTTTCAGCAGGTGGAAGATGACTTTCCTTCACCCTCCAAGTTCTCTCCAGGATGGATCACCTGGGTCCTTACAGTCTTCTCATTTCAAGGATCCCCTGAGGCTCCCAGCAGAAGCTCCCCACCCCTGGCTGTCTTCCGGAATTGATGGGGACATCTTAAATGTTGATGCTAGCTACAGTCCAGCTCTGATGACACACTGTGTTATACTAGAAAATACCCTCCAGTAACACTTGAAACAACTTTTGAATTTCTCAAGTTAATGGTCTTCAAGTTATCTCGTATAAATGAGTGTGCTGGAAGCCTGTGTGCTGACTTCTTGCAGGACATTAATAGCTGCTCCTTTTGATGCTTAGGGATCTGTGGGGTTCCTTCCTTCCCCCCACTCCCTGCCTGCATTCCTCCCCACTTCCTCCTTCCTTGTTAACTTACAGGGCTTAGTCTTCATTTCCGTTCTTATAGGTAGTTGATGAGGGCCGTTAGTAAAATACACACTGCAGAATTTGGAAAGACTGTTCAAGGTTTTGGTAGCTAAAAGGGCATTGCTTATTAATTATCTCCACTGCTTTGTGGGTATCTATTCAGCTTCCCCAAATGCCACTGGGCCCTGTACAAAAAGAATAAGAACGTTCAATAATGCAAACCTCTGCTCAGAACAATACACCTTCTTATTTCCTTCAAGAAAAAGTAAAACAAAGAAAGAAAAGTGACTCATGGTATTTTTTCCTCAGAGATAATCCTACACCTCACTGAGGATGTGTTCAGGTGGTAATTTTTTCTGTTTTTCAAATTCTACATCTCTAGCCCTTTAAAAATGGTCAAATTCAGTGAGAACCAGGAAAGCCCCAGTGTCAGTAAATGAAGCAGTTTGTTTCTCTCCCACGGGAAGGCTGCACTGTGCAGAAGAGGAGCAGGCAATAGAGTTGTCATTTGAAGAAAAAAATAAAAAAAAGAAATTATTGCTTAAGGGTTCGAATGAATCTAAAATTACTACATTACTCATTAAAATGGGACTACGTGAAGTGTAAGAAACTTTACAGTGTGGCTCCAGGGGGGGTTTCCTTAGAGAGGCTCAGAATGCAGGTCTGCGAGAGTTGGGGGTGTATCTTCCATCTAGCAGGAATGGTTTGCAATCGATTTTTGCCCCGGCTATTCCCCTCAACGTGCCATGGTTATTATTTTAGCATTAAGGTAGAAAAAAGGAAAGATGAGGAGCAATTTGAGCAGCAATTAATGATAATAATAAAAAACAGAGAAACAAAATTGAAAAGAGAAAAAATTCCCCGGAGTACCCAAGGATGTTCATTATGTCATTCAAGGAAGCTTGCAACGATGCCAACTCTGATTGGCAGTTGTGTTGGCTACTGTTGACAGCAAACCTCCTAAAATTGGAGGATGAGCTTAGAGGCAAAAAGCAGAGAGTAATTTGAGGTTTTCAAGTCATGCAGTATATCTTGAGTTTTGATGGAATCTTTTAGGGAAAAAAAATCTGTCAACTGTTAGATTAAAAATACTGAAAAACACATTTAGGTAGCAGAGGCTGCGTAAATGTTGAGAAACTAATTGTAGCGAATGTGCTTCATCAGCCTGGCTTGTGGAGGGTGTTTCTTTTGTCCGTCTGTGACTCATCTTCCAGGGTGGACTCCGTGTGTGTGTTCTTACCATTTCTATTGTCTACAGTTAAGAAGTGCAAAGCACAGCACATCCATGGTATATAAAACACTGGTTCATGAGAGGCTGCTGAAACTCTATTTTAGAGGGGGAAATGCTGACTCTACATTTCTCTAAATTCCTGCGACCCAGTCAGGAACTTTGTTTTACTTAAAGCTTTTGAAGTTTTAAGCAGTTACTGTCCTCTTTGTAGGGCTGAACAGAAATATTTTCTTTTATCTCAACTGACACTGCCCAGCTTTAGAACAGACAGTATGCACAGCGATTGGTAAAACCCTCGTGGTTTGCTGATAGAACAATTTCAAATGGGGATCTCCACTACAAAAGATGAAACTTGGGGGAAAATTGTCATTCACTTCCCTAAAAAACACTTTTCGCTTTAGTCAGTGAGCATTAACATGCATAACCTTCAGGCTGTGAAGACATGGTTTGTTCCCAGCCACTTTCAAAATAAGCTTCTTCTAGGCCTGATTTATAGGATTGTCTTAAAATACGTGTTTCCAAGAAGGCGAAAGGGTTTTTCCTTTATTGGTTTGTTGTTTAATGATTTTGTCTTTGCCTCCCCACTGTCACTGCCACTGTGGGAGTTTACATTATTTTTCCCTACATTTTTTTTCTGTCATTTGAGGGCTTGTAGATTCATCGTAGAAAATTTGGAAAAGTCAAGACAAGTATAAAGTTGAAAATAAAACTCAGTCTTATTTCTACTCTTTAGAGATAGTCACTTTAAAATATTTTGGAATCTCTTCTTTTAACTTGCCCTGCCTGTATAAACATCTCTTCTAATCACCGTTTTTCCATTCTGAAGCTTTGTCATACAATTATATCATGAGCATTTTCCTCGATCATTCATTTTCAAAGGTGAAATTTTTAATGATGCTGTGGTATCATCGACATTTAGTCAGGTTCTCAACTTTTGCTCTTATAAGTTACAAACAGAGAAAATCATTGCACAGGGACCTTTGCGTGTGTCTCTGATAATTTACTTGAGATAAAGTTCCAGGAAAGGGAATTGCTGGGATAAAGAGTGGACCCCATTTAAAGTAATGTGCTGCATATTGCCAAATTGTCTTCCAGTAAAACAGTGCCTGGTTTATGCTCCTTGTATAGGTTTATACCTCTTTGTTTCTCCTGCATCTTTAGAAATTTTTTTAAAATTTTCTTTTTGAAAAACAATATTGCCTTTCCTTTTCTTTTCTTTTCTTTTTTTTTTTTTTTTTTTTTTTTTTTTTTGAGACAGTGTCTCATTCTGTCGCCCAGGCTGGAGTGCAGTGGTGCAGTCCTGACTCACTGCAGCTTCTGTCTTCCAGGTTCAAGCAATTCTCATGCCTTAGGCTCCTGAGTAGCTGGGATTACAGGCACGCACCACCACACCCAGCTAATTTTTGTGTTTTTAGTACAGGATTTCACCATATTGGCCAGGCTGGTCTAGAACTCCTGACCTCAAGTGATCCTCCCGCCTTGGCCTCCAAAAGTGCTGAGATTATAGGCGTGGGCCACCGCACCCGGCTGTCTTCATTTTCGTTCGTGAAATCAAACATTTCTCAAGTGTTTATTTGTGTTTCATATTTGGTTAATCATCTGAGCACTAACTCAATTTCTGGTTGCAGTATTGGTGTATATTGATATGTAAGTGGATATGTATTACAAATTTAGGTCTTTATAATTTTGCTTATTGTATTTTTGATGTGTAGATTTTAAAAATAGTAATTAATAGTAAAGTAGTAATCGTTAAACTATTACAAAATCTACCAGTTGTTTCCTTATGTAGTTTTTCCTCCTTAGTTTTTCTCTTTAGAGATTTTATCTTCACTTCAAAATTAAAGAAGCAATCTATTTGCTTCCAATTTTTTTATGTTGTTTTACATTTTATCATAGAATTCATTACCGTGGAAAACAAGATTGCTTTCTTTATCTGCCATTTATTTTCCATCTTCTTTAGAAATTTTCTGATTTTCCTTGATGACTATTTCTCCACTCTGACAAGTCAAGCAATTATTCCTTTCAAAATAATATTAATGGTATTTTCTTTAGCTTATCCTTAAACTATACAGGTCCAAAAACAGTCTACCAGATTTTCTGACTCCGCAGTTTTGTTTTGTTTCTTATTTTGCCAGAACACAGAGCAACTAACGTGTGTAAAACATAGACACACTCTGGAGTCATTTGTCTCACCGCTTAGTCATGGCTCAGAAGCATCCCATGGCATCATGATGAATGTCCCTGGTCTTGGAAGAATGACAAAGCAAGCAAGCCTAAGATTGTGAAATGGGGCCATGACTTTAGTGCTTTTATGATCTTGTTAAACCTGCTGATGAGGTGTTAACAAGCTTAATTAAAGGATGCTTTTCATTGTTCTCTAGGGGATGGATTTGAGGGAGATTGGAGTTAATGCAGGGAGACTCTTATATTAGTTCAGGAGAGGGAGGAGGGCTGGTGACTTTTCCTTACCTTGTCTGCTTACCCCCTGCAAATTCCATCCCAAGGAAATTTGACCAGAGAACAAGGTTCAATTTGCAAATAACAGAAGCCACTCTGGTATTTCAGGAGATAGGGACTGAATACAGGGAATAGTGCTTACTGAGTTGCTAGAGCAACTGTAAACGGGCCTCTGGAAGGATTCCTGGAAGAACTCTGGAGAGCTAGCCTGTCCAGGGAACTGTGCCTCCATTAGGAGGCTGAACAATTAGAAAGTCACTGTTCCAACCACTGGTTCCAAGATCACAACTCCTTAGCCGCCTCCAGAACTGCTGGCTCCCAGACCACCCAACTCTTGCCAGATCTGACCAGCAAAATGGATGTCTCCCTTCCTCCCCTCTTAACTCTCTTCCTAACTCAAGTCATCCGGAAATTAGAATAAGGTTGCACACCGAAAGTTATTTTGGGGTGTGCACATGATTGGCAGAACCAAAATCACATTTGAAACCGTAGGTGTACCAGAATCTGGAAGTATTCTTTTTGGCCTTCCAGCTCACACTATAGGAGCACACACCAGAAGGAGACTGGAATCACATGAGTGAGCGCCTACCCCATCCCTATAAATCGGGGTGTCTGTGGGGGCAATGGAGCATGGATGGTATGTTCAGGACATATTTGAAAGGTAAAACCTGCTGGAATTGGTGATTGATTTGATGGGGAGGGAGGTGACAAGGGTAATGTCAGAGACAAAACCTATTATATTAAGTTCTGGTTTTGTACTTTTTAAAACATTACTTCTATTATATATTTTTTTAATCTGAAAAATTATAAATTGCTTTTTTTTTTTTTTTTTTTTTTTTTGAGGTGGAGTCTCGCTCTGTCGCCCAGGCTGGAGTGCAGTGGCCGGATCTCGGCTCACTGCAAACTCCACCTCCCGGGTTCATGCCATTCTCCTGCCTCAGCCTCCCGAGTAGCTGGGACTACAGGCGCCCACCACCTCGTCCGGCTAGTTTTTTGTAATTTTTAGTAGAGACGGGGTTTCACTGTGTTAGCCAGGATGGGCCTCCCAAAGTGCTGGGATTACAAGCTTGAGCCACCGCGCCCGGCCTATAAATTGCTTTAAACATTGCTTACCCAACTGGTCAGTGAAATGACCAGTTGCCATATCTTATCTAGAGCAATGTGAACAAATTTCAAGAGCCAGGTGACCTCAAAGCTTCCTCATACTTCTGAAATTCTTTAGGAGATTATACTGTGTCTGAACACATTTTCTTTTCCCGGTACATTTTTGTCAATACCAGAAGTAGAAGTCAAACAAGGGTGTTGGCGCCATGGGTTCCGCCAGCCCCACCCTACCCTGCTAAACGGCGGTGGCTCCAGGATGGCAAGGGTGGCGTTGCAGGCGGATCCCCAGGCATGAGTAACCCTTATTATGGTAAACTTACTGGGCCTGGGAATCCAGTTGGTTTACTTGTTGCTTCAGATATGCTGTCTATTCTTGTGCCTAGTTCAGGAGGGTTTAAGGCAGCAGGTGACTGCCTCGCCCTGGGTTTCCTGCTCCCCTCCCCAGGGGCAAGCACACAGGCTGGGAACTGTGGAGCCAGCCATACTTTTAACCACGCTTCCTCTCCCTACCAGCCGTGTAAGTGGCCCAGTCTCCCTCCACTGTCTTCGTTTTCCACTGTGGCACTGTTAATGGATAGGGCTGACCACTGAACATCTTATTAGCTAGCACCTTAATGGGGTCGTGGCTGCAGAGGCCAGGTCTGGTCATTGCTCAGGTGGCTGAACTCACAACAGTATTGGCAACTTCCTCCAGTCCCCTGAATGCTTTATTAAAATTTCTTCTGCTTCCTGGCCATCTCACAGAAGCATAATATACTCATTTGCATCCTTTAACCTCAAGTAAACTCATCAATGGGAAGTCTTGGTGGAGACTTGAAAGCATTTCAAATGACTCCCTGCCATTGAGACGGCAGCTGGTACCCTTCTTCCTGGCAGCAACCTGGGGTCGGGACGTGTTCCTCTCCTACTGAGACTGTGCTCAGCCGAGGCTCCCAAAGACATGATGCAACTGGGAGATGAGTGGTTACAGGTGCTCTGAGCACCTCCCCTGCCAGAGTGTGTAAACCAAGCTGGAAAAACAGAATGTGCGGCCACCGTGATTTATGAAGCCGTCACTCACATTTTAAGGCAGAACCTGCATTCCTGAAGTTAGAAATAGGTTGCGTGGTGAAAGGTTTTTATTATCAAAAGTACATTTTTTCCTAGAAACAGCATACATATGTGGATGTTCTTTTTCCAGGCTTGCCTGCAAAAGCCCACTTAACTCATCACCTAGCTGTACAACCCTGCATTTGCAGGGCCGAGCAGCAGCAGTCAGTCTTTTGCGTGGTTCCCACAGTGTTTTCGCTTCTCCCTGCTCTTGGGAGTTGTTTGAACCCCAGCCCAAGACAGTGAAGCGCATTCATTGTCTTCAAAATGGCAGGGCAGCGTCGGCCAGTAGTTCTGAGTCGCGGGGCAGGCTTGCTGAACCACACTGCTGTGCTGACCTGCAGGAGTTTTCATCCAGTGGGCCTGGGAGGGGGCCCAAGAACTTGCCTTTCCTAACTAGTCCCCAGGTGGTGCTAATGCTGCTGGTCCCTGGAGTGCAGTTTGAGGCCCACTGGAGCAATCATGGAAGGAAGTTAACCCTGTAAGAAGCTCGTGTGTCTGAATTCTTAATAAGAATCTGTGCAACCAGCAGCGCCCTGCTCCCCAAATTCATGAATAAACCCTGACAACAGCAAATTCCCAGCCGTCTTTTATTGACGAGGCCCTCGTGCAGTCTGTGCTTACATTCCCGTCTTCCCTTTCTTCCTGGGCCTGGCATTGCAAATCACTCTGGAAGCAGATGGGGTAGAAAAAGAAGTCACCCTCCTCAAGTCTCTGGAAAGCCATACCTGTGTCAGGGGCATTGGCGAGCCAGTGTGCGTCCCAAGGAGTCCAGGGCAGAAGTGGGGACATTGTGACAGACAGTGCTTTTCTACTTATCCCCGCCAGGCACCTTTCCTTGCATCCACTGACACAGAGCGTGGCTTTTCCTGAATTTTAGGGAAGCTGAGAACCACAGCTGTGGCCTCAGGGGCCTCGATAAGGCTCTGAAAGTTTGGAAACATGGGGCAGGGCCTGAGCTTATAGTGCTCTCTAAGGATCCTCTGTGCTGCAGTCTGGGGTGCATAGAGACAAGGGGCCAGGGGCGACATCTAAGAAGACAGAACTAGGATCAGGGGTCAGCCCACCACCTTCCATGCGCCCACTCCCCTCCAATCCTGCCTCTGCTCCTAGAACACCTCCCGCTCTGGCATTCCCAAATGCACTAGCATGCATTTCTTCAGCTGCTTCCCCGCACCACCCCACCCCCGTCTCCACTGACCTGGAGTTGCGAGTCCAGAACCGGAAACTTTGTCCACTTCTTTGCAGCAGAAGCAGGGCATCTAGACCCCCAGCTCTGCGTCTCCATGACCTGGCCAGCGGAGACCCTGCTTATTTGCCCCTCTGGCCCAGATGCAAGCTGCATGTGGATTTGAGTCCACACTTGGACACGCATCACTTAGAGGGAACAAACAGGGGTTTCTCTCCTGATTCTGCAAGTGGAGAAAAGAAAAATGAGAATATTTTTTGTATTTTTCTTGTCAAACAGTACAATAGTCTGAATGTTGTATTTACTATTTGACCAACTTTCTCGCCAAGTAGAGCAGATGGCTTTAGAGGGGAAATAGGAAAACGCAAGGGACATTTCCAAGGGTAAAATAGAATGTTTATATTTCATATTTACATTTAATTACATGTAATTAAAGTTCATATTTCAACAATCACTACTAATGCTCGCCTTATTTTTAAGACTCCTCATAAAGTTTGGGGAATGTTTTGGGATGAAAAGTTACTTTTAACCTCCTCATGTCATCACCGTGCCCATGCAGAAAGTTGTCAGGGTCTCCCAGCCCCTGGGCACTGGGAGCAGCTCTTCATGGTGAGGGACCACTGGGTCTTCAGGGATGCCTGGTCTCCGTCACTGCCCACCTCTGCCTCAGTTTACATTTCCCGTGTTGGTTGGGACAGAAGAACACGTATCCCCAGACTTCCTGCATCATTCTGTGCAGACTTATAATCTGTCCCAGACTAAAATGTTCCATTTCCTTTTGTGGGCAAATTATATGTCTCATTGGATTTTCAAAAATGTGGAAGAGACTCTGAATGGCGTATGTGGCACAGTACTGGCAACGGTGCCATGGTCCCTAAGGGTTATTATATTGCCCTTGTAATTGAGTACGACGAGCTCTGTGTATGTTTCTCTCTGATTTATTTTCTATTTGCCCCTCTCTAGTGGGATCTTGTGTGTGATAATGCCTGGAAGGTCCATATCGCTAAGTTCTCCTTACTGGTTGGATTAATCTTTGGCTACCTAATAACTGGATGCATTGCTGACTGGTGAGTACCAACGTGCCCGCCGCACGAACCTTTGGAGGCCACAGCACGCCTTTGCTGGCTAAAGAAAAGTAGTCAGTGTTAGCTTACCGTGGCTGTCTTTTCCCAGTGCCAGAGCAGAAGACCAAAGCTGCCATGTGGAGAATGCAGAGCTCAGAGAAATGGCCCATGCATGTAGCAGATCATTTGGAAGTGTGAATTTAAATTCAAAGCAATTCTCTAGCTTCTAGAATCTAGCAAAACCAGCCTGCAGCCCCATCTACCTCTAACCTTTGATGTTTAGTTAGAGCTTGAAGACTTATGTGCAGGGCTCCAGGGGGTGGATGCACTAAGGGGTGGATGCAGAAGATGCATTAAAAAGTAGGGGATGGGGGAGCTAAAGACCCTTCCCCCATGCAAGCTGAATGAGTCAGGCAGTGCTGATTAGCACCTCTGAATGTCATACAGATTTTAGAGAGGGATAGTCCTTGGCTTGGCCAGGAGATGCCTCTGTGGGGTCTGCGGGGAGCTGCACCTTGAGTGATAAAGACCATTTGAGTAACACACATGGGCTCTGTGGGCAGGGGAGGGTGGTGGCCAGAGGTGAGAACGCATATGCTTTGTGTGGGTAGGAGAGGAAGTCCGGGTACCCGGAGCAAGGCAAGCAGTTCAGGATGAAGGGATGAGGTTGGTAGGACAGAGGTCTGCAGGTAAAGCTGGTAGCAGAGACAGTAATAATGATAACATTAGCAGCTGAAAGATTACCATGTAGCAGGCACTGTGTTAAGTAGTTCCATACATTAACATCTCCTTACAACACCCCTAATAGGAGATGCTATTACTACCTGTGTTTTACAGTTGGAAAAGCACGGAAGTGTAAGTCAAATCTCCAAGTTCACTCAGCTTTAAGCTGGAGGGCCAGGACTTGAAACTCAGCCACGTGGCCTCAGAGCCTGCCCCTCCACCAGGGTACTGCAGCGTGTTTATTTAAGGCATTCTGTGGTCACAGGGGCAGCAGCGGTGATGTGTCTAAGCAGGGAGACAATTGCACAATGTTGACAGGTTTTTCAAGTAGCGGGATTGCTCAGGAGAGAGGCGTAGTGTAACTGTCTCCCCAGCTTACATTCTTTTATCTTTTTATCTTTAAAGGATTCTTTTGTGTGTGTGTGTGCATGTGAATTGGGACTTCTTGGCCTTGATGAAATAAGGGCCCAGAGTGATATGGAACAAATTCTATAGGTTCTGTGACCTCTGCACCTCAGTTAACTGAGAATGCTGGCCAAGGCAAGTGCCTGGGTGGACAGCAGCAGAGGGTCACATTACACATGTGGAAAATTTCTTCCAAAACCTAGCGTCTATTTGGGAGTTCCTTGAGCTGACATGTAATGTGATTTCCTGTGTGTTTGACATCTGCCTCATCATCATTTGCAAGTGCTTCTCATGGACACGTTCTCTGTGGACAGCAACAGAGAAGCAGTCAGTGACCTCTGGAGACCTATGCAGGGAACCCCTTAGGGGCTTTCTTTGGTAGAGGCAACACAGGGTTTATTTTTTAAACCAAATACTTGAGTTCATAGGTTTCTAGTGTGAGGTATATTGGTCTAAAATATACCGTTTCCCAGAAATCTACATTGAAATAGGTTAGAAAAATATACTAATATAATCCATGTCACTGTCTTTCCAAAGAAATGCAGACTTGACTGGGGTTTTAGTGTCTTTATTCAATAAATGATTTAATAGAAAAGTAAAAATCGACTTTTATGGATGAACCAGTCTGTAATAGTTTAAATTGTTTCAAGGTTGTTTTCTTGACTTTCTTCTTGTACACACGTGTGGTGTGGCCTCCCTGATCACACACCAGGCCTGAGGACAAAAGAGTGTGGGTCTTGCTCTTAGAGTAACCAGAAGTCTAACATCGCAAACTGTTTCTCTGCCATTGCTTTTCTGAGGGTCCTCCTCAGATGGGCAAGATTGAGGGGGTGCCCTGGGAATCAGGGGCAGGCTGCCTGAGTGGTAGTTTTTGAACACTTTGAGTGGGCTTCCCTTTCAGTTTGAAAGCTTGGTATTTTCCAACCCCGTTTTCTGGCATTTTACTCCCTGCCTGAGCCTTGCTTAAAAGGAAATAAACCCATTTAAAGGGAACTCCAGACCTCTCGGCTGTGGGCCCTGTTTCATGGCTGCAGGGGAAGTGGATCAAGTCATACAATATGCTTCCTGGGGCTGCAGTCAGCATTTAGTAACATTTAAGTAATACACTTCTTCATTTAAAAAGTTACTGTTTCTGACACCAAGTTTTGTCTGGGGATGTTCACGGGGTATTGGTATAGAATCTGCTAGCTCAGGTGGGTAGGAGGGCCGATGGCCAGTGGCCCCAGGGATGTGCTCCCTTCTTTGCTGTGTTTGTCACTGCAGCAGCCCCTCTGCCTCCTTCCCCAGCCCACCCTGGGATGCTGGCCAGTGTGAGCTTCCCCAGAGGACCCCTTGCCTGCCAGCTCCTGAGAGTGGCCAGTGGGGAGCACCAGCTGTAGATCCTCAGGGGAGAGGAGAGTGAGGTCAGGCACTTTTATGCCTAGCTTGCTCTCTGCCAGGCTGGAGGGGCCAGCCACCTCCTGTCCATGACCTCCACACGGCACCTCTTTCTCTCAGGGGCCAGGACCATCCTTCCCCTACTCCCGGCTGCTGAGGGCCACCAGGTCCAACACCATCTCTTGTGGGTTCCCTCTCAGCTTGTTCACTCTTCTGTAAATAATCCCTTTATTAAAATCTGCTCCAGTCACTTCATTTGAGTGGGACCTCTGTTCCCTGTTGAGACCCTGTGTCAGTTCTCTATGGCTACTGTTACAAATCACTACATGCTTGGCGGCTTCCACAACCCAAATGAATGATCTTACAGTTCTGCAGTTCACAAGTCCAACAAAGGTCTGACTGGTCTAAAGTCAGGGTGTCAGCAGGGCCGCTTTCCTTTTTACAAGATCTAGGAGACCATCTGCTTCCCTGCTTTTTCTAGCTTCTAAAGGCCACCTGCATTCCATGGCTCCTGGCCCCATTCTCCATCTTCAGAGCCAGCAATGTCAAGTCAAGTCCTTCTCACACCACTACCTGTCTGGTCCCCTGGAGCCAGGGGAGGTTTTCCTTGTCATTAGATTGGACCTACCTGGAAAGTCACCTCATCTCAGGGTCCTTAAGCTTAATCTCATCTTCAGAATTCCTTTTGCCATGAAAGGTAAAATACCCACAGGTTCTGAGGATTAGGACATGGACAGATTTGGGGACCATTGTTCTGCCCACCACAGATCCTAAGTGACAAAGTCCTCTGCATTACAGACAAGGACTGTGGCTTTATCAGTCCTCTCCGAGAGGGTTCTGCCCTGGGAGCCAGTTTCTAAGAAAACTGTCCATACTTATAACTAACATGTGTTGAATGCTTGCTGAGGCATTTGTTCATATCCACTCCTGTCGACAACATTATGAAGTAGACATTTATTGGCCCTTACCAAAGGGAACTCCAGGCTCATTTGAACAAGCCCGGCCTTATTCCAGATCACATAGTTCAAAAGTACTGATCCTGGATTCAGAACCAGCACGCCCTGGCTTCAAAGACCGTGTTTGCCGTGTAGACCTTGATAAGTTTTATTTGTTGATTTTAGCAACCATTTTTTGGGAGCAGGGACTTAGAATGGTTGCTACATGCTTAAAAAATCAAACATCTTTTCTAAAATATCAGAACACAGCAAACATTGTTTGGTAGGCATCAGGGATATAGAAATGCAGGGAGGAGTGAGCACTAAAGCATTTCATTATTTATTTTGTGCCAGGCATTGCATCTGTGCCCATCAACCCCCCAGTGAAGGATCTCAACACTCCACAATGTGGGATGCTTATCCCCATTTCGTAGACCAGGGAAGTCAAGGGTAATGCAAGATGTTAGAGTTAGTCCATTTTTCTTCATATTAGGAGAATGACTAAAGCTGTATTTTAAGTTTATTTTTGTAAATGAGTTAGATTTGGACGAAATCAGCTCACAGTCTTTCCTGGTAAGGGCTTCCTGACCCTAGCACTGGACAAGGGAAAGTCATGGCTAAAATCTCTAGGTGAGATTAACTTACGTTGAGCTCCTAGCCTTGGCCTTGTTTCAGTAAACCAAAGTGACCGATGGGAATGGTTAGAACTAAAAGTTCTGAGTGTAATTTCATCCTGTTGTTCCTTTCCCTGTATTTTCTTAAAATTACATCTATCTCTATAGGGTAAGGCCATGCCTTACCTTTTTTTTTTTTTTTTTTTTTTAACAGTTTTATTGACATATAATTTGCATCCCATAAAACCCACCCATTTTAAGTGCACAACTGAATGAGTTTTAGTATATTTGCAGAGTGGTACAGCCATCACCACACTCTGAATGTAACACATTCCCATCCCTTCAAAGGATGATAGAAACATCACCCCCCCCAGTCCTGGACAACCACAAATCTACTTTCTGTTTCTGTATATTTGTCTTTTCTGGACATTTTCCTTGCATGTAGATGCCTTGTAATAAACACATCTAGGACAGTTCGAACCCCTCAGCTACCGTTTGTGGTATTGGGGACACTAGGGCTGGATTTTTCCCCCTTTTTTCTCCTGGCAAATAGCATCCACTCTGCCTCCATTTCTCTGAGTTATCCTTTAGACCAAGCCAATCGTGTTTGATGGAGAGTTATTGTTGCCACTTTATTTCCAATCGGTTAATGAAGGAAAGACGGAAAGTTAGCCTGGGGCCACAGGAACTGGTGACTTTCCCATTCTTGTGGACCACCCTCTGCTGTCCTCCCAGGCACTCTAGAAGCACATCGCCCCCTAGTGGTCACTGATCTGAAACTGGTCAGCTCCAGGACTCACGAATTGAGGGTATCTGTGGCCCTTTCCAGAGAACCATCACAGCCTGGACTCCCTGCCCCTCAGTCCAGCCAAGGGACTGCACTGTCAGCTCACTATCAGGTCACTAGGCATTTAAAGTTCACGCTATCTTACCTTAGCGTGTGATCCCTTAAAAATTACTTCTCGTCTTGTAGCTGAAACAAATTGGCAGATGGCTTGGCCGTGGCTCGGATAGGCTGTGTGTAGGATCAGGTATCTGACTTAGTTAACAACCTGGGGAGAGGAAACAAAGCCGCTTTGCTTGGTGACCATGTTGACTTTTGATCCAATCCCAAAGGTCAACGATTTCTCAAGACTTTTTATGCTGGGTGTATCAAGGTTCCTGTTTGGAAAGTTATTTTATTTTATTTTTTTTTAATCTTTTTTTTTTTTTGGTGACGGAGTCTCGCTCTGTCGCCCAGGCTGGAGTGCAGTGGCCGGATCTCAGCTCACTGCAAGCTCCGCTTCCCGGGCTCACGCCATTCTCCTGCCTCAGCCTCCCGAGTAGCTGGAACTACAGGCGCCGCCACCTCACCCGGCTAGTTTTTTGTAGTTTTTAGTAGAGACAGGGTTTCACCGTGTTAGCCAGGATGGTCTTGATCTCCTGACCTTGTGATCCGCCCGTCTCGGCCTCCCAAAGTGCTGGGATTACAGGCTTGAGCCGTTCCTCTTGCCTTGAATTATATCACTATACACTCAGAAATAGACTCAGCAACAGGAATTGGGCTCAAGAGTGAATTCTCTTACTCTGTAGTTGGTTGATCCCTGCTCCCTTAGCTCGAGAATTAGGGAGTTGGGCTAAATCTCCCTTTCTACCCCTGGTAGTCTAGGATCTGGTGAAGTGGGTATAGATGGCACAGGACTTTTTGCCCAGCACTCATTCAGCACATATTGAGTACCTGCTGGACACTGGGCTTCAGTGTCTGGCATCACTGTCTTATTTCACAATGATCCCTAACTTCTTCCCTCTCCATATGCAGGGTCGGCCGGCGGCCTGTGCTGCTGTTTTCCATCATCTTCATTCTGATCTTTGGACTGACTGTGGCACTGTCAGTGAATGTGACAATGTTCAGCACACTCAGGTTCTTTGAAGGATTTTGCCTGGCTGGAATAATTCTCACCTTGTATGCATTACGTAAGTAGGAGCCTTCACGACTAGTCCTGAAAGAATTTAGCAAACGTATGATTGCCTGGGAGGTTCTGGGGAAGATACTATGCATGCTGCTCGTTTGGGACGGCAGTTTTGTGGAGACACAAACACTAAAGGCCTCAAGTGTTGTGAAAGAGGCTTTTCAGGTGATGCCGTGAAGTGTTTCACTCAATCCTGATCTCCAGCTTGGGCTCAGTGCACATCAAAGGACATGGGAGGTTGCATCATTGCTTGGAGAAGTGGCGTTCTGCATTGATATTCTATATGCTTCTATCTGGTGCATAATTGGGTATCCGTACAGAATCCAAATTTTCCACATTCTCATGTCCACAGATGTGACCTTAAGTGGTCTGGAACTGAAACCTAAGCATTGGCACTGGAAAAGTAAATGGCAAAATTTGGTAGTTTTGGTCTTTTTAGGAGGATGAGGCATTTCTTTCATTGATCCATCTTGTTTGTTGGCTGTATTAACTCTGCTGAGTATAGTCAGGTTTCACTTATTTGTAGGTGGTGTTTGCTAGAGCACAACCACAAACCCATAAGGAGAAGAAGAGTTTTAGGCATGGATATTTTACTTACTTGCTGGCTTTATGCTTTTAGTCACTTTGTGGAAAGATCTGTTGGGAATACTGTAAGATTTACCATATATTTTGTCTTTTTCTTTTTCTTTGACAACATGCATAAGAGTCAGATATAGATTAAGTAGCAATTTCTAGTATGACAAAATAAGAATAATTCTAATTCTTTTAAATTTGCATTTTAAATACTTCTTTTAGATAGCTAAAATTTTTGTTGCACTAGAAATATAATCAATTCAGGACATAGTTTTATTGTCACAGGAAGGAGCAGACACAGAAAAAGGCTACCGGTATATTCTTCTGATTCATAGCTGGCTGTTTTGTCATCAACGTTTAACTGAATTGTAGTTTCTTAAAAATCACCTTTTCCAGTTTACTTGCATTTATCTTCGAACTCTTGTCTCTTGGGAAGTTCTTTAGGAAGATATGAATGACAAGATGACTGGGCCTGGGTGATGGTGGTTGGGGACTTTGTTTCTTTGAATAAATAATGTGAGTATTGGGCTTGAATCTCCCCAGGCAAAATGCCTGTGCCATTGTCTATGGCCCTGACCCCTGTCAGTCTGTGCAGAGGAACAGGTCTAAGCACTTTTCTGCAGAAGCCTCCTGGTCCTGCCCTCAGGCAGTGCCTTGGCCCACATGTGTGCAGGTGTGCTGGGAGCGTTGCTCCAGGCAGCCGTCCTTGCCAGGCTTCCATTCTCACAGGGGGAAGGCAATCCAGTCCTCTCACATGGATGACCATCAAAGGGGACAGCTCTGCGCTGGGACAAAACAGAATAGCTGTGTTTCAGGAGCTCTGCAGAGAGGGTAACCTCAGTCTTGCCACCCCCAGGCAAGAGAGTGTTCATGGAAAATTGCCTTACCGCAAATATGGTGTATTGGTTTTATCTTGCATGCCAACTACTAATGACTGGCTGAAGCTGCCAGAGAACGGGGAGAAGACTTCTAAGATGACTTCGGGGCTCAGCAGAAGAGAACATCTTGATCCATTAGCCATGTCTGCTAGTGGCAAGGAAGGAGGGTAGGGAAGGGCTACCTGTGTAGCTGGCATTTGCCATCTGGAGAGACTATCCATGAATGAAGCCAGACCAGGTTTCCACCTCACATATTCATAGAATTGTTTTACTGACTTGCACTGTGACATCATGCCATTGACCTCTGAAGCCATTTGCTATATTTACTACAAAATACTATGTTGAAGATGTGTTTTCACTAGATTACATAGTGAGCCCTTTATAGCAGAAAGTTCTCTTCTACTTCAGAACCATACAAAGAATGTACTTACCCTAGGAGATTGCTTTGCTCCAATCTCCTAGGCACAGAATCATATTACCCAGGGGTTAGCAAACTTTTTCCATGTGGGAAATTTTCCAGGCTTTGCACGCCATATGGTCTCTGTCACAGCTACTCAACTCTGCCGTTGTAGCCTGAAAGCAGCCATAAAGAATATGTAAATGAGCAGGTGTGGCTGTGTTCTAATAAAACTTTATTTATAGAAGCAGATGGTGGGCCAAATTTGGCCAGTGGGCCATAATTTTTCAACCACTGATGTACATATTTGTGTGCGGGCCTGATAACACAGGCTTTAAATTCTGGCCTCTCTCCTAGTTTCATCTTAACTTCCCTACTTTAATTTCTGCTTTGTCCCATTTTTTTCTTTCTCCATATTTGTGTTATTTTGTGTGTATCTTGTTAATATAAGCAGCCTTAGGTTTTTTCCTGCAATAAAGCAGGGCATAAATAAATGGTCATGTTTTCTTGGATTGGGACCACAAATTAAATAAACATCATGACAAATGCCATTGCAGTGAAAATGTCCCAAGTATCAACAAGTAATTGACCCACTGTTAGACCTAATAAAGTATTTGGGGTTACACAACTAAACTAAACCAAAGGGCTGTGAATGATGACTCGGAGTTTATTGAGATAATATTTAAACAATGATAATTTGGGAGAGTTGGTTAAGAGATGGCAAAAGAGCAAAGCTTCAGAGAGAATAATCAGAAGGAAATAAAGGGAGAATTAGAATTTAGCAAGGAAATAGTCATAAAGGGCAGGTGGGATTGGGGTAGGATATGGTTGGGATGACTCATGTCTCTGCACATGTGGCAGTCTTGGGAGAAGGCAGAGGCTGGTGGCAAGAAGTTAAGACAGGAACTCCCAGTCAATAAAGCTGAGTCAATAAAGCAGAGTCACTGAATATCCAAATTAATGTACTTGCTAGCATTTTACACACAGTAGTATTTATGCCTAGGTAATGTTTGGTAATTTGTTTTGCTTGAAGAACATTATTGATAAGCCAGGTCACAGGGTTGAAGTACTTCTTGACTCTAAAGGGAAGTTTAAAACTTTGATTTTTAAAGTTTTAAATAAAGCATTGATTATTTGGAAATTACATTTGTAATGGCCCCAACTTCTTTTCTTCCTCCAACCATAAGGTTTTTATCTCACTTAATGCATCTGCTGGAAAGGCCTGTGCTTTCTCAGAACAGGACTGGATAGCATTCTTTTTTTAGTCTTGCAGGTGCTTGGCAATGTAAGTAGGGAAAGTAATGATTTTTGCAGTTTTAGATGCTTGTATGGCTTGCCGTAAGGGTGGACTCTTCATTTTGAGAAATGCTGCTGACTTGTGGAAGTTTTGTGCAAGGCTGCTGAAGGTTTTTTTTCTGCTTTGGAGTTTTTCTAAAGTACATTCCAGTTAAATACTCTACACTTTACGTTTGCTTCCCTTAAGTCGCCAAAGGGAGATGTGGTTGTGTAATTAGTACATAAAATAGAGATTACTGGCATCTTCCTAAGGAGTGTTTGCACGGAAGCAGAGTGCACGTTGGCAAGAGCAAGAGAGAACAAGCCAAGCTCAGTGGATTTCCCAGGCACAGTAGTGGCCTTTAAGACGTTTGTGAGACTCTGAACTCATTTCTAAATATATTTGGGCTGGATCAGTGGCCTCTGGACACACACACACACACACACAGAGGCAGTCAAAAAACTGACTTAGCAAGGCAAAGGGCATGGACCAAGAAAAGAAGCAATAGATCACATTTTCCTATTTGTTTATGAAAATACAGTCTTATTTTCAGCCTAAAGAAATGGGCACTTCTCAGCACAGGCGGACGCGATTTGTTGTGGTATGCATCCTTTTCCTAGCCAGGATCCATAATATCACAGACAAGGTAATATAGCACTGTGAAGAATGTGCTTTCTTCACATGGAGCCATGAGAGATGATGGTTTTTTTAAGTTGATTTGATGTTGGATGTAGTAAGTCCTGTGAGAGAGAATTTTTTTTGATAAAAAATACTGTTTTAAAATGTCTCTTCTAACTTGATCTCTGCCTTTTCCCTCTCCACTTCTAACTGTCTCCCCCAACTACACTTTCCCAGTTTGAAATCATGAACAATAACTTTTGCTGAGAGACCAAACCTTAGTTACTGTGGGTAAATGAAAGGTTTTTTTTTTTTTTTCCCTAACAATGAGCGATTTTCTTGAAAAAGTCTCTCAAAGATGTTCTTATTATAATAACCCTCCTTAAACCTAGACAGCCTAAATAATTGGATAACTGTTACACAAGATCAAGGAGCAACCAGAAATTTCACAGCGACTCAGTTACTGATTACTTTGCAAAAGTAGAAACCAAGTCTTGACTTAACTGGTAATAGACTCAGAGTTTGAGTTTGCTCTGGGCGGGGTGCTGGTCCCTTTTTCACATGACGCTAATGGGTTTAGACACTTACAAAAGAGATTGAGTCATTTCTAATGTGCTGGTGTTGGCTGGCTTTTTCTTTCTCACTATCCCATGTATTTTTATGCTTTCCCTGAACTAATATTGCTTGCAACATATTTCAGTCAACAGGATCGTTAAGCGTCAGCACTATGCTATATATGTTTAAAAAAAATAAAAGGACTGAACCAAATGGCTCCATGGAGTGGGTTGTCGAAGTGTGGAATGAAGAGAATGGAGATTGCCCATGTCTACTAGAAATGGCTTCAGCTACTTTGTGGGCTTCTGGGGAGCAAACATTTGCTCTGAGTTTTGTTGAAGGGAAAGTTTCACATGAATATGTGCTCAGTCATCTCTTTCTCTCCACCCCGTTTCCCCATCTTCAGATACGTGGGCCTTCCCAGTAGCAGCAAGTTCTCAGGGCAAAAAGACCTTCTCCCGGTAGGACCAACTCCATTCACAAGGCTTTTTTCCACCAAGGAAATGAGTCAGAGTTTACCTAAGGCCTTTGACGAACTTTTTTTTTTTTTTTTTTTTGAGACGGAGTCTCGCTCTGTCGCCCAGGCTGGAGTGCAGTGGCCGGATCTCAGCTCACTGCTAGCTCCGCCTCCCGGGTTCACGCCATTCTCCTGCCTCAGCCTCCCAAGTAGCTGGGACTACAGGCACCCGCCACCTCGCCCGGCTAGTTTTTTGTACTTTTTAGTAGAGACGGGGTTTCACCGTGTTAGCCAGGATGGTCTCGATCTCCTGACCTCGTGATCCACCTGTCTCGGCCTCCCAAAGTGCTGGGATTACAGGCATGAGCCACCGTACCCGGCCAACAAATCTTTTTTTTTTTTTTTTTTTTTGGTCATTTTCTTCACTGGAAACACGATACTAACCCTGTAGGCAAACTGCGAAAAGCAAAGGAATAAATTTCTAAGCAAAAAGTAATGGCATTTGCTCTGTACCCTACAGTCTGCTCTGTCCCACCTCTGAGCAGTCAGAGCCTCTGGCCTCACTGCGGGGTAAGTAAGAATAGAAGTGTCTGGTGAGGCAGCTCCAGCCCTGGGAAGGCGAGGATGCTGCAGTGGCCAGTTAGGCAGGGGCACTGGTCATGGGTCTGAGCCTGGAGGGGTGAGCCATCCAGCAGGGAGCCACAACATGCCACTGAAGACTGATTTTTCTCAAAGTTGTGCCAGTCCTTCAAATAAAAATGTGCTCAGGCCTTTCTCTCTATCTCTACCTATATGTTAGCCAAAATCTGGACTTTTCTTTCTATAGACATTTCTCTGGAATAAACGCAAATGTCTCTAGGGCATGTAAGGATATGTCATCTCACCTGCATATGAAAATGGAAATATGAGGACAGAGAAAGAATAAGCGGCCAGTGGCATCACTGAGACCCATCTGCCTAGTCTTCTGTCCAGAAGTCTGTGCAAGAAAACATGTAACTGTTGCCTAATTGTACAGATAAGCTTTCCAGTGCACATATCTTTTGGCGTTTTGAATTTGGTGAAGGCAGATCTATGTCCAAATCAGAGGAAAATAGTAGCAAATATTCAGAGATATCTGGGCATTTTAAAATTAGAGTATTTGGATGCTTTTCCCTACAGGGGAGGTTGTTCTTAAACTGTGCATCAAAACCTTACGGACTAGGTTTTTTCCAGACTGGAATGTTAGTAGTGTGTCTGTGCTTCATTTGAAACAAAGCTGTTCAGTACTCTAAAAGAGGAACTGAAAAGATCTGGAAATCAGGAGATCTGAGCTGGACTGCAGACTCCACAGTTGACTGACAGTGACCGTGACAGATTGTGAGATCTCTCTGAGCTTGTGTCTCCATCTCTATAAAGTAAGGGGATGAGATTTTAAACCATGTTTTGTGTAGCTGTGCCATCCCTTCCTGGAATAACTCATGGAGAAAACAAATGGAAAACAAAACACATGGAAAACTATTGAGCTCCAATATAACTTCCAGTTTTAGAATTCTATGACTTTTGAATTCTTAGCTTAGCCTTTAGGCTTCCTCAATGTTGAAGATTTCTTGGGGTGGGAGCAGGGGCAGTGAAACCCAGGGTCCTTCCTCTTACCCCCTCCTAGATGTGCCGGTCTCAAATTCACACAAGTAACTAGAGTTGTTGGACTTCCATCCTTCCTCACTGTGTGGCTGCTGCACCAGTGCAGCTCTACAAAGGTGAGCTGGGAAGAGATGCTCTGATAGGGTAAGATTAATGGTTAACAGCTTCCCTTTCCCCAGGGTTCCAGACCCTGCCCTCACGTCAAGGACCTTGCCCTTGTTGGCCCCTGCTGGGAAATCCTTTCCTGCTTGCTCCATTCGCCTCTCTTACCACATGTTTGCTAGCTGGAATCCTATTACACTCCCTGGGAGTTGTTTTTTTTTTTTTTTCACACCTGGACAGACAGGATGGGACCTGAAGCTAAAAGCTGAGTCGACCAGAAAAGAGTGTTCAGGAATGTAAGAGAGCAATATTGGGCTGAATTTGTTTTGTTTTGTGTTCTTAAAAGCAAATTAAAAGAGGAAATAAATCAGTCACCTTGAAAACAAGTAAAAAAAAAAAATAACAAAAACAAAAAACAAAAAAAAAACAAAAAACATTAGGCTTCTTGAAAACATCCAGATGTATCTGGTGGGAAGCAAACATGACTGGTTTGCCAAGACTTGCTGTTAGTGAAAAGACAGACTCTTGGCTGAGAGCACAGAGAGAAATATAACTCAAATGGTGCAGAGCCATGAAAGTTTGTTGTCAATAACTGTTTCTCAAATCAGTGCATCCTGCCAGATAGGCTCTGCTACAAAGAGTTTAAGTTTTAGTTTTTCATGACCTGCATGGAAGCACAATTTTCTCCTTTGCTTATTTGCTCCATGAACACGTGAGGACCTGTCCGGTGCCAGGGGATGGACAGTTGGTTCCTTGATTACGTACTAAACCCTCGCCATTGTTGAGTGTTGAGGACATAGAGGCTCACTCAGAGTTTAGTGAGTGAAGAGACAGGGACACACCCTGCTAGGACGGTGGGCACCAGAGGAGACTCCTGAGCTGTGAGTTCTTTGGGGTCAGGGAGAATTGGTGTTTGCTATCTGCAGTGGGTGCTCAGATCCTGGAAGAGCCTAGTGCACTCTGGGTAGTGCGGGTGATTGGTGTTAGCTGGAGCCTAGTGCACTCTGGGTGATGTGGGTGATTGGGGTTGGCTGGAGCCTAGTGCACTCTGGGTAGTGTGGGTGATTGGGGTTGGCTGGAGCCTAGTGCACTCTGGGTAGTGTGAATGATTGGGGTTGGCTGGAGCCTAGTGCACTCTGGGTGATATGGGTGATTGGGGTGGGCTGGAGCCTAGTGCACTCTGGGTAGTGTGGGTGATTGGAGTTAGCTGGGGCCTAGTGCACTCTGGGTAGTGTGGGTGATTGGGGTTGGCTGGGGCCTAGTGCACTCTGGGTAGTGTGGGTGATTGGGGCTTAGCTGGAACCTAGTGCACTCTGGGTAGTGTGGGTGATTGGAGTTGGCTGGGGCCTAGTGCACTCTGGGTAGTGTGGGTGATTGGGGTTGGCTGGGGCCTAGTGTACTCTGGGTAGTGTGGGTGATTGGGGTTGGCTAGAATCTAAACTATGAGTAACAAAGCCAAGGAAGAAGGATGGAACAACACACACAGACCTGTCCTCCATGACGTTAAGGCAGTGGCGCCACTGAAGGATCTCAGTTGAGAAAGAGAAGCCTTTAGATGAATGTTTTAGAGGAATGTCTCAGGCTGCAGTGTGAGCAGGCTAAAGAGGAGAAGAAGGCCAAACTAGCAGCTGGGAGGCTGCTGTGATAGGGAGGCAAGGAAGAAGAGCCTGAATGAGGGTTGTGGCCATGGGGCAGGAAAGACTCTGAGGAGGCAGAATCGCAGCCTCAATGACTGAAGAATGGGGAGAAGGGTGAAGGAGTACCAGGGGACTTGCCTGGATACCTGGAGAGAGGGGATTTTTCTCTGAATGGTGAGACAAGGGATTCGGCCCAAGCAGTCTATTCTGATTCTAAATCCTATAGAGTTTGAAGCTACTGACCACTCCCTTCCTCCCATGAGTCTGCCAGGGGAACATGATGACTTCTGTTTCCGACCTGGTAAGCTGGTGAGGCCTTAGGGCATCTGAGAGGATTGATTTGCCAGGATATTTGTTATTCAGAAGTTCAGGAGCAAGGCCTCTGTGTCCTCAGGATGAAGGTAGCAACTAAAGGCTACCAGAGCTGAGCTCACCCAAGGGCTCTGTAGCTGAGTAACAAATGGGTGGAGTAGAAGAACCAGTGGAGAGAGACAGGGAGGAACCGGCCGTGTGGTCAGTGGAAAGTCAGACCAGGCCGGTTACCAGGGAGCCAAGGAAGGGGCTGACAGCAGAGTCAAGTGATGTGGGACATTGAAAAATGTCCTTTGGGCATAGCAAAGATTGCCCAGTAGGTCAGAGGTAAGTGTGGCAAAGCAACTTTAATTCCATGTAGTGATTAATGTAATGTGAATTATTTCAAGTATAGGTTTTAATTTGTGTATGAGCCAGAGAAGCACTGTCTTGTCCCATGCCAAGTATTTTAGAAAGTTACTTTTTTTTTTTTTTTTACTGTGGTAAAATATACATTATATATAGTTTACCATTTCATCTTTTTTTTTTTCTTTTTTGAGATGGAATCTCACTCTGTCACCCAGGCTGGAGTGCAGTGGCACAATCTTGGTGCACTACAACCTCCATCTCCCAGGTTCAAGCAATTCTCCTGCCTCAGCCTCCCAAGTGATTGGGACTACAGGCGCTGCCACGCCCAGCTAATTTTTGTATCTTTAGTAGAGACGGGATTTTGCCATGTTGGCCAGGCTGGTCTCAAACTCCTGACCTTAAGTGATCCATCCACCTCAGCCTCCCAAAGTCCTGGGATTACAGGCATGAGCCACTATGCCTGGCCCATTTCAGCCATTTTTAAGTGTGCACAATTTAGTAATATATTTCTATTGTTGTGCAAGAAACTACTTTTTTTAGAGTGGTAGATGTTCATTATTATTGAGAGATAAAAACTGAATGGGAAGGCAAGTCGGTAATGGCTGTTTTTGCTTAAAGTCACCTGAAACGTGATATTCCCATGTCTCAATAACTGGATATTCAATTATATTTAATACAGTTGAGTCGAGTTAGAGATGCAGTTTTGTTCTGATGTCCCACCGTCCATACTGAAAGGCAGTGTGTGAAGACTTGCCATATCCCCACCCTCTTTCTCATCAACACACACCCAAGTGCACACACTTGTGTGTGATCATGCGGAAACAGTTGAGAAGATGCTTGGGTGGAATCCAGACTTGGATTGGAAGCCAAGCCCCCCACTTGCCAGTTGTGACCTTAAACAAGGTAGCTGACTACTCAAAGTCAGTTTCCTCACCTAGGAAAGATTGGGCAGGTGACTGACAGGATGACTGTTATTGTCATCTGTAAAATCATGAAGTTCTGGGGAAATGTTGGTGGACATTTGCATGTTTGTGACATGATGGCCACCATCCTACTGCAATCGCCAGTGGTGCACTGAGAAAATCAGTCGTGTCCTCTTCCACAAGGCCCACTCATGTGAGGGAATCTCCAGGCTCGCAGCAAGCTTGGGAACTTTGGACTATGGCTGTCTAGTAGCTTAGGGCTGAATAGCAGAACAACTGGTGGGTGGGGGCAAGAATCTGCTTCATAATTGTTTTTCCAGTGGCCAGCTTAATAAATTATCTCTTATAGCATCCATTTAGAGCTTTTAAAATTCATTTTAAAATGCAATCATAGGCCGAGCGCAGTGGCTCACGCCTGTGATCCCAGCACTTTGGGAGGCCGAGGCGGGTGGATCACTTGAGGTCAGGAGTTTGAGACCAGCCTGACCAACTTGGTGAAACGCTGCCTCTACTAAATAGAAAAATTAGCCAGGCATGGTGGTGCATGCCTGTAATCCCACCTACTTGGGAGGCTGAGGCAGGAGAATCGCTTGAACCTGAGAGGCGGAGGTTGCAGTGAGCTGAGATTGTGCCACTGCACTCCAGCCTGGGCAACAAGAGCAAAACTCCACCTCAAAAAGCTAAATGCAATCATATATTGCATTTTGAAAGTCTTAACAGTTTCAAGGGTAGGAGAGGGCAATAAACTCAAGAAAAAATTCTCCTGGACAGATCCTTCCTAGGGCTCTTCTATCCAACTCCCTGAGTATCCGTCCCTCACAGAATGCTTCATTAATTGGTAAGAAAACCCACTGAAGAAATAGAATAGTGCTACTCATTTTCAAGGTTTATCTTATCTGTATGCAACCGCTCCCTTTCCCTTCCTTGTCTTAATCCCTAAAAACGCCTGCAAACATTTTGTTCATATTGTTAAATATTAACTCAGGACATTGCTCATTATCTGTAACACAGCTGTAGGCTTGGCCCTGTTGTTTGCCATGTTCTGCCATAAGGTTTCACTGCCTTCCTTCTGGAGGGGCAGATGGCAGTTCCTGTTTGCGACGTGGCTGTGTGAGAATGTGTGTTTTCAGGATGGACATGAATGGCTGCTTGAGGAAGGGCCTTGACTTTGAGTAACACATGGTTCATTTTTTTATTGTATTTTCAAATGGCTCTTCTGGGGGAAAAACAGTTCAGGAACCACATTCCACTTGTTGGCCCAAAATCCATGTAAGATTTAGCAAGTATTTGGTGTGAAATGACCAGCAGTGCCTTGTTTTACACATTTTGTGATGTGAGTTTGTGGTCCCCTCTGAAGAGGTGTTCCCTCTGCATGGTGAACAACCTCCGAAATCCAGCAGCCAGGCCTGTAGGAACCCAGCTCGCACTGGCCCAGACTCTGGAAGCAGGGCCTTGCTGGCGATTCTCTAAATGGTGAAGTCAGACTCAGGGGTCTTCTGAGTGTTTTTTGGGTTTTTTTGGTTTTAGTGTTTTATTGTATTTTTAAGAATCAGAGTCTTGCTCTGTTGCCCAGGCTGGAGTGCAGTGGTGCGGTCACAGCTGACCGAAGTCTCGACCTGCTGGCCTCAAAGGATCTTGCCTCCTCAGCCTGCTGAGTATGAGAGACCACAGGCATGCACCACCATGCCTGGCTACTTTTTAAATTTTTTGTAGAGATGAGGTCTCACGATGTTGCTCACGTTGCTCTTGAACTCCTGGCTCAAGTAATTCTCCCATCTCGGCCTCCCCAAGTACTGGGATTACAGGTGTGAGCCACCACATCTAGTCCTGGGTGTTCTTAAAGCTAAGATCTCTACCCCAGTAGAAACCAACGTCAAGGAGCCTGAGGAGGCAGGGAAGGCTGCAGCTGGGGTGGCTGCAGGGAAGGCAGGGAAGGCTGCAGCTGGGGTGGGATGCTCTTGGGTGAAGCTGCAGGGCTTCCACTTCAGGGCAGTGTTCCCAGGTGACAGAGTGGGACAGCTCAGAGGGCCTCTGAACCTCCTGCACAGAACACCGAGACCAGAAAATGGGTCTCTGATTAAGGGCTGTTATTTTCTTTTCATTTTTCCTTCCACAGGGCTTTTGATGATTCTTGAAAAAAAAAAAAAGAGTGCTTTGTATCCAAGCAAAGTTGGCTCTGCCTGCCCCTGTTTGCTGGCTGAAAGGTGCTTGTGTCCTCTCTAACCTCTGCCTTTTGAAAGCATGTCTCGCTTGTTGTTTGCTTTGTGTCAGTTCTGGGTAGAGGCTCAGAACTCCCTCCAAACCAAAGTCAGATTGTCAGGGTTGGGGGCAGGGCTATTTAGTTCTAGTTCATTTCCCCATCCATATCAGTTTTATATAATAAATAAATTTTGCTAAGTTCCCATGGGACGTAAAGTTTTTCCCTATTCCTTGACATCAGTTTAATATGTCAAACTGGCATTGCTAAGTGTGCAAGGCTCCCAGGGTGAACAAGGACTCTGAGATGGAGAAGAATGCAAGGGAGAAGATGATTTCTCCTCTTTGGTAAACAGTACTGGCTCCTTTGTGTTAAGGTGGGGGCGTGTGACTACCCTCACTGCATGGGAAGTGCTTGCTGGGAGGCCCCAGGGCCCCCCATTCTTGGTCATTTGCTCCCCGTTGGGCTGACCTCAGTGCTTGGAGCATGATTGTGTCTCATATCTCATTATGTCATTCCCTTATCTCTTTTTAGAAAGAACGATATACAGCCCTGGAGTGTAAGAGTTAGACATCTAGTAGCTGCAGTGAATCTTGGCTTGAGACCTCTGTTTTGGCACCCTCCAGCATATGTGCATGTGTATAGCATGGTGCTGTGTAGCTGAGCACTGTTTTGATATTAAGGAGTAAAAAGGGATTGAGGCTATCATGATAGTGCCTTGATAACCATGATAATCTATTTAGTAAGCATTTTCTAAGTTCAGAAACTATGCTGAGTTATATACATACATACATACATACCTGTACACAAATATATAGAGAGAGATGTAAATTTCACAGTGACCATGTAAAGTAGCTCCCACAAATAGCCCCATTTTACAGTTAAGGAAACAGACTTCTGATTCCTGGACCTTGTGTAATTTGCTAGAGATGCCTTTAAGCCAGAGGTAACACTTACTGAGCTTGTACACTGCACCTTCCCTGAGCCCCTTTCACCAGGGAGCCTGGCCAGCCAGGATGTGACTCCATAGGTGACATGGAATTGTCACGTGGGGACTGTGCAAAGGTGAACTTTTTTACTGCTGAGTGCTATGGAACTATTTAATCCACCCAGTAATTCTGTGATATGAGCACTCATTTCACAAACGGAAACCTGAGGCTTAGGGAAGGTAACTTGCCTAAGGTTACCTACTAATAAAATGGGAAAAGTTTCCTTATCGCCCTTGCAGGGTGTGGGACGGGGGAATGGGTCACTCCTCCAGTGCCCCGCTGCTCAAACCTCTAGGGGAGCATAAAGCAGGCAGGCTGTGGGCTTCAACCCCACAGCAGTGTCTACGGGTGGATGTTTACAGCTCCTGAAGCCCCAGTGGGCATGTGTTACAGGGTGCTCTTTTAGTTTAGCCATCGGTAGGCAGCTTGTGTTAGCTCAGTCAGACCCCTGCCTTATTGCAAGGACAGAGGGCTTTCTGTATCCCGGGGTTCTTGCCTTGGTGTACCAAAGAATCGGATCAACCTGGGTTTGGAGAATGAGTGCAAGGTTTTATTGAGCGGAAGTAGCTCTCAGCAGATGAGGGAGCCAGAAGGGAGATGGTTTTTCCCTGGGGTTGGGCTGCTTGGCGGCCTGGGCTCTCCTCTGACTGCCCCACCAAATTCCATGTCATTCTGCTGGTCGATGGCCTGCCAGCCTGCCAGTACATGCCGGTGCTTGCCGGTGCATTCCTCTCAACGTCCAGCCGCCTGTGTGTTCCTCTGCTGATGTGCTCCTCTCAGTGTCCAGCCGCCTGTGTGTCTGCCTCCTAGGGTCTTGGGGTTTTTTGTTTGTTTGTTGTTGTTGTTGTTGTTTTGTTTTTGAGGCGGAGTCTCGCTCTGTCACCAGGCTGGAGTGCAGTGGCGCGATCTCCGCACACTGCAACCTCTGCCTCCTGGGTTTAAGTGATTCTCCTGCCTCAGCCTCCCGAGTAGCTGGGACTACAGGAGCCCAGCTAATTTTTGTATTTTTAATAGAGACGGGGATTCACCATGTTGGCCAGGATGGTCTCAATCTCTTGAACTCATCGTCTGCCCGCCTTGGCCTCCCAAAGTGCTGGGATTACAGGCATGAGCCACTGTGCCTGGCCACCTCCGGGGTTTTCATAGGCACAGGATGGGGGCGTGGCAGGCCAGGGTGGTCTTGGGCAGGAAATGCCTGTCCTCGCCTAGGTCTGTGGAGTGGAACCCTAGCCAGGGACCATGCCCTCCTCTACCCAGCTCTTCCCTTCCCAGCAGTTCCCTTCGGTATCACTAAGAGGTGGAGGAAACAGAACTCCCCGGGTCCCGAGTCCAGCTGGCTCCAGTGCCCTGTTTATACTGCTGTGTTGTTCCCAACAGCCCTCTCTTTCTTTGACTTAAAATATGTTATTAGAGTATTATTTAAATGTGTACAATCATCTTGTAAGGAATTTGCATGAGTTCTCGTAACTTCCAAATAACTGTAAAACCAAAATATTAACAACAGACTGTTTCAAAACCTGTATAATATAATTTCAATCCAGGAGTTTGTGTGATAGACATCAGTCTTTTCCTGAAACACAATTATCCATTGACTCATATTGGGTTGAATAGCAGAAAGATGTAGCTTCAGATTCAGATTAATATTTAATCTATTTTGGCATTTTGACTTGAGTAATTCCAGAGTACGCATTGCCTTTTTGCATAATTTTGCCATCTGAGATGGCAATGATTTTAAGGCTTTGCTGATGTGGAATACTCAAGCTTTATGCATTTCACTCCGGCCTGCTCCATGAGCAAGCCTCAGTCATTGGATGTAATGGGGTGTCACTTGATGGCAGCGCTACTCTGTCTCCTGAAGATAAAGTTAGATTTGTGGCATTACTTTAATAATTAAATATGCATGTAGTCCATTTCTGGCTGTCATTGAGACTGGAAGCATTCGTTATTGCCTGTTACTCTTCTTGCTAATGAAGCTGATCTTTACAAGATGGATGGGCAGAGTCCTTGTAGTCCCCCACCTGACGCTCAGTCTCAGTAGGGTTTGCCGTACACATGTGAGATCTTGATTCTGCTACTACTTTATTCATACCTGTTAGACTTGCATTTGTGCAGCCAATCATGGTGACATGTGGCCTTTGGTGAGTGTAAATCCAGATGAAAATGTGGGCTCCAAAATCTTATTGTAGGTTCACACTGGGCTACAGGCATCCCATCCAGATGATCGAGAATACCCTTGTATTAATATAAGACTAAGATTTTCACTGACATGAGAGCATACGATTTTAAAACTTCTATAGACTGCCAAGAACACGCCCAGAGAGGGCTGCAGTCTTTGCACCCACTTCCAGAGCCGGCATCCCGGAGCCCACCCCCACCTTGGTGACCCATCTCCCTGCCTCATACCTGCCCGCCTTGGTGCCTGCTTTTCATCTCTGGGTTGATGGTATGGTTTAGACCTGCCCCCTGCCCATGACTTCATGGTCCAGCTGCCTCTGTGACTCGCTGGCCGCTTTCTCCAGCATCTGAGGATGAAGTCCCTTCCCCAAGGGAGCCTGGCCAAACAGGATGTGACTCTCCCCAGGGGACATGGGATTATCATGGGGGGGCTGTGCAAAGGTAGACCAGAGCAGGGCAGGCCTCAGAGGGACATGGAGACCTCAAGGGGTCTGTTCTTTACCCTGTGAACCATGGAGAAACACTGCCAGCTTTTTGAAGTACAAAGTGATATGCTTTGCTTTGGGGGAGATCATTTTGTTTGGGGGAGATCATTCAGGGGGTCACACCCTTCTGATTCTAGAAGCTTCTGTGAAATGGTTATAGTTTGTTCAGTTTCACAAATTTAACCTGATAATTTCCTCTTTGATGCAATAGGCATCCCTGGAAAAAGTTAACTGGAGAACTAATCATTCAAATCTATATTTCCCATAAATGAAATTTACCAAAATCCTTCCTCTTCTTGACAGTTTTGCCACTGAAAAGATGGTCTTTGGAATCATCGCTCAGTTTTCTTGTGTTTCACCAGGGCTTCTTGAGTCCCATGAGTCTAGAGTCCACCAACCACATACAAGAATTACTGTGAGAACTTGCATGTGTGCCCGGAGTTGTTGGGGGAGTATCTGGTGACTCTGTGATACACGGATCTTGTTCTTTGCAAGGATTTAATTGAATTACAGAATGCACCACCCAGAGAGTGCAAGCTGCAGTCCTGGGATGTTACAGTGCCCGAGCCCCCTTTTCCTTTGTAATTGTTACCCTAAAACGCAGTGGTGTTCTCTGACCCATTCTGGGTTGGATCTTACTCTCCGTTTCTTTAGTGGGGTCACTGCCGGCTCTTATTTCATGTTCTCTGCAGGAGGTCTTGCTCTTCTGCTGTTTTTCCAAGCTCTCTTTTTTGGCATTTTTCCTTTTCACCTTGTGACAGTGGAAGCGAATGTTTGCACAGTTGGCTTTTCCGTGCGTGATGCCTGTGTGGAGTGCAGGGAGAGGAGGGAAGGGCACAGGGAGAAGCCACACCATCTCCAGGGCCTGAGAGGCCGTTGCCTCGTTCCTGTCCTCTTTTCAGAAGGCTGAGGAGGTAACTCTGAATGAAGGAACGATGGAAAACCTGAGAATAATTACCTCCTGAGAAGCTATGCAGACCTCTGCCCTCTTCAAGCATTGAAAGTTATTATAAACAGTTTGTAAACATGAACCTGAAGAATTTGGACAAAGGCGTGGAGCAATGGTTGCCGCATGTCTAAGTTATAAAAGGAAAATCAGGCCGGGCGCGGTGGCTCATGCCTGTAATCCCAGCACTGTGGGAGGCCAAGGCAGGCAGATCATGAGGTCAGGAGATGGAGACTATCCTGGCTAACACAGTGAAACCCCATCTCTACTAAAAATACAAAAAATGAGCTGGGCATGGTGGCGGGCGCCTGTAGTCCCAGCTACTCGGGAGGCTGAGGCAGGAGAATGGCATGAACCCGGGAGGTGGAGCTTGCAGTGAGCCGAGATTGCGCCACTGCACTCCAGCCTGGGTAACAGAGCGAGACTCCGTCTCAATTAAAAAAAAAAAATAAAGGGAAAATCAAGTGGGAAACATGCTTTTCTTCTGCCGTCGTCCCGCTCACATCATCCTGCCGGTCAAACCAAGCATAATAAACAGTTTTAAAGAGGAACTTAGAGGAGGAGGGTTTAGGTCAGAGCCGCCCAAGAGAACCTGCAGCATCAAGGGAAATTTTCTCTACCTGCGCTGCCCAGTAGTCCAGCACTAGGCATGTGTGCTATTGAGTGCTTGAGATGTGGCGGGAGTGACTAAGTGACCGAATTTGTCATTTAAAACCATTTTAATTAACGTGAGTAACCACATATGGCTTGTGGCTGTTATATTGGACAGGCTCAGTTCAGGCAGCAAGTAGAATTAGAGACAGTAGTGTCATTTCTCCCTTTCACAGCAACACTTCTCCAAACATGAGCCCCAAGCATTGCCTCTGGGGCCTTGCTTCCCATCCTTGCCTCAGTCCACTCAGGCTTCCATCATCCCCTCTGCTTAGGTGGAATTCCCTTGATAAGATAACCCACAGCCTCCAGGCTGCCACAGGATTGGTCATTTTCTCTTTTGCTTATCTGAACTCAGCAGTGTCTGACCCAGCTTGACCATACCCTCTTCTTTGCTTTCATGACACCACACCCACTTGGTTTTTCCCTTCCTTTGGCCTCCCTCCAAAGGTTGGATCTGGGGTTCCTGACATTTCTCCATCTACACTCTCTGCATGTCTGCTCTGCTAGAAACATGGCACCAATTCATCTCTCCATAGGCCAGGAACTTCCAGGTGTATATCACCAACTCTGACCTCCCTGCTGACTTCCAAAATCGTATACGCTACTGCCTTGTGGATGTTCCACTTGGATGTCCAGTAGGCATTTCAGGTTGTGTGGCCAAAACAGAACCCTCCTTCCTCCCACATCCTCAGGGCCATCCTTCCCTAGAACCATTATCCATGCAGTTGCTGAAGCCAAAAATGGGCAAGAGTCACCCTTTCTTGTCTGTTTCTCCCTTGATCAGCAAATCCTCTCAGTTCTTCCTCCACATTACATTCTGAGTCCCTCAATTTCTCTCTGTCTCCACTGCCACCCCTTGAGGCAAAGCCTTTTCATTTTATGCCTGGAAAACTAAGCACAATGGCTTTCTAACTGATCTTCCTGCTTCCTGCTCAGACCTCTACAGCTCATTCTTCACTTACAACTAGGGTGATATTCGTACAGCCTGAATCAGAACTTATACTCTCCTGCATCAAACTGTCTATATAGTTAGCAATAGTTTCACTTCTGAAAGCACTTAAAACCAGAACAACAGGGATTTAAACAAAGTGGAGTTTATTTCTATCATCAGTATCGTCAGTCCTGGGCTGCTGTGGCAGTCCCATGACACTGGGAGCCCAGGCCCCTTCTGCTGTCCTAATCCAGCCAGCAGAGTAGTGGAAAAGAGGAAGAAGGAACACTCCTTCCCCTTCAGGTCACTGCTCAGAAGTCATGGGTACCACTTCTCACATCCCGTTGGCCAGATCTCAGCAACCTATCCACACCCAATTGCAAGGGTGACTGGAGAACGTGGTCTTGTTTTGTGCAGCTATGAGCCTGTAGGAAGAAGGGCAGAAGGGTCTTGGACGATGACTGGTGGTCTTTGCCACACCCTCTAACAGCTTCCATCATGCATTCCAAACTTCTCACTGCAGCCCATGCTGTCCTGCGTGGTTTGGCCCTCCTGATCTTGCACTGTGTCCAGCCAGATGGATCTTTCAGCTTCCGCTTGCTCCTTAGTTCCTTTGTACTCAGCTTTTCCTCTGCCTGAAATGCTCCCCTCCAGACCTCTGCAGGCCTGGCCAGGTCTTGTCACTATGATCTCTGTTCAGCTGATGCCTGTGAAACTTTCTCAGGCTAGCTAGTCTAATCAGTACCCAAACAATTTCTTTAGACTCACCCAGCCTTTTTTAAAGCATCTACCACTACCTTAAAATACCTTCATTTATTTGTGTATTTGCATCTCCGCATACCACTCATCCACTCTAGAGGAAACACCTTGAAAGCAGGGTCCTTATTGTTCTTGTTCTCCACCCCGTCTCCAGTGCTTGGATTTGCCCCTGGCACAGAATGGGTATCTAAATACTAGTTTGATGAATGAATGAATTCATGGAACATGATGAAAATCTGTGCCGCAGTATTGCAGAAGAGATATACATATGTGATTCTAAACTGTTAAAGCTGGGAAGGATAGACTTTTTAGTCTAATTCCCACATATCAGAGATGTATCATAAGTGTTTTTAATAGTAGAGGGAATTTGCTGAGATTTCTCACAAAGCCTCATGACCCGGAAGGATTTGGCATGGATGCCAGAACAGTTGGTGGGATTCAAAACCTATTGCTCAACCACATCCTACAGGTATTGATTAATGAATTGATATCAATCAGAATAAAGTCTCCATGAGTTGGTGGGGACATTTGTGTGCAAATCACATCTTCATGAGCCCACAAGGGGAATGGTGAATAATGGACGATAACCTAGAATCACTCTCTTCCTTTTCCTTTTACCGTTACTGGTCGATTCCCCAAGTCATTGCTGTTATTTTCATTGTAGCTCCGTGAGAGAAGGGACAGAGCTGATCTTGTACACTCTCATCAGGGGCATTTTGGTAAGTTTGAGAAATTTTTCATCACTCCAATGAGTCAGGATATGATTTCTCTTCATTCCATTCAGGCAGTTGACCAAATTCATGGAAAAAGAGGCACCAACATCAGCAGTAAGTGTCCTGGTTCCCTCAGATCTCTGGGTGGGACTTCTAGGCAGAACTCCAGCTTCCGCGTTAGAAGCCAGTGGTCTGGCAGATAGGCAGCATATTATTTAAGCCTGTAGGACCTGAAACGGATGTTTAGAATATAAATGTTTAGTGATGATGTTTAGTACACTCCATAGCCCCAGTCGGGGTCCACTGACACGTACCAGGCTCAGAGATGCTGAGCGGCAGCCAGCTTTTGGTGCATGGGACTGATAGTGAAATAGAACCAAAGTGGCCCCAGTGTGTACATCTCTGCATTAGGTTATTCTTAGATAACATTTAAACCTGCAAGTGAACCCTAAGTGTACTGCAGAACTCTAGGCCCCCCCGGGAGCACTAGAGTTCACTCCAGCTGTGTGGATTTCTTCTCGTGAGAGATCCTGTGGACTAAGGTCATGGTAGATGTGAACAGAATTCTTAGCCTTCTTATGTCAGGTTGGCACTTGGACTTAATTGGACTTTGGGGAGGGAGGAGAGAGGGAGCGGGGCAGAGAAGAGGGATGCAGGATCTAGTTAGATCTCTCTGCATTCTGACAGAGGGGCATCTTTTGAAATCTGATTGAGTAGTATTCTGTGATTGAGGCCAATTACCTGAGATGGCTGAGTGTTTGTAAAATTTCCAGGCAGTCCTGCTTTCTTCCTTCAGTGCCTTTTCCTCCTCGGTGTTATTGGATATGATGTTTAATGTGGGCCCGGAGGTTATGGAGAGAGCCTCATTCCTTTTCCTGACTGTGGCCCACCACTGGTTGCTGTTCTGGATGAACCCACGGACAGATGGTGGCAACTGGCCCAGTGATGCTGTGCCGGGAGAATTCTGTTCATTTCATCCCAAACCAGGCCTTTTTTGAAATGCAAAGTGATGATGTCGCTTCTGTATTTTAGCCCATCCTTTGACTGGCTGAGTATTATTTTTGGAGGGTGGGCACATCAGCTTTGTGAAGTTCGCCAGAAGGCAACAATGAGAGCGAATCTTTGAGACCGGTTCCGGCACGGCCGTTCTCCACTAACAGGTGTGGTGCTGTGCGGCAGATTTCCAGCAGCCAGCAGCAGGCTGAAATGCACATACCAGCTCCCTTTCCTTTTCTGCCTGCTTTGCAGGGCTGATTCTGATCCTTCGGTAAGTCAGGAAGGATAACTTCATCCCTGTACTTTCTCCTACACAGGCTCTAGGCCATCTCCATGAGTGACTCCACCATCCTGAGGAGTGTAGAGCGTCATGAAGTGGGAGGAGGGGTGACTGTAGTGAGCCTGAAAAGGTGGTTAGGCAGGGCAGTAAGAGAGCAGTAGACAGAAAGGATGCCAAGCCCTCTGTGGAGACACTGACTGTTCCTCGCCCCACCTCCCTGCTGAGAGAGGCCTTCCCTGACTGCCTTGTCAGCGCTCACCAGCTTGTTTCTCTGGTCAGTCTCCTACTCTAATTTTCTGCATAGACTTCAATTTCAATTATGGTAGAAAACACATCCCATAACATTTACCATTTTAACCATTTTTAAGTGTACATTTCAGTAAAGTTAAGCGTATTCATGTTGTGCTTCCGTCATGCCATTCAGCCCCAGAACTGTGGTGGTGGTGTTGCTTTTTTTTTTTTTTTGCAACCCTCCCGGGTTGCAGTGATTCTCCTGCCTCAGACTCCCGAGTAGCTGGGATCACAGGCATGCTCCACCACACCTGGTTAATTTTTATATTTTTGGTAGAGACGGGGTTTCGCCATGTTGGCCAGGTTGATCTCAAACTCCTGACCTCAGGTGATCTGCGTACCTTGCCCTCCGCCCCAGAACTTTTTCATTTGCAGAATGGAAACTCTGGTCTGCAAAAAATACTAAGTCCGCATTCCCCCTCCCCACAGCCCCTGGGAACCCCCTTTCAGCTTTCCGTCTCTATGAATTTGACAACGCTCGGTACCTCATAAGTGGCATCAGATGATATTTGTCTTGTTGTGACTGATTTACTTCAGTTAGCATTTTGTCTTCAAGGTTCATCACACTGCAGCACATGACAAGATTTTCTTCCTTTTCAAGGCTGCATCATGTTCCACTGTATCCATATATCTGTATAGATGGATCACATTTTGCTTATCCATTCATCCGTTGATGGACACTTGAGTTGCTTCCGTGTTTTGCTGTTGTGAATAACGCTGCTATGAACTTGGTTGTACAAATATCTTTCTGAGTCCCTTCTTTCATTTGTTTTAGGTATATACCCAGAAGTGGGATGGCTGGGTCATATGGTAATTGTATTTTTATATTTTTGAGGAACTGTCACAGTTTTCCACAGTGGGCGGCTGTTCCATCTTACATTCCCACCAACAGGCCACAAGGGTTTCAGTTTCTCCACATCCTCGCCAAGACTTGTCATTTTCTTTTTTGTTTTCGTTTGACGGTAGCATTGTGATCTGCATACACTTTCCACTCTGATGTTTTTGTTTATGGCATGTTGTTTCTGTTTATTGGATTGTATTGCATTTCTGGCCTCCCCCGTGAGGATGTATGTGAGCTCTGTGACACCAGCACTTTCACCTGACCTATTGATTCTCACGTTCCAAAGCACTGGATACATTTGTTGGATGAGTCGCCTTTGTTCTTTGTTGATGAACTCCCTTCTGTGTTTCTGTGGCGGGCTTGCCCTCTCCCTGCGTCTAGGCCAGCGAGCCATTTTGATTTTACAAAGTCAAGGGCTGTACCGGTGATTTGGGTGCTTGGTCGTAGACAGCATCTGGTTTTAATTTGATTTTAGGGTAACTGGTGGGAAACATTGCATTTGCCAGAGGTGCCTTGTTGGGCTTCTCCTTCAGGCAGCAAGAACAGCAAGAATTCCACCCAAAGGAGGTGCTGTGGCCCAGACTGTTGTGGACTGCCGGAACATCCCACCTGTGGCCCGCCTTCTCCTTTCCTGCCACTCCACCCTCAGAGAACTTGATCAGAGAAGCCCACAACTCTGGGGTTTCGTTAACTCTTTGAATGAAATATAAATATACTTCCTTTTTCATCATATTTTTAAAACATTTTAAAGTAATTTTGGACTTATAGAGCAGTGACAAAGGCAGGACAGTTAAAATAGTTTTAGACCTACAGAGGAATGGCAAAGGCAGTACAGAGATTTCTGTAAGCCCTTCACTCACCCACCTTCCGCTAACGTGAACTCACATCACCACGCCACAGTCCCCAGAGCTGAGAAACGGACTAACTAAACGACGGACTTTCCTTGAATCTCATCAGTGCTTTCTCTACGGTCCTTTTTCTGTTCCAGAACACTCTATTAAATGTAGTTGTATCTCCACAGTCGCCTTTGGTCTGTGACAGCTCCTTGGGTCTGTCTTTTGTGACTGTAACACTGTGATGAGGACAGTGTTGTAAAGGGTTGGTATTTTACAGAATGTCCCTCAGTGTGGGTCTGTCTGATACTTTCTCTTGATCAGACTCGGGGGAAGAGCACCACCCTGCTCGTGGCAGGGTATCGAGGCAGGGGCTGTGATGTCAGCGTGAGTCGTCACTGGTCGCGCTAACCTTCCTCAGTTGAGACGGGGTCTGCCAGGCTTCTCTGCAAAATTACTTGTTTTCCCTCTCTCCACTTAGTTTGTTAGGAGTAAGTCACTTACTTTATTTCTTCATCAAAGGTACTCACAGCTATGAAGGGCAGAGGATTCACATGGCTGGGTACACTGCTGTTTACCTCCTCACTCCTGAAAAAGCTGTCTCTTCTAAATGTGTGTATTTTTTTTAAAGGTTAATAGGATTTTTCTGAGAAACAAAGGTAAAAAGCTGGGTGAGGTTGGAGGAGAAGAGTTGTGTGTGGTGGTTGTTGATTTCAAAGGCTGGAGTGGTGGTCTGAGTGATGAACCAGAGAAAGGCCTGCTGCACCCTGGGGTGCCTGCCCTGCCCTGGGTGCCGGCCCCGTGGAAGCAGGTCCTTGTTCCCCATGTTGCCGCCAGGTCCATGTGTCTGCATCTGAAGGGGTGGCCTGCCCCTCCACACTTTTGGGTGTTTCTTGTTAGGTGGAAACGAAAGACTTGAGAAAAGGAATAAAACACAGAGACAAAGTGTAGAGAAAGAAAAGCGGGGCCCAGGGGACCGGCGCTCAGCTTACAGAGAACCCACGCCGGCACCAGCCTCTGAGTTCCCTTGGTATTTATTGAGAATTATCTTAGTCATTAAAAGGATAAGGGAGTGGCTGGACAATAGGATTATTGTAGGGAGGAAATCAGCAGTAAGACACATGAAAAAATCCTTGTAATATGAATAAGTTTAACAGAAAATGCTGTGCCTTGAGATATATATGCGACACCTCCATAAACCTTTTAGCAGTATTGCTCCAGCAAGTCCCACCTTATTCCTAAAGGCGGTTTCTCCTCACTCAGTAAACAAGGCACACAATGGGTATTACCCGGAGATGTTCCATTGCCCAGGGAGGGGCAGGAGACAAATGTTTTTCTCTTTCTTGAGATTTAAGGGAATGGTGATGACTTTTAACCACAAGCAGCCTTTAGGCACTTGTTTAACAAAGCACATTCTGCACAGCCCAAAATCCTTTTAACCTTAAATCACCTTGGCACATGTCTCTTGCAAGGACAAAGTTGAAGGTAAGGTCACAGATTAACAGCATCTTAAATACAGAACTAAATGGAGTCTTTTATGTCTACTTCCTTCTATATAGACATGGTAACAAGCTGATCTCTCGTTCTTTTCCCCACAGCATCAGAGTATGCAGACTCTCCAGATGTCCTTCTAGTGGTGCCCTGGGGGGGAGACCCAGTCCCACTGCCATGTCCACCCCTCCCAGGCTGGGTGACCCTGGGGCAGGTCCCCAGCAGTCCTGGATTCACTTTCTTCATGTGTAGAGCAAGAGGGTTGGCCCTGGAAGGCCGTTCTGAGCTCTCGGGCTGTCCCCGGCCATGCTTGGCACGGCTACTGAGGACCAAGCGGCCTCCGAACCCGGCGGTGCCAGCCTCCTCTGTGTCTGGAAGAACAAGGCCGCCTCAGAACCCGGAGCCTCCTGGTGGCTGCTTTATTCAGACCCTCCCCCAGTTTCCAGAGAAGCCGACTTCTTGAGGAGGAAAGAGAAGCACCAGTTCCTGGTGCCACATCCAGGGGCCCCGGGGCTGGTTGCGTGTGTGGCGTACGCAGAGCAGGCACGCTCTCCCTCCTCCTTCACTCTCCAGCCTGAGGCTTGTCTGCCTTCCGGCTTGGGCCACCGCCACCCTCAGCAGCCTTTTCTGCCTCCCCTTCCTACCTCCCCTGCCTTGGGTTTAGAAACCCCTAACTGTGCGCTGTCGGGGCACACTGGCTTCTCTCTGTGATGTTCCCAGCTAACGTCAACCCAGATCATTAATAAATCCACTTTACCAGATAGTGAGACACCCGGGAGAGGTGTGGAAAGGTGTGAGTTCTTCAAGCCGACTGAAATCCCCCCATCAGTGACCACAGGAATGGGCGTGAATGGGGAATTTGAGAGCCTTGTCATTTAGAGTGACATGTGTCGCATCTGGCAGCGTCCTGCTCAAATGTGGAGCTGGGGCATTTGTTGCAGTATCTTGGCAGCCTAATAGGCTATTCTGTGGATGTTCTTTATGGAAAAGAACTGTGAAAAAAAATGAGATGACCAAATTTCCCTTTGCAGCATTCCAGCTCTAATCCATCTCTCTGTCCTGGCAACAGAGTGCTCGCTGAGGAATGTTGTTTGTTTTGAGGACAGGGAGTTTTTGTTTTTCATATGGGCCAGTTGCAGGCACATGTGTTTGTGGGCAGCCCTGGTCAGGCATGGCTGGCACTGAGCACGGGGTGTGGCTTCAGAGGACTTCCCCAAGGAGCCCAGACTTGTAAGGGACTCAGGCAATTAGCTCCAGCAGTAGGGGACAAAGCTAGTTTTTAGTCAACTTGTCAGTTGTGTGATTCAGCTAAGGTGCCTGTGTTTTCCAACTTTCTGTTTGATCCTGGTAAAATACACATACCATAAAATTTACCATCTTAACCTTTTTTTTTTTTAGACAGAGCTTTGCTCTGTCACCCAGGCTAGATTGCAGTGGCACCATCTTGGCACACGGCAACCTCTGCCTCCCAGGCTCAAGCACTTCTCGGACTCCCAAGTAGTTGGAACTATAGCCGCGGGCCACCATACCCGGCTAATTTTTTTTTTTTTTTGTATTTTTAGTAGAGACAGGGTTTCGCCATGTTGGCCAGGCTGGTCTCAAACTCCTGGCCTCAAGTGATCCACCCACCTTGGCATCCCAAAGTGTTGGGATTACAGGTGTGAGCCACCGCGCCCAGCCCATCTTAACCATTTTTAAGTCTATGGTTCCGTGGTATTAAGTCCACTCACCCCGTAGGGCACCCATCACCATCATCCATCTCCAGAACTCTTTTCATTTTCCCAAACTGAAAGCGCAACCATTTAACAACAAACTCCCCTTCTCCCTCCTCTCCCCAGCCCTTGGCAACCCCCATTCTCCTTTCTGCCTCTGTGGATTTCACTACTCTAGTGCCTCATATAAATGGAAGTGTACAGCATTTGTTTTCCTGTGACTGGCTTATTCCATTGAGCATAATGTCCTCCACGTTCACCCAAGTTGCAGCAGATCTGAGAATCCCCTTCCTTTTGAAGGCTGAGTCGTATTCCATTGTATGGACAGGCCATGTTTTGTTTATCCGTTCACACTTAGGCTGCTTCCACATTCTCGCTAACGTGAATAATGCTGCTGTGAACATGTGTGTACAAATGTGTTTTTGAGTTCCTGCTTTCCCTTCTTAAAGGACTATACCCAGAAGTAGAAATGTTGGAGCATATGATTTGGGGGACTTTTTTTTTTTTTTTTTTTGAGACGGAGTCTGGCTCTGTCACCCAGGCTGGAGTGCAGTGGCCAGATCTCAGCTCACTGCAAGCTCCGCCTCCTGGGTTTACGCCATTCTCCTGCCTCAGCCTCCTGAGTAGCTGAGACTACAGGCGCCTGCCACCGCACCCGGCTAGTTTTTTGTATTTTTAGTAGAGAGATGGGGTTTCACCGTGGTCTCGATCTACTGACCTTGTGATCCGCCCGCCTCGGCCTCCCAAAGTGCTGGGATTACAGGCGTGAGCCACCGCGCCCGGCGATTTGGGGGACTTTTAATATCACTATATTCTTTGGAGGCTATCTGTGAGGTTCTGGCTTAACTTACCATAAGCGTAAATGAATAAAAGTCTTTATTGGCCTTTTTGAAAATAGAAATAACAAGAAGCAAAAAGAATGTGGTAATTATTTGGTAATTAAGGTTCAAGTTCAAACTAGGTAGTGTGATGATGAAACCAAAAGGCAGCTCTGTTCCGTGTTTTATTTTCTTTGTCTCATTGTCTAACTCTGTGTTTATTCTTGCCACCAGGAAAGTGTGTTTTTTTAAGTGATTTTCCCACTGATATGATTTAGAAGTATTTATCAAGTGTTTACAGCATTCGTAATTTTTACTTATCTATACTTTTAAAGGATTAAGAAACATTCTTAGACAGAAATGCTTATTTAAAATGAGTCTGAGATTAAAAACTATTTTTATAAAGTGGACATATCATAGGAGATTCTTTAATTTGGAGAAGGAGCAACCACTTTGCAAAGATTCACTGTGAGATGTCTTTACAATTGCAGCCCTACAGGTGCACGAATATTTAATGTACAAAAAGTCGATTTACACAAAAATGTTTTCTCCTGCTTGTAGTAGTCTATAAGTATCTACTATGACGATGAAGAGCCTCATGCAACTTTGGCCTTGGCACCGTTTTTGGTTTTTTTTGTTTTTTTTTTTTTTTTTTTTTTTTTGAGACGGAGTCTCGCTCTGTCACCCAGACTGGAGTGCAGTGGCCGGATCTCAGCTCACTGCAAGCTCCGCCTCCCAGGTTCACGCCATTCTCCTGCCTCAGCCTCCCGAGTAGCTGGGACTACAGGCGCCCGCCACCTCGCCCGGCTAGTTTTTGTATTTTTAGTAGAGACGGGGTTTCACCGTGTTAGCCAGGATGGTCTCGATCTCCTGACCTCATGATCCACCCGTCTCGGCCTCCCAAAGTGCTGGGATTACAGGCTTGAGCCACCGCGCCCGGCCCGTTTTTGTTTTTCTCAAGCAATAGGGGTGTACATCGTTACTGCAGACGTCCAGGAACTGGCACCAGTCTCAACCCAGCAGAAACCTGAGGGACTTTAGGATACCAGAGGAAGCTGTTGTTGCCGCAGCCAGAAGAATCTTGTAAAAAGGCAGCTCTGATCTTGTGACTTTACTCCATACCATAAATCTTTCAAAGGCTCTCATTGCTTTTAGAATAAAGGCTTCCTGTGGATGGTCAGGTGCATAGTAGGGCCCCAGGGGGCCCTCTCAGCCCCGTCACCCGCTCCCATCTCACTTGTTCTGCCTATTTTGCCGAGCTGGTATCAGTTCCTTGAAAACCTTGCAATCTGTGTCATCACTGGACTTTAGCCAGAACACTGTCCTGTGACTTTTTCTCAGGGTGAAGTTTGCTCATAAAGTCCTCAGATGAGGTTGGTGCCACTTTCTCTAGGGATTTTCTTCTGACCCCTCACTTCAGAGTCAGCGGCCCCTCCTCTGTGTGGCTGTAGCACTCTCCGCTGTCCTAGTCACAGAGTCATAGCGCTCGTCACACTGACTCTGTGTTCAAAATGGTTTGGTTTTATTTAACCATGGAGCAGGTATAAAAATACTAATAAGATACATATTAGCTATAAAGGATTCTACACCGTGCACGTTCATGTACTCAGTACCCAGCTTTGGTGCCTTTCAGGCACCCTGGGTGTCCCTCCCCAGTCCCACCCTCAGAGGAAAACCAGCCAAAATGTCGTGTTATTTGTGCCCTTGCTTTTCTTTATAATTTTACCTCATCTGTTAGTATGCATAAACAGTACATCGTTTAGTTTTGCATTTTTAATAAGTCAAATCATACTACATGTGTCCCTCCATACGTTATCTTTCACTCAGCATTATTCCTGAGATGCAGCCTGTGTGGATCTTTATAGCTTTATCATTCGTTGCTTTGCTGTCTGAATATGCTGCTATCATTTGGGCTGTCATTGCTTTTATACATCTCTGTATTCCTTCTCTTTTCCTTACACCCTCATCTTCACCCCAACACTTTCAGTCTCCAAAAGGGTAGAGTTTATCTTGCTCGTTGTTATGTCTTAGGACCTGGCATAAGAAAGTGTTTGCCAAATGAAGTGCATACCCTTTGGTCTGAGAGTCTGCCTGCAAACAATGAGTGAGTTTACCGTTCCATGGTGGCAATGCCCTTCTTTGGCAAGAGCTCTTTCCTCCCCACACCTTCCCTGGCTATAATACTAGACTAGGGCTCAACAAACTTTTTCTGTAATGTCCCAGATGACAAATATTTTCAGCTTTGCAAGCCATATGTTTTTTGCCACAGCTACTTAATCCTGCCACTGTAACATAAAGCAGCCATAGATGATATGTAAACAAATGGGTGTTACAATAAAGCTTTATTTACAAAAGCAGGCAGTGGGCCAAATTTGTCCCACAGGCTGTAGTTTGCCAACCTCTGCTCTAGATGACTCACCTGGTTGGAAGGAAGGACAGTATTGCTACTAGGTCAGAGATGGGAAACTTTGATCACAGAGTCCAGGGGGACTCACCCAGTCTATTAATAGTACAGGCAAGGATAAAGCTGAGCTTGTGGTACCTCACAAGGCCATGAGGCAAAATAAAAGTCAAGGGAGAAAGGTAGCAATTTTCAGACTAGGGTGTAAGTGCATCTTAAGAGTCAGTATGTTATGCATTGTAGACCACATTACAAAGCCACAACTAAAAATACTACCATAAGATTTGAATTTTAGGCTGGGACAGAGTTTAGGTATTCATCTCACTGTCTTTCATTGGATGCTTTCTTCCCTGATTCATCTCCAGCATCTGAGGCTTGAGCCCGGCTGGCTATGCATACTGAGGACTGAGTTGGTGGCTCAACCCTGTCACTCTGTCAAGCATGCAGAATAGATTCTTATAGAGAAAATATTGACTTATCTTTGTTGAACTGAGAGAGCAGAGCAGCATCCTTGAAGAGCTCTAAGTACAAGTGGAGGGTCCACCTTCACTGAGTTATTCCCCTTATGTTAAAGCAGACTCCCTTGTCATCGTGACATCAGTGTAAGCGAGGTGGAACGTTGCAGGGAAAGAGCATGGGCCTGGGGCAGACAGATGGGAATCTGGGTCATTCATAGTCTTCTCATTCTTTAAGCAGGGTGCATGCCTATCTCACAAAATCATTGTGAGGGATGTATCTTGCTCATGATGGCAGCACATGAGTCTGAAAGGAGCATGGCTGAGGGAGGCCAAGAGGATGCTGATAAGAGAAGGAACTAGGGACTTTACTGTGCACTGCCAGGCATTGTTCTAGCTCTTTTCTCCTCATTCCATTTTCACCATAAGCCTGTAAGAAATAAATTCCACTACTGTCCCCCTCACACAGATGGTAAATGGAGCAGAGAGAAGGCAGGGTGCTGGGCCAGGCTTGCTTGGCTAAAAGACGGTAGAGCTGGGATTGGGAGCACAGCGTGTCTGGCTGGAGAGTCCCCACGCTTCTCCGCAACATGGTTTATCATAGTGGCAGTGCTGATATTTTAAGCCTGGCTGTTGTTAATTTTTATTGAGGACTGGTCCTGAAGCTCCTCACCACTGAGGCTACTCAGTCAGCCCCATTCTGCTGTCCTATAGTTAGTTGATCCTGCCCAACCTATGGCAGAATAGACAAAAGGTGTCCTAGGGAAAGGTTCCTGAAAAAGATCGGAGTATAAAGTTGAAGACGGCTGAGCCCCCACTGTGCTACAGGTGCTGTGATTAGTGGGCAGCTAGACCTCACTAAGGCCGGGTTCTCTTCCTCACCTCCCCACAGAGAGGCCCCAGTAGGCTAGGGAGATGTGGTGTCCCCATACCTGGCAGAGATAGCCACGGTAAGGGACTTCAGTTAGTCCTTTTGATGGTTCTTGGGCTCTGATGAAGGAGACACAGAAAGTGGCCTAGAGACATCCGCCATTCCCCTAAGGACACAAAGCACCCAGGATGTGGTGTCAGTGCCTTCACATACAATGCGTCTTTGAAGCAGTTTCGAAATGTTGAAGAGATTTTAAAATGCCCATGAGGTTGGGCAGATCTGTGCAACTGATCCTGACCAATGAGCTGTGAGTGGAAGTGACCTGTTACTTCTGGGCTGGAGCATTCAGTTACCTGTGAGAGACCTGCTAGGCCTCCTGGACACCGGCCAGCAGCATTCGCAATGGTGGCTGCTCCTTCAGCCTGCACCCCCACGTGACAATGACCAGCAGAGACCCACCAGCCCTCAGTAGGCATGTAGTGTGAACAACAAATAAGCTGTTGACATTTTCAGCCTCTGAGAATTTAAAAAGTTGTTTGTTACTTCAGTGCAACACAGCTTGTGGCTGATACACAAACTCACTGCAGTTTTCCCCTGTCCTTGCTAATAGCTTGATTTTTTAAAAAATAAACTTGACGTGAGTTCGTAATAGCATGAAAGGATGTTAGGGTTGACTTTGGGTGTATAGAGTTTTGTAGAGAGCAAATAGGAAGTTCCGAAATAGAGTCGGATTTCACAGGACTTTGTACATATTGATTTGCATCTATCAGAGTGGTGAGCTTCATGATAATGTAAATAAATGTTTGATTCATTGGTCAGGCCATTGTTAGGCCACTCAGATGTATGGAAATACTATTAGCTGATGCATCCAAATTAGTTATTCCCTGGAATATTCTTCTTACCAATTCCTTATTATTGTGGTTTGAAACAGTTCAGCCTTATAGTAGCATCTTACCCAACTGTGTCAAGATAGGTTAGTGGAGGTGTTATAATTAAGGCTATCATTCCTATTTACCCAAACTGATTCATTTCAGTTTGAAGCTTTCATCTAAATGTTTCTAAAGGCTTCTCACCTTGTTGAGTTTGGGTAAGCCACTCACCCCTATGCAGTCAGTGTTGTTCAGATATCAAGCGCTACTCTGGCTTAGAATTCCTATTCTATTATTTATGTCTTTAACAGAATGGGATTTCTCTACCCTTCACCCTCTAGCCCCTTCATTCCTCATTATTTTCTCACATTTCCTCTCTTTATCTCTTCCACAGGCATGTGTACACACGTACGCGCACGCACACACACACGCACCCACACTCCTTTCTCTCCAAAGATTTAAACTGATCCTGTTCTAAGATCCCTGATACTGGGGAAATGTGTGCACAATATTTGTCATCCCTAATGAACAAAACCGCAGGAACCCTTTGAAGCCCCTGCTGGGAGCTGAGGGCAGCTTGTTGAGTAGTCATCAGGTAATCTGAGCGCCACAGCTACATGACTTCTGTTTGAATTGCGTAAGTTTCTGCTTAAGCACTTGCTGCAAAGGTTTAGGTTTTCAACTTGTGTTCAAGGTGATATGAAGCGAGGGTAGACGTGGTGGAGAATTTTAGTATTGGTGGAAAGGAAAAATTGGCAGCATTTCAGTCCCTAAAAGGTCTGTTTGCCTTTCTCTTTCACTTAAGCTAAACTCTCCAAAACCACGCAGAAAACGCTGTCTGTCCTTCTCTCCGCCCACCCTTGCACACCTCCCAAATCCCCCGTCTAAGCCCTGCAAGTGTAAAGCCTTGAATTTGCTGCACGGCGTTCGATAGTTCTATGACAGTGTTCCACAGCAGGAGATACACATCTCATTCTGGACAATGAGAAGCACACTCCAAACTTTATCAGGGAGCATTACGTGGTTTTTTGAGTTCATAGATAGTCATTAAAAAGGTAGACCATTCCCTCAAAGAACTTCCAATCCAGCAGGTTTTTTTTTTTTTTTTTTTTTTTTTTTTTTTTTTTTTTTTTTGAGGCGGAGTCTCGCTCTGTCGCCCAGGCTGGAGTGCAGTGGCCGGATCTCAGCTCACTGCAAGCTCCGCCTCCCGGGTTCACGCCATTCTCCTGCCTCAGCCTCCCAAGTAGCTGGGACTACAGGCGCTCGCCACCTTGCCCGGCTAGTTTTTGTATTTTTAGTAGAGATGGGGTTTCACCGTGTTAGCCAGGATGGTCTCGATCTCCTGACCTCGTGATCCGCCCGTCTCGGCCTCCCAAAGTGCTGGGATTACAGGCTTGAGCCACCGCGCCCGGCCTCCAGCAGGTTTTTAAACTACTTTTGCCAAAAGGAAAGAGCATATTTATTGGGGTGAAGCCAAAGTACCATTGGCGGAGGAGAAGGACATTTTAGAATTGCTGCTGTGGTCTAGACTCAACATCAGAGACTAGAACTTGTCTCAGAGACAGGCCAGGCATGGGAGAGAATCTCCAGAGAGCTCATTAAGGGCACCAGAATTACACTGTGGAGAAAACAGAGCAAAAAGGGGCAGGCTGGCAGGGAGGCCCAGACAACTCTCCCATAAAGACAGGTTTTGCCTGACCTGCAACTTAGAGCCCAGGCCATGATTCAGCTCCTCCTTCATGTTAACACCTGACACCGAGGCTGGGCAGTGGCTCATGCCTGTAATCCCAGCACTTTGGGAGGCTGAGGCAGGTGGATCACCTGAGGTCAGGAGTTCAAGACCAGCCTGTCCAACATGGTGAAACCCCATCTCTACTAAAAATACAAAAAATTAGCTGGGCGTGATGGTGTGCGCCTGTAATCCCAGCTATTCAGGAGGCTGAGGCAAAAGAATCACTTGAAGCCCGGAGGCAGAGGTTGCAGTGAGCTGAGATCATGCCATTGCACTCCAGCCTGGGCAACAAGAATGAAACTCCATCTCAAAAAAAAAAAAAAAAAGAAAAAAAAATCTGACACAGAGAGAGGTTCAGAGACGTGTCTAAGGCTGGACAGATGGTATCTGAGCCAGGGTGAGAACTCAGACCTCCAGTCTAATGCCCTTCAAATAGTGAAAGCCAGTCACTGTCGACAGATAAGAATCACACAAAATAGGAAAGGAAGTGATGGCTTTCCAAGGGAAACAGGCACCTGTTGCCTCGGTAGCAAAAGCAGCAATGGTCGCTTTGTAAAAAGTTTTAAAAATACCCCTAAAGTCTTTCAGGAGTAAGTGCTGATACACGGGCCGAGGTCTGCAGGTGCTTTCACCCTTGTATTCCTAGGAGGACTGCCCTGGTTCTCACCATCCATGCCGATGGACTTTGGGCCACGTTGACTTCTGGCCTCTCAGTGCACCCACCTGACAAACACGGGCCCAGCTGAGAGGGAAAAGGATCAAAGGCTCCCAGGTCAGCTGAGCGGAACGTACGAAGTGTTCGGAGCCATCGGTGATATTAAATGTTAAAGAGGAGTTGCAGGCATGTAGGAATCAGTCATGGGTTCCCTAGGGGTTCTTAGGTATGTGGCGTCATGGTGGTTTCCGGGTAAACAGATTTCATAACAACTGTTGCCCTGCCCGGCAGACACCTCGGGACTCCTGGGTGTCCTGTTCCCTGGAGGAATTGCTCTCAGGAGCTGTGAAACAGAAACACCCTCAGGCTGGCAGAACTGCTGATGCCTCAAATGCTCTGTTGTTCTTGTGATGGCTTCTGGGCTGTGGAAGGGGCACGATCCCCTCAGCCACGGCTGTTCTCTAGAGGAGCTGAGACTCCCTGTGTGAGATGTAAGTACTCCCCTGCCAGGGCCACTGTGCTAGTGTCATTCCATCTGGGGATGCTGTCAGTAGTCTCCTCACTTGTTTCCCCGCCTACAGCCTCTGCCTGGCCCAGTGCTGCTCTCGACTGCTCATTGTCTTTCTATAGCACAGCCTGAGTCATGGATCTGCAGCCTAGACGCGGTCAGTGCAAGACTTAGAGGGGCACAGTTTACTCATCAGGTCCTGTGGATGCAGCTGCATGGGAGGGGAATGGCATTAAAGCCGTAACAGGGCTTTCTGCCTTCACGCTGCCCACAGACTGGAGAGGGCACACACGTGGCACCCAGTCACTGCACCGTTCAGGCACAGCAGGCTGGCCTGCCCAGCCAGAGGGTCCAGGAGACCTGGCGGAGATCTGGCAGTCGGTGGTCTCTCTTAGCATTCATCCCACTGCTTTCCATCCAGTGTTCCCTCTGTTGTCTCTCTCCGTTCCATCATTCCATCAGTAATCAGCACCAATGCCCTTCTTTGGCAAGAGCCCTTTCCTCCCTACACCTTCCCTGGCTACAATACTAGACTACGGCTCAGCAAACTTTTTCTGTAATGTCCCAGATGGTAAATATTTTAGGCTTTGCAGGCCATATGTTTTTTTTTTTTTTTTGTCACAACTACTTAATCCTGTCACCATAGCATAAAGCAGCCACAGATGATATGTAAACAAATAGGTATTACAATAAAACTTTTTTACAAAAGCAGGCGGTGGGCCAAATTTCTCCTACAGGCTATAGTTTGCCAACCTCTGCTCTAGATGACTCACCTGGTTGGAAGGAAGGACAGTATTACTGCTGGATCAGAGATGGAGCTCTCCACCCAGCCCTTCCCCCAACACCTTTGTGTGGAGCCTTTCCTCCATCTGAAATGCCCTTCTTCCCCCATCTGCCATTTGCATGACCACATTCTGTCTGTTTCTCAGGGACCAACTAACTCAGAAGGCCCTTTTTCTTGAAAGACCTTCTTCCCATCTCCCCCACCCTCCCAGTCAGGAAGCCAGCCTGACTCCCCAAACCCCTGCAGGACCTACTTCACTTTTGCCTTTCTTACGGGATGCCTTCTCACTCCATCTAGTCTATAAGATAAGCATCTGTCCTGTCCATTTTTGTCCAAATGACCTAATACAGTGAACTGTGCCTAAATACACTGAATGATATGTAATCGGCACTTAAAATGTTTGTAAAATAAGGGAATGATGTAAGGATCGATGCAGGGTGGCTGAAAGTCTTTGGAAATTTAGGAGAAGGGAAAGAAAAGCATGAACTTTGAAAGACAGGAAAGTCTCCCTATGGAAGGAAGGACTCGAGAGGGAGGTATTTAGTTGGGCAAAAGGACAAGAAGGCACATTCTGGGGTGAAAGAGGCACAGAGCTACTGAAATGGGAGCTACAGGATGTTGGCAGGAGAAGGCAGAGGGAGAGGTGTGAGGTGATGGGGCAGTAGGGACTATAACCCAGCTCAGAAAGGTCACCTTCAGAGCAGGACAGTGGGAAGGTTTGCTTTGCTCCGTGGTATAGAATTGGCTTCCTTTGGCTGAGGCACAGCAATGGGCAGATGCGTTGCTCAAATCAGATGGTGAAATGAAGAAGGAGGAGGAGGCAGCTGGGTGTCCAGTCTTCTGTCTGGTTTCCCGCTAATGGATAGAGCTCTGCAATGACTGCACAATAAACCTTTTATTCTGAAGCCAGCATTGGTATTTACTGATATGCTTTTCCTGGCACGGTTGTTTAATAAAATCTGCAGGATCTTTATTGCCTCAAAGGCAATGTGTTTTTCCAAAGAAACGTATATGGCCATAAAATATTCAAAAATGAAATATGGAAGAGGCTTCCTAATGCCTTCTAGAAATAGAATGGAAATACACATGGCACCAAATGAATTTATTTCTACTATTAAAATTCCTGATTTATCAACTACTTAAAAGGCAACTTCAAGTAAGCAGAATAGGCATGTGTTTTCCTCTGAGGGGAATATTTTAATAAGAACAGAGACAATTGATTGATAGACATTTGTATCTGGATCTCTTCTTTCTGCCCCATTAAACCAGAAATTGGTCTTTGCCAGTAGCGACCGTGTGTATGTGTCCACAGCAAGATGATTAACTGGAAGGGGGCCAATTGCAGAAGTGCTTATCCTGTCATGTTTAATACCCACCTTATATATTCCACATAGATATACACATTAGAGGCTTTAAATCCCCTCCCTGGAGAGAGAGACTATACACAAAGCAGTAAATTACATCTGCTGAAAATAGGTTGAGCAGTTTCTCCCCAGAACTCATATCCCTGCCTACAGTGATGGCCTCAGCACTAGCCCACTGGCCCACATTATTCTGGCAGTAAAGCTCACTGTAGTGCAGCACTACCATAGAGAGTGAATGGTTTAGTTGGATGCATGACTGTGCTGAATATATTGGAAAGCAATTAGCTTCCTGAGGGTCAGTAGCTGATATTCCATTTCAAAACACAGAATGTTGTCAGATATAATCATGAGAATTCTTCAGACTCCACAGCAGTTTATAAGCAATATTTTGACAGGAGGTGGTTTGTTTTGAATCTGGGAGTACTGAAAATGTTAAATGATGAATAGAGGTGGATAAACCAACTATCAACTGGTTCATTTTTTTCATAGGCTTATTTGTAATTTATTTCTGCTAATTTTTTTCTTCCTGTAGCTTATTGCCATTTAAAGGCTCACTTCTTATAACTATTGAGATGACCGTTTTCCTTTATGCATAATTTTGTGTGAAATAAAGAATGTGTTTGGAGTTTCTTCCAAGACATCCTTACTCCCATCATCAGTACCATTATTCATTCAGTTTTCTGCATTTACTCTTCAAAGACCCCTGCCACTCTTAATTAGCTACCGGAGTCCATCAGTTTCCTCTTTAGAAATGGTTCTTAAAAACCACAGCCACCACTCAAATTCTATCCTAAATGTATTAGAATCCTAAAAGGGTACAGTGGGAAAGAATGTCAGAGATGGTTCTCTGAGGTCTTACTAGGACAGATCTAGCACTGAAACTGCCTCCAGTTTTGGGTTTGGCCTGTCCCCAGGGCTGGCTGTGCTGCGTGACATTGTGCTGAGATTCCTGCAGCAACTTGTCAGCTCCTTGCTCTGCCTCAGGGCTTCGGCCCAGCTAAGTCACGCCTCTCTTCTGCCCCCAGATTCATCTTCCCAAATCCTCACTTCCATTATGGTCACTTTCTTTCTCACTGGCTGCCAATTACTTGCCAACTTTTTAGCTTTTTTACTGAAGGGTCATCATAGTTTCAGCCTGCCCAGTTTCTCCAAACATGCCCTTTATTCCAGCCAGCCTTCTTTGGCTCCTTGACTTACCGCTGTCATCGCTGGCTCCAGCACTTTGCTCATGTTCTTCCCGTCGTGTAGATTGCTTGTTTTCCCTTCTCACTCTCCAGGATTTACCTTTGGGATCCATCCTCCGTGTGTTTCCTCCTGCCTATCATCACAGGCCTCCCAGTCCCCAGCTGGCATCCAACCGCTTACCATGTGCATGGTGCCAGGGAGGGGACCCAAAGATGCACCAGGCTTGAGCCTGGACACACAGCTGAGAGCCCAACATGGACATTCAGACTTGCACACAAATCATTCTGGTGCTGGAGAGGATGTCATAAATGCTATTTTTAAAAAAAGAAAAAGATGCAGTAAAGTTGGGCCTATGTTTATGCTAGTGCAGACCTCTCTCTATGTCCAGAGAGAGGCAGTATGATATAATGGTTGAGAAGTGAGATTTTGAAACCAGAGGTTATGTTGCTGATAACTAGCCTAGTGACCTTGGGCAGATACTTAACCTTTTTGTGTTTAGCTTCCTAAACATCTATAAAGATGGAGATAACAAAAGTACCTGCCTCCCAAGGTATCCATGAGGATTACTGGAGTTAATGTCAAAGTGCTTAGGATAGTGCCTGGCACGTAGTAGGCACCAGATAAATGTCCACTGGTAACTGTTACTGCCATTATCATCATCTCCATTGCTGCCTCCTTTACTGGACTGTACGTTTCTGAAGGGCAGTGATCACAGTGTCCCCTGAGCATGTAATGGTTGCCTGGTCAGCACTGAATGGAATGATAGATGACCTGCTGTTGCTGCTGCTTCCTCCTTTTCCTCCTCCTCCTCCTCCACCTCCTCCACCTCCTCCACCTCCTCCTCCTCCTCCTTCTCCTCTTTTTTCTTTTTCTTCTTCTTCTTTCTTCTCTTTTTCTTCCCAGCTTCTTCTTCTTTTGATTTAGGATGGGTATAGTCAGAGCCCTCCACCTCTCCCCCAGGCCTTCCTGTGCCTCACAAAGCACTACTCCAGAAGAACAGTATTCTAAAAGGAATTGGCTGGGGATGGCTGTGTCAGGGGTCCCCAAGGCCACCCGCGGGTTGGCTGAATAACTGGAAACCACAGCACTCAGCATATAGTTGTACGTGTAGCTATGATTTATTACAGCAAAAGGACACAGAGCAAAATCAGCAAAGGGGAAAAGCAGATGGCGCAAAGTCCAGAGGAAACCAGACACAAGCTTCTAAGAGCCCTCTCCCAGTGGAGTCACACAGGGTGTGCTGACTTCCCCCGCATGGGACAACACATGTCCAGGATTGTCTACGGGGGAATTGCGCTAGAGACTTAGTGCCCAGGGGGTTTTGTGGGACTGGTCACATAGGCACAGGCTGCCTGGTGCATGCCAAAATCCCAGACTCCCAGAAGGAAAACTGGTGCTTGGCATAATCCACATTGTTTGTGAGACATCTTAGGGAAGATCCGTTAGGGGACGGTGGGAACCCTTCCGGAATCCAACTTCCCAGATGCCAGCTGAGAGCCAGCCTCCCAAGCAGGCCTTCCTAAGGAGAGCAGCCTCAGAACTGCTGGGTTAATTCTTTCCTGCATGATACCATAGGCTGAAGGCACAGACTGGGCAACTTTTTGGCTAACTGGAGTTTTACAGGAAGAATCCTGACTCTCACTTAGCATATTTTAAGTATTTAATAAATGTTTGGTGATGACATATAATGAAGAGAAAGAGAGATTTGAGATCGACATTGTGAAATAAAAACAAGTCAGAATTAGGAAGAGAATGTTAGCCTAGATTGTCCCATGACTTGCACACCCTGAGGCTCCGCTCCCTGAGATGCTCATGGTCTCACCTGCTGCCCACAGCTGAGCTGGGAGGCTGCAGTACGTGCTGAGGGCCCTGTGTGTGAGACACGGGGGGAGCCACGGTTTCCTCAGGCCACAACGCAGTACACGACCGAGCTCCAGGGTGGTCTCTGGCCCCTGAACTCCACAGCCCACATGTGTTCCTTCCACACAAGACAGTAAAGCTTAAGAAAGATCTCCCTGAGCTTCTCCTCGTGCCCTGCTCTGTCCACGTTATGTGCTATCAGCGTCCACTCCCATTCTCTCTTCCCAGCACAGCCATTAGGAAGAACCTGCAGACTTAGACCTTCCTGTGTCTTGCCACTTTTATTCCATATTTTCGAGTCCCCGTTATCTGTTACTGCATTCATATCCCACTTTGAAACACCAGAGGGATGAGATTGACTGGCCCGGTGGTGGTCATCCTGTTGCAGACTTCCTTGCCCTTCCCTTGCATATTCAGAGTCCCAAGTGGTCCAGCCTCCTCACAGGAATCTGTGCCCTTGAGGCAGAGCTCAGATCCTGGACTAGGTTACCCAGGTTCACGGCCTCAGCACGGATGCTTCCTAGCTGTTTAAGCATGGGCCAGAAACTGTTCCTCAGTCTCCTCAACTGTACATTAGGGATGATGAGAGGACCTACCTCCTGGGATGGTTGTGGGATTAAAGAAGATACCATATTGTATTGATTCTAAGATGCATCCTCCAAAACACACATACTCTTGAGCATTTGTGAATCGGGATCTTACAGTCGATGCTGTGTCAGAGGTTAACTCGCAGCTTTTTCTTTCTCAGTGGTACATTCAGTAATGGTGCATCTTAAAATCAATGGCATCTTGGGTTAGATAAAATACTGTAAAAAGTAGGTAGCACTTAACACAGTGCCTGGCAGGAAATAAATATTCAGGAGGGTTAGTTATTGCTGTATCAGTGTGGTTATCATCATCAAGGAAGGAAATTAGCTAACATTCAGTGTTTTCTGTGTTTCAGTATCTAATTCTTAGAGCCCACAAGACAAAGATTTTTATCCCCATTTTGCAGATGAGAAAACTGAGGTTCAGGAAGTTCAGGCAATTCCCCTACACCCATAGAGCTGGTAAGAGGCAGGCCTGAGGGTCCATCCAGTAGTCTAAGCCCCCACCACTGGCCAAAGCGAGCTGCCTGTTTTCTTTGCCACCTGTAAGCTGTGAATGGTTTTTACATTTTTAAACAGTTGAGAAAAAAAAATTAAAAGTTCAATGTTTTGTGACACATGAAAATTTAGGAAATTTCCATTTGAATGTCTGCAAATAAAGTTTTATTAGAACACAGCCCTGGCAACCCTTCACTGATATTGTCTATGGTGGCTTTTGCTCTCTAGCAGCGGACGCCATGTGGCCTGCAACTCCTAAAATATTTGCCATTTGGCTTTTTTCTGGAAAAGTTTGCAGATTTCTAGTCTAGCCCTTGGCGCTCGGACTTGTGCCCATTTGAGGAAAGCACGTCTTATTTATCTTCTTATCTTCCACACTTGATAGGCACTCAATAATTCTTTGCTAAAATGACTTTCCATAATCACTTCTGAGTCTGAAAAGTAAATCTCAAGTCATGAAAGTTACCATGGCACCAGATAAACATCAAAATAAAATGCTCGTCAGCTCAAGGAGAGGAAAGTGAAGTGCAGAGGCTCCCCAAGACTCTTTTTCAAGTAAGTTCATATTCGTGTTGTGGTATCTCTTGGAGATTAAGTAAAATAAAGTCATTCTGAAGAACAAGGCCACATCGCTGGGAGCAATGAACGGTAAATAAATCTCAGGTAGGAAATGTTTTCAGGAAATTGAACACTTAATAGCCCCTGCTTATCAGCCCTTAGGTGTACTGTGCCATGGTAGGACCAACGCAGGTGGCAGTGGGGTTCAGCTGTCAGATACCCCTCAGCAGGTCTGCAGAGAAGTGAGTCGTGATGTCCTGCCTTTGAAAGTCCTGTTGGTTTTAAGAGATCAATCAAGTTATTGAAGCCAAACCACAATTGACGTTTTCTCTGTATTAAATGTTTGCAAGGGAAGCAGGTGTAGGCACACTGAAGGTCATCGTGAGGACTTGCTCAATTTGGAGTTTGAGCTGGCCTTGGGCACACAGGCCTGAGTCAGGTGAGAGGCAGTGAGGGGAGACAGGAGCTCCCACCACTGCATACTGAAGGGACTGGACACGAGCTGCCCCGCAGGCCACCTGGCTGCCGCCTCAAGGGCGTGTGTGTATCTGTGGCTGCAGCAGCCTAAGAGCAGCAAAGCTGGCCATTGCAGCACACCTGGAGGCTTTGTCTCCAGTGTGAGTGAGCCTTGCTTTTCACACCTGTGCAGAGAAAGCTTTGTACAAAGTGAGAACCAGGCGTGGGCCACCTGCCGTTGGAAGGCATGTGCATCCCCGCTGCTCACGTGAGCCTTGCAGTTCCTCGAAGACCCACAGTCACGGCTCTCCGAAGCTTGTTTTAAGCATTTTAGTTGTACTGTTAAATAATTTCCCTTTCAGTCATTTCCCACAGAAACATAATTCTTAAAAGGTTTTTTGCCTTCCTACATATGGCTAACCTCTTTTTGTTTTTTAAAAGAAAATCCAAGGAAAAAATAAATTTAGGGGAAAAAAATCCCAACCAGGAATTTGTTTAATGGAAATGTATATTCCAAAAAGTGAAATTCAGCAAAGTCTATTGTAGCTGATTTTCTAATAGTCAACCTGATAAAATTGGATCTATTTTCTTACAATTTGCCTCTTCTTCCAAAAAGAAAAGTGTGATGCTCAACAAATCTTAATTGTGGTTACAGCATACTGAGTTTTTGTTTATTATTTTTTCTCTTGAATATGGAGATATACCTACGTGTAAGGGAAATTTTCACAAGAAAAAATAGTCACGCTTAAGAAATGGTTTTCTAAAACTTAGAAACTAAAACTGAAGCCATGTTTACATATGCATATGCACACACACATTCTAAGTATGAAGCATTTCAACAGTTTTTGGGTTAAAATGCTTGTGTGGACTAGTCCAGGGTTCCTACAAATGAGAACCTGTTTATTCTATTACTTTTTTTTTTTTTTTGAGACGGAGTCTCAGTCTGTCACCTAGGCTGTAGTGCAGTGGAATGATCTTGGCTCATTGCAACCTCCACCTCCCAGGTTCAAGCCATCCTCCTGCCTCAGCCTCCTGAGTAGCTGGGATTACAGGTGCGTGCCACCACGCCCAGCTAATTTTTGTATTTTTAGTAGAGATAGGGTTTCACCATATTGGCCAGGCTGGTCTCAAACTCCTCACCTCAGGTGATCCACCCTCCTTGGCCTCCCAAAATGCTGGGATTACAGGTGTGAGCCACCGTGGCCTTCCTGTTCCATTACTTCTAATCAGTTATCTAAGGACTTTGAGAAAACATTTGTGGATGCGGATACTACCTTGAAGGATTGGAGAAAAATTATAAGGAGGTGGTGGTGACCTTTAGAGTGCTAAGGCTGTAGTCCTTTTTGCGCCACCATTTTTTTTAACCCTTTAGATTTAACTGGGCAAGCAGGGGACAAGAATTCACATGGTTGTTACCAGTTCCCTTCTACCCAGGAATGTCACCACATCTTTACACGAAATGCTTGAAGAAGACTAGAGGAATTATCAGCTAGGCTAAATTATTCATGAGAATATTAAAAAGGAAAAAGTATTTTCATAAAAAAAAAGTAAACCTCACACTGTAGTGACAGTCAGAATTAGGTTAAAAATAGAGCCGTCTCTGGGAAACACCATGGAATTTGAATTAGCTCATCACTCTGAGCAATTCTGGTGTGTCAGCAGGTTCCTCCTTGCCATATAGTCATTTTTGTAGGTTTAAGTAAAAATAGGAACTGGTGCACAGCCTAAACAAACTGCATAATGAACACTTCCCGGCCACTCACATCTTAGGAAGAGGTTGCTGTTGCCTGGCCTGACAGGACTTCCTCTCCTGTCTGGCATCTCTACTAATCCTTGCTGTCTTTCCTCACTCACACTGTTCTTGCCCACCCCCATCCGTTTCACAGCTAATGATTCCCCGTTCTATTGGATTTTTTTTTTTTTTTTTTGTATAACTTACTGCATTGGAGGATTTGTTTTAATTTCCCTGAGATCTTACAAATTAAATTGCCCATCCTTAACTTTTTCAGCTTTTCATCACCCTGACCCACTTTATGTTGAAATGTGGCCAGTTTGACAGAAGTGAAAGCTCCTTCTAAGGCAGTACTTCTGAATCTTAGGAATATTTTTGGGTCAGAGACCCCCTTCCAGAATTTGATGGCATCTACGGGTCCTTCCCCTGGAAAAGCGCACATCTCTTACACACACATGCATAGAGGTTCACATAAAGTGACAGAGGCCTCCGGTATCCCTGAACACATTCGTGGATCTCAGGTTGAAAATTACATGGCCAAGGAGCAGCTCGGGTTGAGCATGGGGTGCAAGGGCCTCGCAGGGAAACCTGGCCTGCATCCTTGCCAGCACCGGGACCATGTGGAAGAACAGGGTGTGAGGGGCTGGAGAGGGGAACGTATCCCCAAGATGCAGATGCCATCAAGCCCTTTGTCATGTAGGACCAAGGATTCAAATAAACCTTCTGTTTCCAGAAAACAGCATTTGTCCAAAAGGGTGGGAAACGAGCGGTTGTTTGTGACTTCCCAGCCCAAGGCCACTCTCCTTTGCTCTCTGCCTTCAGTCACCTTGACCTTGCTCAAGTCCAGTGATGGGTGCTGGGCCTCTCGGTCTGCTGGTGAAGACGCAGAGAGATGGACATTTCTGAGTGAGGCTGAGACAGCAGAGAGGACTCAGTGTTCAGGAAAATGAGACTTGACCTAGTGAGAAAAGCACAGAGTCCAGTGTCGGGTTTTTCCCTGTACTAAGCAGAAGGAAACGTTATTACTGATTTGGGTCCCAGTCAGGGTCACTGGGTGCGTTGATGGACGCTGGTTCCTCTTTTATTTCATGTGACTAGTCTTTAAGTGCTAACAAATAGGAGTTCTTCCACATAGAAGCCACTGGAAAACCTCACCTAGAATTCACTCTAAGCCCTTCTACCGCCCCTGTGAGCTGTGTGACTTTTGGCAACCTAACTTACGTCCCTCAGGCTCCTCATCTGTGCGATGGGAACTTGAGTGTTTTCCTCTCCAGACTGTAAAGTCATACAGTAGCTGTCTGGCCCCTTCTATGTACTCTCTGAGACCCAGAGGCATCTCAGTCCTGACCAGGCTTCCATACGCCTGCACTGATTTTGGGGAGAATTAAGGAATGAGAGACAGGTATTGCAGAAGCCTGTTCCTAGGGCGATGGGAGAACAACCCTGTAGGTGCCATCACATCCAGCTTGCTAATGCCCAAGATGATGGCATGTTGGAATAGACATCTCCCATTACACAGTGAAGCATGAGCAAAAAGACAGACATTTTCAATGACGGCCAAAGAACAGGCTTTGAATACCCAACTAACTGAACCAGACTGACCCTTTATCCTGCCTGAAAAATTTGATTTCTGGACTGTTTTGGAAATGTACTTTGGCCTTCTACAGGCCATGAGACTGATACTCTTGCCACTAATGCAGTTATAACCTCAGGGAAGCAGAAAGCTCCAGGGAAAAGAGGATTTCTTTTAAAATACACACGCACTTCCCTCTAAAGGTTTGCTAGCAGATGTTTGGTGGAGACAGAAGGCATCTCATCGGGGGCTGGCGGGGTGCTTGCAATGATTGATTGCCATGTTTGCACATAAGTAAGTTCTTGTTCATCTGCTCACTGCCTAAGACCTGGTGTTAATCCCCCCTGCCCTTCCTTCTGGAGGAAAATGATTTCTGCCAGGGGAGTTGAGTAACACTGACAAGTATCAACTAAGTTTTCATTTTGAGTGGAGGATGGGGTAGGAGACAGAGGCCACTTGCTTGAACTAGGTCTTACCCACCATTGCTAGGATCCGGCCTGTCCAAGGTTCATGGTGGCTTCTGCCGGGGATGAGGTCGGGAGGTGAATTATTAAGCTCTGTGCTGTAAGTCGCTCTCTGAGGCTGATATTTCGGACTGATGTTTAGCTTATGAGAGTAGTCTGTGAAGTTTTGTGAAATTCAGCAATCACATAGATGGCATAGAATTGTCCACATGAGATAGCTTGAGTAGCAATAACTCAGGAATAGTCAGTTTGCATGTACTACTGGTGGTAATAATGCTAATAAAGTAAGAAGTGATTTGTTGAGTCAGGAACTGTGGTAGAGACTGAGCATGTATTAACCCATCTCCCCACAACACTGTGAGTTAAATAATTAACACCATTTAACAGAGGAGAATACCATGGCTCACAAGGTGGACCAAGGCTACACAGCCCTAACGTAGTGACATCATACCTCATACCCTTCTCTTTTCTTTTTTTTTTTCTTTTGAGACAGAGTCTCACTCTGTCACCCAGGCTGGAGTGCAGTGGTATGATCTCAGCTCACTGCAAGCTCCGCCTCCCGGGTTCACGCCATTCTCCTGCCTCAGCCTCCCTAGTAGCTGGGACTACAGATGTGTGCCACCACACCCGGCTAAAATTTTTTGTATTTTTAGTAGAGACAGGGTTTCACCGTCTTAGCCAGGGTGGTCTCCATCTCCTGACCTCGTGATCCGCCCGCCTCGGCCTCCCAAAGTGCTGGGATTACAGGCATGAGCCACTGCGCCCGGCCATACCCTTCTCTTTCTGATGCTGACACCCGTGGTCCTTCCACCGTGTCTTCTGCTGTTGCATGATGCCATGCACACTCCGACGCAGCATCATTACTGTGACAACTTAAAGGATCCAGAGAGAAATTAAGTGAATAGCAGATAAGAAACTAACATGTCTTTGGTTAGCAAAGTATGTCAGCCAGAAGATAAAGTTTTCTGCTTTCCTTTTTCCTTCTGTTGCTGATGTTTCCAGTAAACTTAGATTAAGGATGCATGCATTAGGGACATGATGACTATGTTTTTAATGTTTTAAAATTTTTAGGAGACGACTGAACGTATAGTTCAGCCCTTGTCTATAGGAACAACAGAAAAGAATATTTTTTAGTAGGATTATCCTGGAAAATCCAGGAGGATCATTTCCAGAGTTATAGGTCTAATTTGTTTTCTTTAGTGTTAGCTCTTTGCCAGAAACACTATTAAATAGAGAATGTGCTGCAAGGGTACCGGGTCTGCCCACTGCTTCATCCTCAGCACCTAAACGGTCGCACTCATTCAGTCAGTCTCGGCAAGACCAAGTGCCTGCCTGGACTGGATCTACAAGCCAGTATTTTAGGAAATTCTGTTCTGTGTCAAAGCAGCTTCACTGTAGTCTCCTCCTGCGTTTTCCCAAATTAAACAAAGAACAGAGGTCATGTCCATCTAGAGCTAGGGCATTTGTGGGTTTTTTATTTTTATTTTTATTTTTTTTGAGACAGGATCTCACTCTGTCACCCAGGCTGGAGTGCGGTGGCGTGATCTCAGCTCACTGCAGCCTCCACCTTCCAGGTTCAAGTGCTTCTCCTGCCTCAGCCTCCCTAGTAGCTGGGACTACAGGTGCGTGCCACCACGCTCGGCTAACTTTTTTTGTATTTTTAGTAGAGACAGGGTTTCACCATGTTGACTAGACTGATCTCCAACTCCTGACCTCAGGTGATCTGCCTGCCTCTGCCTCCCAAAATGTTGTGATTACAGGCATGAGCCACTGCACCCAGCCATAGGGCAGTTTATTAGTTAATAAACGATACAGCAGACATCTGTGCCTCATTCTCTCTGCCCTTTAATGTCCCCTTGGCTCCTTGGGGCTCAGATCATTCCAGGGACCTCTGCACTTTTTTGCTGTCCCCCTACCCCGCTCCACTGCACTGCCAGAGTGAGCTTTCCAAACCCAAACCCATTGCATCACTCTTCAGCTTCATGTCCACTCAGCTGCTCTGATTGTCCGCAGGCCAGATTCCAAGTATTAGCCCACAGGTCCCGGATGGTGGACACCACCAGCTCATCTCCTGCCACTCTCCGTGCTGTGCTTCTCCTGTCAGGTGCCTCCTGCTCCTGTGTGGCTGCCTCAGCGGGGAGCGGACTGCTCCCTCCAGCTGCGCCCTGCATGTGTGAGAACTCTCGCTGACCCTGGAAACAAAGCGATAGGATCACTTCCCTATGCGCCCCCTCACCTCTGTGTTGAATTTAGATGCCTCCTATGTGACCTCATCACATGGTGTGACCAGGGAGCCTGCACTTGGTGTGACTTCACTTTTTTTTTTAAAGAAGGGAATGATTTTTTTTTTTTTTAAGAAGGGAACAAATATACAAAATCTTTGTCCTAGAGTCAGAAAACCTAGGTTCAGGTCCTAAAGTTAAGGCTTTCTTAGCTCTGGAACTTTGAGTAACTTACTGTAGAGAGCTGATGTTGGTTCCTTGAAGTATAACATGGGAATTGTGTCTATTATGTCTTACCCAGTTGCCGTGAAAATCCAATGCACTCATATGCATGGAGAGGTTTTAGAAGCTATGAAACGCTGTCAAGTGTTTGGTGGCGCCATAAGGACAGTTAGTGTTAATTTCCAAGCAATACAATATTGCATATTTGTGTGCAGATAATGAACTTTCTATTACCTTTGACTCATCCCAAAGAGGTTCATGCAAGTGCCCCGGGAGAGAGAGAAGGCAAAAGCTCTATTGGGTAAGATGCCCAAATGTCAGACCATGCCAGAGCTTTCTGTTGTGTGGGCCCATGGGCCAGGCCAGATAAACTCAGTACTGTTTGGGGCCACCAACTACACCCGAATGTCCTTCATGCCTTTGCCATGCCCAGAGGCAACTCATGCCTGTGAGGATCGGCCAGTCCCTGGCTCTGTCCCATGTCCTGTCTCCTTTTGAACTGTAGAGCTAGTGCCCCAGAGAGTACCAGGACGGGGGCAGGGGCACCAGAGTAGAGTAGATGGCTGAGCAGAGGCCAAGGAGGCAGCTCCCACCACCGCCCCAGAAAAGTACCCCCTTTTCTCTCCAGAACATGGCAGTGGTTGAAGCCAGGAAGGACCAGGCTGGAATGCAGTGCTTTTTCCTTTATGGGGTGGCATTGTCCTCTGGAGAATCGCAAGCAGGCACCTTAGTGCTGAAGGTGCCATGTCCTAGTTTGGGTGTGACTGCCAGGTGCCCATACTGGGCCCAGGACTGGCCACGGGCAGCAGCCTATCACATCAAGGTGAGCAGCAGGCCACGGGTGGGGGCAAAGCCCATGACTCATATTCCTGCTCATTCCTTTCCATCCCCTCCCCTTCTCCCTCACAGCCTCTCCTCAGCCTGTCCTGGGGCATCACAGTCCCCTGAGGAGGAAGCCTGGGCCTGTCTTAGGTCCTGTTCTGGTGGTGGCCTGGCCCCTGGGACAGAGCCCTACAGACCATTGCTGACCATTCAATCCTGCTGTGACACATGGGCTGTGCTACCGGAGCTCACCCATGCTGCTGCGCCTGGTGAAGACAGGCCAGCCAGGGCTTCAGGAAGAGAAAACTGACTTTGGTGGAGGGGAGACCCAACTGCTTTTGTATTTTGTGTTAATTTAAAATGGCAAAGATATAAGTCACAAAAAACATGCCCCTGCCTAAGCGTGCTATGCCTCACGTCCCAGTTGAGTGGAGAGCCCGTTTCTGACACTCATCAGAAGTTGCAGGCAGGGCTGCGGGATGTCCTGGGGTGCAACGAAGGGTCCTGGGTAGATGTTCTCAGGCAGGGGCATCACCTGCTATAGGCACAGGGGCCGGGCTGCCTGGGCTGGCTGTGGTGGGCACAGACCCAGCCAGGGTGGCCAGCTTCCGAGGAAGTAGGGTTAGCACGACGCTCACGCGGGACAGGATGCTGTGCCTGCCGAGTGCTGAGCAGGTCAAGTGGGAATGCAGATCAAAACTCTCTTCCTCGGGCTCTGAGCAGTCTGGAGTTGAAAGGCTGTTAATTGGCCAAGCCTATTTAATATTTCATTCACGCACACATGGAAACAAAGAGGTGGTCATGGCAAAAGCTGGCACAGGACATTCCCCTGTCCCCAACACCCCGTTCCCCTTGCCCTCGAAATCTTTATTCGATGGTCCTTAATGTCTGCATTTCATTCATGCTTCCTCTCCTGGGTCCTGGAGGTCTGCATGCTTCTGGGACCTGCAGCCTTTCTCCATGGGAAGAGCTGGGCTCTGGTTCTCCCATCCTCACTCTGTGTGGTGGAGACACGGAGAGGCCAGATTTGTAGATGACATCTTGGGGGTTCTGCCTGGCCCCAAAGTTCCGTTCTTGTGTTGCCTTGCTAAAGAGATGGGATGGGGGCTTTGCTGTGCTCATTAATCTCAATCCCATGGAGCCCAGGGCCATGGAGAGATCCCAGAAAGGTCATGGCCTTTGCCTGGTTAACAACTGCTTGGTTCAGGAAACCAACATCCTTGGTGGGTGTTTCAATCCCTGATTAAAATGCATACTAATTTCTCTAAAGTTTGCTTTAAAAAAAAAAAAAAAGCAACTTTAGTTTTCCCTAGAGGACCTCACAGAGCCTTTGGTTTGCTGACAAGCACATGAATCTGAAGGGAAGGTGTGTAGAATGATCTGATGGGTTTCCTCTGTGTTTCTACAGCCCTTGTGTGCACTCTGGCGTGACCATCAGCACGCGGCAGTGTGGTGTTGGATTTGGAGTATTTTCCATGCCTGATTGTAAATCCCTCAGAGTGGGGACTGTGCCTTTACCTCCCTAGGTCCTCGCGTGAGAACGTGTTTCCCGCCTTACAGGTGTTCCAGGCGTGGATGCCTTTGCGATCTGTTGAGATGGCCTCATGTTTCTTCTTGCCCCAACAATGTGATTCAGCAAAAAGACAACCGGGTAACAGATGCATGGAGCAGTTTTTCTTGGAGCCCATGGGGCTTGCTGCGTTGAGACTGGGCTTTCGAGTCTGAATTCAAATGAGAGTGAAGCGTTGCTGATGCAGAGAGACTAATGGGCCCAGCCGCTGGTCCTTTGTAAAACTGGGGACAGAAGCTAAGTCTGGAGACTCGAACCCCAGAGTTTTAGAGATAGAACTGATGGCAGGCAGGTCGCTGTTCTTCTGGGACCCCAGCCTTTGTGGCCTTTCCCAGCAGCTGAACTTTGGGCCCATCTCTGTGCGACATCCTGCTCCTAACCTGGCCACACCATGCTGCTTGAGGCAGCCACAGCCTGAGCCAGGACAGCTCTCGAGAGAGGAGGACAGGCTGTGGGATGAATTGCCATGGCCACAGATGGAAGGGACCCAACTCCTTAAAAAATAAGAGTGATGTAGGAGTCTTTAAGCTTCTCTAAAGGGAGGGCAGGACTTGGGGGTCCCCATGTCCCTCTTATTGAAGCACATTTCCCTCTCTCTTTTTTTTCAGTAGAGAGTCGAGGGGATGTGTTCTGTGTGACGCTGCTACAGGCTCCTTTGGGGGAGAAACCCTGATCTAAGTCTACAGCTGGCTGGGGTCTTAAGTCCTTGAGCAATTTAACTTGGGGTCAGGCATAAAATGGGAGGGGGTAGACATAGAAAATATACAAACAATAGGAATATAAAATGTGGGACACTTTCTGTGGCCTGGACGTCCCTGCTGCCTCGAGTCCCCCACAGCTGCTGATGCTCGCTAGCATCTCTCGTCACCCCAGGACCCGCTCTGACCTGTTCCTGCTGCACCTGTTCCCCACCCCAGCATCTTTGCCTGAAGGAAGGGTTTGTCCACTCCTGTTCCCGCCCTGGATGACCACGCCACCCGTGGGCCTGCCTGGCCGGACACAGGTCTCCATCAGAGGGGCCTGTCTGCATGGGGGTGCCTACACATCTGTCATGTCGACATCACTGAGGACCCCTTAGGGGTCAGGCCAGCTCGTGGGCCTCTTTGTCTCCTAAATAACTGGGACAGTATCTGGGACTTAGATGTGCAGTCAACATAGCAAGCAGTAAGTCACCAGAAATACGGAGATGTGTGGACTGAGACTGTCGAGGTTGACGTGGATGTGTGCAAAGGCCCCGAAGTGACCTCCCTCCACTGTTGAACCGTTGCCTGAAATCTGACTATGAGAATGCAGTTCTGTATTTTAAGGCACATAAGACAAATGCCCCCAAGGATGGTAATGCACTGAGCTCTGTGGCTCACCCCAGTGAGCCTGGTGATTGAGCTTATCTGATTCTCCTGAGTTTAAGGATCCTTGGGTGGATGGGTGGGTGGGGCACAGCTGAGGCCAGAGCTCTCAAAGGCCTATACTACGACTGGCCTTTCTGTTGTTGTTTTATTTGGAGGGGTGTTTGTTTTATCATGGTAAAATAAACACGGCATAAAATTTTCCATTTTAACTATTTTTAATCATACCTTTCAGTAGCATTAAGTAATTCTCATTTGTACGCAGCCATCAGCACCCTTCATCTCTAGAGATCTTGTCATCTTCCCAAACTGAAATTCTGTCCCCAATAAACATTCCCCATTCCCATCCCCTAGTCCCAAGCAGCCACCCTTCTACTTTCTGTTTCTATGAATTTGACTACCTAAGAACCTATTTAAGTGGATCATGCAATATTTGTCATTTTGTGACTGGCTTGCGTCACTTAGCATACATAATGTCTTCAGCACAAAAAAAGAGTGAAAATTAGAAAAAAGAAAAAATGCTTCCTTCATAGTATAGCATGTATCTGATATGGACTCACTTTTTAAGGCTGAATTATATTTTATCCTCTGGATGGATCACATTTTCTTATCCATTCATCTGTTGATGGACACCTGCGTTGCTCCTACCGTTTGGCTGTTGTGAATATGCTGCCGTGAACATAGGTGTGCAAATATCATTTCAGGTCCTTGCTTTCACTTTTGGGGGTATATACCCCAAAGTGGCATTGCTGGGTCAGATGGTAGTCCTCTGTTTAATTCTATGAAGAACAGGGGTATTGTTTTCTCCAGTTGGCTGCACCGTTGTGCATTCCCACCAGTGGTGCACCAGGGTTCCAGTTTCCCTACATTCTTGGCAGCACTTGTTATTTTCTGTTTGTTTGACAGCGGCCACCATGCTGATGGATGTGAAGGGGTACCACATTGTCGCTATGACGTACATTGCCCCGATGACGGTAGTGTTGAGCACGTTTCCGTGTGCTTCTTGGCCATCTGTATGTCCTCTTCAGTTTTTGTTTTGTTTTAAACTTGCACTCAGATGGATAGTTACATGTGTGACCTGAGAAGAACCACTCAATGATGAAGAATAAATGTGGCAACACCAGCTAGCATAGCTTAGCAGCATCTGTTATCTGCCTGAGGGCGGTGAGTTCCCAGTGAGATGCTCATTCTAGTACTGTCCTAGAATGAAATGAGTCTCAGCTGGCGTGTTCCTCACTCTCCTTCTCAGTGCCCATCTTTTTCTTAGTTGAAATGATCTGTGATTCTGGATGCAGCCTGTGTTGTTCTGGACTGTCTCTGTGTTGTGCTAAATTAATAAAGGAGCTTTCATTTTTGCAGTTATGTATTTTGAACTCCCTGTTCTCTCTTCATCCTGAATGACTGAGACATGATTAGACATTGGCAGAGCGCACCTGACATGGAAATGCAATGGGTGGCAGCTCAGGGTGCAGACACCACCCAGGACGCTGTGCCCGAGGGGAGCCAGGGCTTCCCTTTGGAATGGCAAAGGCTCCCACCATCCCTCCAGCCCCTGATGGCAGATCCCTTCTCACTTCTTCCTCACTGGAGCTGTGGCTCCTTCTGGTGTTTTCCTTGGGTTGATGAAACAGAAACTCTCCTGGGGCATTTTATATTTTATTTTATATTTTATTTTATTTGTGGTAAGAGCATTTAACATGAGACCTACCTTCTTAACAGATTTTTAAAGTGTATAGCACAGTATTGTGAACTATAGGCACAATGTGTGTAGCAGAGTTCCAGAGCTGCTTCATCTCGCTTGACTGAAACTTGATGCTCGTTGACTAGCAACTCCCCACATCTCCCTCCCTCTACCCCCTGGCAACCATCATCCCACTCTTTGATTTTCTGAATTTGCCTATTTTTACATGCCTCACGTAAGTGGAATCATGTAGTATTTGTCCTTCTGTGACTGGCTTATTTCACTTAACATAATTCCTCCAAGTTCACCCACGTTGTCGTATGTGTCAGAATTTCATTCGCTTTTAAGCGGAATCATATTCCATTGTATTTCTCACTGTGTTTCCTGTGTCCGTTCACGCATCAGTGGACCCCTGCGCGTTGTTTCCATATCTTGGCTATTGTGGATAACGCTGCAGTGAACATGGGAGCGCTCACCTCAAGTGCTTTGAGATCCTAATTTCAATTCTTTTGGATGAGTGCCCGGAAGTAGAACCACTGGATCATATGGCAGTTCTAGTTTCAGTTTTTTGAGGAACAGCCGTACTGTTTTCCATAATGGCTGCAGCATTTTTGCATCCCTACCAACCGTGTTTAAAGGTTCCAGTTTCTCTACGTCCCGGGGACTTGATACTGAGAACCTAACCTGTCTAGCCTCTTCTGCACTGGCCGCCTTTGCAAGAGCTGGTTGCCTCTCTGAAAACTCTCCTCCCAGGCCTCTTCCCTTCGCCTCACCCACAGGGCAGGGCAGTCCTACTTACATTTCCCTTAAGGGAATATCCGAATGCTGCCTCTTTGGTGAAGTCTTCCCCAGGCCTCTTCCCTTTCTTTGCATTCCTGCAGTGCAGACCCCATCTGTGTCTTACAGGCATGTGTCTCTTCCATCAGACTGTGAGCCCCTTGAGGCCAGTGGTGTGGCTTCATCGTGGCATCTCCCGTGGCATGGTGCTAACTCATCCTCCTTGCTGAATCAGTGAATGAAATGCATTCATTATGCACAGCCTCCTTCTGTTTTCCATTATTTGTCATTATTCAGTGTTTTCTGTGAGCCAGGAGCTGGGCATGGCTTGTTGAGTAAGGACACACTCCCTAAACTAAGGAGCTTTCAGGTTGGTAACCAGAAAGGGAAATTCTACATTTTTTATGACAAGCTTTTCGGTATCTTTTTGATATTTAGAATGAAGTAAACACAGTAGATGTAGTCCAATTTTGGAAATCATTTAAGACCTGAGCCTAATTCAGTAGTAATTTCAGTAGGTAGAAAGCCAGGAAGAACACACCTACTTTGTATTTGCAGTCCTTTCCTCATGCTAATTGATAAGGGGATTAATCCCTTATCATGCTATTGCTGAGCCACACCCCCATTTAAAAATAAAAATTAGGAAAGCTGTCTGGATAATTATTAGCCAAGGCTTTACAGAGGCTGGGATGAGTCTTCCAACCGGTTGTTTGCACTGGGAGTTTTATAGTGTACTTGACCTTTGCTTAAGGTAAGGGAGTTTGTTTGGCAAAAACAATGATAAATATTCCCATGGCATTGGAATCCCGCTGGATTTCTGAGACTCTGGGAATGCAGATGTGGGCGCTGGAGTAAATGTGAGCATTTCATTACAGTGCCTGCCTTGTTTTGGGGTTTTTTGGTTCTCTTTTGGTTTTCTCTTCCAGGCTGTATTGCTAGGTTTACTGCTTTAAAATTGTCTTTATGGTTCAGGCTGCTGCAGCCTTTAGAACAAACCACAACAGTTGGGATCTAGAAGCCTGCGCCTCTCCTAGAGGCACCACCTGCATCACGGTGTTCGTGACCTGACCTTTTAGAAGAGGCTGTTTCCCATCTCGGAAATGGGGATACTACTTGATATTCTTATTTACAGGATTTGGTGAGGGCATAGGAGGTAACACATCCACAGATGCTCTGAAGGGCTTGAGCATGATCGTGCACCTTATTACGGGTGGTTGTTGGTATCTTGGGGAAGTTTCAAGACCGGAAGGTTCAAGCCAGCTCATCTCACCGCTGAGCCAATAAGAATGAAGACAACATGGTTACAGCAAAGCTTCAGGCTTAGGAAGAAATGTTTCACGTGGATGGTGTCCTGGCCAGCGGGTTGGGTTCTAAAATAAACACTACTGTCTCTGGGGCTGAAGATTTGCCCAGGGCAATGGAGAAGCCAGCGGGAGGGTAGTGCAGGGAGGCTAAGTTTAGGGTCAGCTTTATTTTCAGAGGCAAATGAGGAAGTCAGAGGCTGCCAAAATCACTCCTCTGAGGCTTCCCCTGCCCCTTGGATGAGGTTGCTGCCATCTCTGAGACGGGAATATGGCCTTTTACCCTTGTAGGCATTGAGGTTGGATCTAAGACACTGTTTTACCATCCAATCCTGTCAGCTGTTCCATGGCCCACCGTTTCCTTTTGAATGTTTCCAGGAGCCAGAAGTCCAGATCCCAAGGGCTGGCATGTGGAAGGAGAGCCCTCCGGAGAGAGCACGCATGCTTCGGTTTCTTTCATGGTTAACTATGAGATGTTTCTGATGTCACATGTATCTATCTGCTACTCGGACTGAGAAACAAGCCTCATTAATAAGTCCCACCCTCACATCCACACTTCCTCCCCTCCCCTGTCCACAAGTCTCCCCACACGCTATTTGCTGTTTTTCATCCCCATGAGTTTTCCTTAGGTTTTACCACATCTAGAACACTGTGTTGAATGGTTTTGCCTTTTAAAAAAACTTTCTGGCCGGGTGCGATGGCTCACGCCTGTAATCCCAGCACTTTGGGAGGCCGAGATGGGTGGATCACGAGGTCAGGAGATCAGGACCATCCTGGCTAACACGGTGAAACCCTGTCTCTACTAAAAATACAAAAAATTAGCCGGGCGTGGTGGCGGCGCCTGTAGTCCCAGCTACTCGGGAGGCTAAGGCAGGAGAATGGTGTGAACCCAGGAGGCGGAGCTTGCAGCGAGCGAAGATCGCACCACTGCACTCCAGCCTGGGCAACAGAGCAAGACTCCGTCCCCCTAAAAAAAAAAAAAAAATTTCTACAGATGCTGCCCTACTGTGTTTGTTTTTCTGAACTTCCTTCTTTTTTTATACCTCAGCATCATATCCAGTGGCTCCTCCGTGTGAGTACGGAGACAGGGAATGAGTGAGAGCAAGGCTGGCTTTGAGAGCTGGGGTTTGTGTAGGGCTGAGTGAGACCTTGGGCTCCCGTGGCCCAGGACTTAAGAAATAGCAAAGGAGAATAGTAGATGAACCCGAAATTGAGATTAAATTTGGGAAGGCACAGAAAGGATTGACCAGGCATCAAGTGGCCTAGCTCTGGAACCTGGGAGTGGGGCAGATGCAGCGAGCGGGGCGGGAGGGCCCAGACCGGGCCCAGACCAAGCCCAGACTCAGGAGAACAGTGACCTTGTTATGACCTTGGCCTTCACACAGTAACTTCCCTCTGTCCAGGAACGTCCTGTTCTCTTATTCAGATGGTAAGAGGGAAAATATCTATCTATAAATACATTTATATTTCTAAGAGATTGTCATAGAGATGTTTTTTCTCGACCCAGGGAGGGTTGCTGTGCTGCACAGAATAGGATGTGAAGAACCCATGCACAGCATACTTGTCTTCCTCCTGTCTTTTAAGTTCAAAGGCTTCTCACTGGACCTAATAAGTCAATCTCTTTACTCTGATACTATTTCTGATTTCCAGTTTGAAGATGAGAAAACTGATAGTATCAAGGCCTCTCTATTCATCCTATTTTATTTGAAAAGCTACTGGATAGTATTTGGAGGGAGACTTTTTTTTTTTTTTTTTTCAGTTGGGGAGGGTGGCAGCCACAGAGACAGGGAACCGTTTCCAAGCGGATAGAGAGCAGGAGCCCAAAGATAAGGGTTTGAATACTGCCATCTGGAGAGGCGCTGGGTTTTTTGTTTGTGGTTTTGTAAACTCGGTAGTAGGAGGCTCTTTTTGTTTTTCCTGTTGCCTGTTTAGAGGAAAGACTACAGCACAAATTGTCCAAATGCCTTGTGCTTTTAGGGGCAGAGTTGATACTATCGCCCTCTGGCCCTCAGGTCCTACTTTGTTCTGTGTGCTGTCTACCCATGAACTAATGAGGCTGCCTGCTTAATTGACATGGAAAGACAAGTGTCAATTGAAGAAGGTGATGTCGAATTATGAGATTCAGCAACCCGTTATGTGGCCACTCGGCCCAGCGTAGTACCTTCCCCATTTGTTAGAAATTCACTATTTGATTGATTAGTAAGAAATTAGAGATGGTGTGGATCATTGACATCTACAGCAACCCCTCCAACACCTTGACTTCCCCCTAACACTCTTACTGGGACCTCAACTAAAAACAGACTGTTTCAGTTCATCCATTACTGTACTCACTAATAAATGGTTCATCCATCCTTTCTTGAGCGACTGCTGGACGCTGGGTCTCTTAAGGATGGAAAGACATTGCCTTGCCTTCGAGGCACAGAGTCTCTACTATATGGATGGATCTGACCACAGCACAGCTGTCACTACGATAGAGGCACCTACTAAATGCAGCAGGGACATGGAAAGAGAATCTGAATCTTCTTGAGATTTTCTTTTGTTTACCCAACCCACCTCATGTAAAACGTGAAGGCACACAAGTAAGAGAAGGAAGAGTCTGTGAGTGCCTTCAGTCACTTGCTCCTCCGTAAATGTGCATTTCCTGTTGAATTTACCTTTGAAGGGTCTTGAAAGGAGTGTCTTTGCCTATCCAAAGCCCTGACTGCCTCTGTGTTGGGGGTGGACCATGCTGTGTGTTCTGTGTGTGAGCCCGTGTGTGTTGTTTGCTTAGAAGTTGCCTGTGGCTCTTGTTTTGGCCATGCCAACTCTAAGGAGAAAACACATGTGATCACCATCTAAATTTCCACAATCCATTCAGGCCTGCCAAGGAGGTTTATGTGTCCAGATAAGTGGCTTAGCTACCTGTCACATCAGAGGATTCAGTCAACCTGCCCAAGGAACAGCATTTTTCCTTGTGCCTTCTTGGAAAAAGTAAAGCAGCCCACGCATAGGAGACCTGGAAAAGTTGGTAGTCTGGGATCTGTAAGGAGTCTCTGCATGAGGCTTCCTCAGTGCTGTCATGCTCTGGGCCAGAACCAGGGTTCTGGGAAACATTGGCCATAGAGGGGAGAGTCTGCCTCTACTAAGAAGGTGGGGGAATGGTGTGGCTTCCTGAGGAGGGAGCCTTTGGGAACAGCAACCCTGGAAGCTAGAAATCACGTGAGTACATTTGGGTGGCAGTGCACAGAGCAGTAGAGCCACATCACAGCTTCAGTAAGGGGACAAGGAGAGCACATCCCCTTACCTGGAAAGGTATCACTTGACTGATGTAGTGATTTGGGAACAAAAACTCCAGTAGCCCTAGTCTTGTGATTTTCAGCTGAACTGTTTTTGTAATAGTCTTATACATGTGATTTTGTAAAGCATAATGAACACCTGAATCAAGCAGGTGATATCGTGAAGCCCAGCACGAGGGTCACGGCATTTCCTATTGAGTGGGATTCAGGCCTGAAGCCAAACAGCTCAAGCCAGATGTTGAGACACAGGAAGTTATTTTAACTAAAATGCCATAGAAGAGGGCAAGATTGGCAGCCAGGAGCATCAGGCAGCACCTCTTCATTGGGGTTCTGGCTGTGGTACAGGAAATCTAACATAGACAGAGCTTCCCTTTTTTTGTTCAAATGCTGGAAAACCAGGTTTCGGTTTAGGCAGCCAGGTAAAGGCCCACAGTTATGTGCCTTTTATGGCCCTTTGCCATCTTACCTTCAAAATCTCCAACAATAACAGATTATTCCTGTGAACAAGGAAGTAGTAATACCTATATGTAATTTTAGATTAAGCGCAAGACTCACGGGTGAGACTTTGCATCCCTTGACACAGTCTGGTCATTGCTGAGGAACAGGGTACAAAGTCTTAAAATTTAAGGCAAAAAGTGAATATAATCACTGTATTAATCAAATGTCGACCCTGTTCCTCAGCAACAAAGTCCTGTTGGGACAAGTTGACCACCAGGGGTTCTGGTAGCAATGTGCAGGTCACAGGAGCGACCGACCTCCTCCGAAGTGTTTGCAGGGCGTGCAGCTTGTCCATGCGTATCCAGAGAGCATCTCTAAACTGCTGTTGGCTCTAAGTTTGCACTGTGTGCTTTTCCTTCACTTAGATTAATTAAAGAATTGTCATTTTTCTGCTTTTTGAACACCTGTAAGCAACACCATTTATTCTCAGACCTCCAGGAAACTTGGCAGTTTTCATATGCTGTGACAGTATGATTTAAGGACTTCAAGTGAGTCCATTTTCCATGATTCAGGTGAGACCCAGTAGCAAGTTTCTCATTTTCAGATGGAGAAACAAGAATGAGGCAGAGATCAGAGCCTTTTTTCCCTTTTGTTATGGCTTGGGTTGGTATGTGTTCGTATGGCTGAGGCTCAGCGTGTGCTCACCTGCTGTCTTTCTCTCTGTATGTGTGTGTGTCTGCGAGTATGCCTATGTGTGTATGTGGCTGTGTATGTGAATGTGTCAATATGTGTCTGTGTGTGTCTGTGCATGCATGCTGATGAGCTTCGGTGGCTATGTCCGTATGTGTGTGTGTGTGTCTATGCATGTCTGTATGTGCTTGTGTTTGTGGCTGTGTGTGTGTGTGTGTCTGTACGTGTCTGTGTGTGCATGCTTGTGAGTGTCTATGGCTATGTGTGTGTGTGTGTGTGTGTGTGTGTGCATCTCTGCATGTCTGTGTGTGTATGTTTGTGAGTGTCTGTGTGTCTGTACATGTCCGTGTGTGTGGTTTTCGCTGTCAAAGCAGCAGGACAAGAGGCACTCTCACATCTCCTTCCACAACCTGCCCTGCTTCTCCCTTCCTTATCTGTGGTCCTGGTGGGCCTGGTTTGCCCATGGCCTCTGCCACCTCTCAGCACTCCAGCAGCCCTGCCTGGGGAGGGGAGGCCATGGAGTGCTTTCGCCTTGACTCCCATTTCAGAAACGGAGCAGCCTTGCCAGTCGGGTGACAGACAGTCATCCTCCCAGAGCATCCCTCCCTGCTCTCCTGTTTGGTGTGGCCTAGATGGGAACTCCATCTGCCTCAGGGTGGTCCCCATGACTGCAGCAGCTGAGGCCTTGGCCCTGCTTCCCACCCTCCTGCTCGCACGGGGGTCATGTACATTTGATGGGAATGCATTAGGACCTGGGTTTCCTGGCTCGGTCCTGAAGGAAGTAGCAAATCTCCTGGGGACAGTTTTGATACCAAACAGCAGAAATGTGGCATCCGCAGGGCCCACCCTGTGGCACAGCGTGGCTGGGGGAGGAGATGTGTTACAGAATCTCCGAAGTGGCCAGTGACGTGTTCTTAGGCTAAAGCCAGGAAAGGTCGAGGGGAGAGAGGTTTCCAGAGCAACGGGTGGGAGGGTGGGCGGGAAGCCACAGAGAGGGCTGTTGATTGAGCCTGGATGACTGCTCATTAGTCCTGACCATCCAGTACTTGTGGGCTGAACGTTCCCCGCTGCCTGGCACGCTCAGGGCAACCCCCGGGATTTGTGTTCATTGCCCAGCTCAGCCACCCCCACCCCATAAAATCTTGAGACTTGTCTTTTTGCCAGCACTAGCTGATAACATCAGATTATTTTTCCCCAACCCTTTTCCTTCGCCCCTTCATTTTCCACCCCAAGAGGCTAAATTGCCTGGCATTTTCCACCACACTCCGATTACACTGGACAAAGGGCCATCCGGCTAGAATGCTAATAGGGAGATTTTTTTTCCATCCCGCCTGAGCCTCACAAAAGCTGGGGGCTTTAACTGCAGGGCCTCTCTAGCTCTCACTTTCTTTCCTGTAATTCTATGCAAACGGCATTAGCCTTTTATGAGGTCTTTGTTTGTGGCCATTCTGAGGGTACTTTTCATCTCACATGGGTTTCTTGAATTTTAAGTGGAATTTGTTCAAATCGGCCTGGCCTTGCTTCTCGTAGAGGAAATGCAGGCTCACCATTATAAGTTAGTAAATTCAAAAGGGATTTTTTTTTTTAAGAAAAAAATCTTTCCCTTTCACCACAAATTAAATGCCTCAATAAGAGAAGATGATTAAAAATTCAAGTGCCCTTTGAAGACACAAGATGATTGACCTCAGAATGGGAGTGAGAAGGACAGTGAGACGAGCTCCCCATTACCCCCAAGAAATTCCATTTGTTTTCTCTCTCTGATGTGAAAATAACTCAGTCTCCCTTGAGGAATCTGCTCTCATAATAAAAATCACCATTTGCATTTTTTAAGTGATAATGCCTATTTTTCTGTTAGAAACTGAAGGAAGACTAAAACATGCTGGCCGTGACAACCAGTTTGACGAATGGATCAGTTAATCCAGCCTGCAGCTGTCAAAGCTTCAGAGCAGGCATGGGCCAGGTTTTCTGCAAAGGGCCAGAACATGAATATTCTGGGCTGTGCAGGCCAGACGGTCTCTGCCCCACCTACTCCCTGCTACCGCAACAGCAGCCATGGACACTCTGAAAGTGAATGAGTGTGACCACATTCCACAAAAGCCATGTTTATCGACGCTAAAATTTCAATTTCACGTAAACTTCACGCAAGAGATATTATTCATCTTTTGGTTGCCTTGAACCATTTAAAAATGTCAAAACCATTCTTAGGGACAAGCTGAATAAAATCAGGCAGCGCATGGTACAAAAACAGCAGCTTTCAGCAGGATTTGGCCCGAGGGTCATAGTTTTCCAACCCTACTTTAGAGCAGCTTTTAAAACTATTGTTTATGACACATTAGGGCTTGGGTTAAGGGTTATAGAATCCATTGGGTGGGTCCTGCCCAGCATTTTTAAAGAAAAAAAGTAAAACTAAGTGCATCACACACAATAAGGGTTAAGTATTGTTTCATGAAGCTTTGGGGTGGGTGTGGGTGTGTGTGTGTGTGTGTGTGTGCGCGCGCGCGCGCATGCATGCTGAGTCACTATGCCGTCCAGTACTGGGAAATAATTTTCTATCAACCATGGTCCTACTCATCCACCAGACTTTTATGTGCTTCAAAGAACACAAAGACCAAGAACCAAGGGACTGTGAATGTACTTAGCCCACAAGAGGGGATGGAGGTGACCGTGATCATCTGCCTTCATGTATCACAGGAACCAAGAGCCCTGGAAGAGGTGCTCTGTCTGGGTCTGTGATCAGAGAGCGATGAGAGCAAGAAGCCACCACCTTATCTTTCCTGAAGATATGAGGTTGCTTGAAGCACTGCCCACTCAATATGAATTTCCTGCTTTCATGTGAGGCTTATTTCTGAGTGGTTCAAAGAATTCATCTTCTCCACTCTGCTCTTCCACCTCCCAAGATTCAGTGATATTTAAAGCACTTGGGTGGTTGAGGATTCAATATTCTTCACCAAACAGAAATACAGTAGTGTGTGGGAAGAGGGGCCACGCATTTTAATCTGATGAAAACAGCTCATGCCAGCTGTGACGGTTAGCCTAACTGCAAGCCAGGCTGTGAGGAGGTGGAGGAGGAAGGAAGGTATATTTTGGTACTATAATAATTCAGGGCCTGCAGGGGATGCCCCATGGGTGAACCACATTCTAGAGAGGGTTCCAAAAACTCCAGGGACCACAGAGCTTGCCTGGGGGTTGGCATCGTGATTTGGTGGTGGGAGTCAATTTGGCCGAAGAGTCCTCGGATAGGTGGGATAGGGAGAGAGAGGCTGCCTCTTAGGTCCCCAGGAAATGAGGAGGAAGAAAGACAGGTAGGAGACAGAAAGGTGTTTGGGGCTCCCACTGCCCAGTCTGAAGCCCCAGCTCAGTGCTGAGCTGCTTGGTGGCTAGGGCAGGCTTCCTCGAGGGCTCTGCAGGGAGAAGCGCCCAGAGACCAGTTGGCCCCCGTGGGAAGCGCCCCATCGCCCAGCTGTTTGCAGAAAAGGCAGCTGTCCTCAAGGGCAGAAGCAGAGGAGCGTCCCCCATCCCTGTCATCCTGCTCAGGGCAGGCTTTGTGACTTTCTGGTTTACCCAGAGGGAAACACTGTTTACTCCTCTGAAGGGTTAATGAAAGATGAGTGTCTATTTCCAGAGTGGTGATGAGGGATGGGGAGACAGGTGGAAGGGAAGACAGTACCAGTTGACTCTCCTCTGGAGCAAAGCCCCTAAATTCCTAAGCCCTCCCTGTCCTGGCTCTGGGTCATGGGAACCCGGTCCGTTGGCTGGGAAGGGTTTGTCTCCTTGTGACCCAGGATGCTTGCTATAAGATTTGGTGACTTTCTGCAGCTGGAAGGTTTGAAACTCTGTTTTCCTTGGACAGTTTGCTAGCTGGATCTTGGGATGAATGAGCAGCCGCTAGGGTGAAGTATCTCGCCTCAGGTGTTGGGTGGGTCAGGTCCTAGGAGTTGGGAAGGGCACCACACCCAGCTCAGTGCCGGGAATGTGGTAGATGCTCATGGGATTGCCAGGTTAGTAAGTGCCGAGTGGTGGGCTGCATTTTTCCATCAACAGGGCCGGATTCTATAGTGGGCACTTACTTAGGTGCAGACGGGACTCAGTAAGAAGCAGTGGCCTTGCTAAATAAAGAACCTGAGAGCAAGACAAACACAATGCAGACTGCTGTTGTCACTCTGAGGATGGCCACAAGTCAACCAAAGCTCAGGTAAGAAGAGAAAACAGAAGCTTGTAGAAAATACAGCTCCTGCTCCAAGAAAGATGGTGCCTAGGCCTTGGCCCAGAGACCAGAAAACACAGCTCCTGCCCCCGGGAAAGATGGCGCCTAGGCCTTGGTTCAGAGACCAGATCCCTTAGTTGTAGTTGTTCAAGGCCATGGTCACAAACCAATTCCCTCCCTCACTTCCCCACGTCCCCACCTCCTTCCGTCCACAAGCATGGAGTCGTGGCACATGCAGGCACCAAGGATTAGAGGTTTGGGACTGAAGAAGACAAAAGGAATGTCTCTTTCCTCCTGGAATCTTCCAGAGCAGGAGACACACAGCACGCAGCTAATTAGATAAGTGTATCCCTCGCAGCTGGGACAGGTGCTGTGAAGAAGCCTGCCATGAGATAAGGGAGCTGGGAGGCCTGAGTTAGATGAAGGAGTGGAGAGCAAAAGCCTCCATGAGGACACATCACCACGCAGAGACAGGAGGGTGTCCAGGCTGGGGCACCAGCTGCACGCCTCCCAACGCTGGGCAGAGCTTCATCTCTAGCAGTAGAAGGAAGGGCTCTTGGCCGCAGCCTGAGGGCAGGGCACACTGTGTAGGACCTCCTATGCCAAGCCAAGACTCAGGAATCATGGATAAAGTGAGTCTCCGGTGGCGATTAGATGAATAATGAGAAAGTATCAGACTTTTAAAAAATTCAATATGAAGTCATAAAAAAATCAGATTTTTGGCCGGGCGCCGTGGCTCAAGCCTGTAATCCCAGCACTTTGGGAGGCCGAGACGGGTGGATCACAAGGTCAGGAGATCGAGACCATCCTGGCTAACACGGTGAAACCCCGTCTCTACCAAAAAATACAAAAAACTAGCCGGGCGAGGTGGTTGGCGCCTGTAGTCCCAGCTACTTGGGAGGCTGAGGCAGGAGAATGGTGTAAAGCCGGGAGGCGGAGCTTGTAGTGAGCCGAGATCTAGCCACTGCACTCCAGCCTGGGTGACAGAGCGAGACTCCGTCTCAATAAAAAATAAATAAATAAATAAAAAATAAAATAAAATAAAAAAAAATCAGATTTTTATCCTAAAAAGTATAGATCAGAAAATGTAAAGTAGGAGGAGAAAGAGAAGGCCATTGAGAAGAACCAGGAGGTAGCCAACATGAGCGATGAATGAGAGAGGGAGACTGGGAGAGAAGCGGCTTAGGAGACCCAAGAAATCAAGCAGAGACCCGAGGCATTTGGCAGTTCATTGCATGGCTAGGCCCTACCTCCTGTTACCCAGGGGAAGGAATGACTAGGTGCTCCTGGTGTGATTAAATTCTCCTCTGCAGTTCAGCTCTCAGAGGTCAGCTGTCATGACGCTCCAATGTTGGGGGTGGGTTGCTCAGGTCAGCCGCCAACACTCACCAGAGCCTTCCCTGTGTCAGCTCTTCACCATCCTGAGGGGTGCAAGGAAGTGTGAGAGAAGGACATGGCCCACAAGAATGCTGAGGTCCAGTTGGGGGGACAGATACATGTGCGTGTAAGACAACGCAACCATACAAAATAGGAAGCCGCTGAATGTCCAGCAGTGATGCGAGGGGTTAGGTCCATGAGTGGTGTAGCTACACAGTCAAACTTCGGGCACTCACAGGACATCACAGGGTGGGGGTAGTTAATGACTTGGGGAAATGTGTGCAATGTAATGTAAAATAACAAAAGCAAACTGATAACCATTAAAAAAAAAAAACTTTTTGAAAGATTGGGAGGAAATATACTAAAATCTGAACTGGGTGTTTCAGTTATTGGTAATTCCCTTAATACGTATCTCTGTATTTTCAGGGAATTCCCATGGTATCTTTGTTTAATGTGAAAAGTTAAAACATATGTATGTTGTCCTTTAGATGCTGCTAGGGGATATATGCTGTGTGTTATTTGTGTGCCCTGACCCAAGACAGTTTTGCCAGGTCCTAGGTTAGAATTCATCCCGGGTGTCAGCAAGGGCAGAATATTTCTAATAGGACTGAGCTGAGCAAAGGCATGACAAGAAACCAAGTGGAAGGTGGGTCCAAGGGATGGCCAGGGAATGGGCACAGCTCCCATGGACTCCCAAGAGACTGTGGGAGGGTGCAGCTGGGAGTAGCTGGAGGTGTTGCAAGCCTGCCCAGGATCTGGATGTGATGACACAGGAATGCAGTGCCAACACAAGGGTTTAAAGAGTCGCTTGCTTGGGAATGCCCTTGTAAGCTGTGTGGCGGCAGATATGGAGGGGACCCTACCCAAGCTGGAACAGAGTAGCAGCCATGGGGGTGCACAGTCACTAAGAGGATTTGTAGGGAGGAAGCTGGCTGGACCCTGGGACTTCATCCATGCAGGGGAGGAAGGGGTTGCTGCCTCCAGTTCTCAACCTGGGGTGACTGAGGGAATGCATGGGTCATTAGCAGACATGAAGTAGATGGAAGGGCTGACTTGTGCAGAGAGGGGCAGGGGTGAGCGCAGCTTCAGATGTGCAATGCTGGATTTTAGAGGTACATGAGCATGTGAGCAAGTCAGCAGAGATGTTGAGCTGGGACCCGGGCAGAGGTGGCGCTGGCCTGTCAGGTTGGCATTGTGCACATCCAAAGAGAGTCCGTGCCCTTGAACGGCCAGGAGCCTGTCTGGGCTTTGAGCAGTTTGAGGCGGGAAAAGTTTCAGTGGCACCAGGCTGAATCACCCATAGGCTGTAAGTGGAACACTTCAAATGCTGAAGTGGAAACCCTTTAGTGACAGTATGACAGCTGCAGCAAGCGTGTGTCCCATGCCGCCCAGTGTATTCTGCAATACCAAGGAAGACCATAGCGGCCAACACTCTCGGAGAATGGGAGACACCAAAATAAGAAACATGCTCGGCTGTATGTACAGCAGGTTATAAATATAAAACTAAAACAAAAACAAAATCTGTTTAGCAGCAGGTAGGCCAGTTCTACTTCATGATTATTTGGAGGCAGAGTTGGTTTTACATAATGATAGAAATGTATTGCTGTAGTCAACAAGCATTTGACCATCTCAATTCCATATAAATACAAGTCCCATGTTTCTCTTATCCTCTTGTCCTGGGAAGGGCACCATGTTTTTAGAAATATAAATTACTAGGGCCACGTGTGGTGGCTCATGCGTGTAATCCCAGCACTTTGGCAGGCCGAGGCAGGAGGATCACCTGAGGTCAGGAGTTCGAGACCAGCCTGGCCACCATGGTGAAATCCCGTCTCTACTAAAAATACAAAAATTAGCCAGGTAACCTGTAATCCCAGCTACTCGGGAGGCTGAGGCAGGAGAATCACTTGAACCCAGGAGGTGGAGGCTGCAGTGAGCCACAATCGTACCACTGCACTCCAGCCTGGGTGACAGAGCAAGACTGTCTCAAAAAAAAAAAAAAAAAGAAAGAAAAGAAATATAAACTACTGGTGCTTTCTTTATAACTTAAAAGTGAGTGCTTTCCCTCTAAGAAGTTGTTTTCTTAAGTTGACTGGAGATGGACTATACAAGACTCAAACATGTGTCTTTCGTTTCTCAGTCATTTGAATGAACCTCGGTCCCCATTGAAACACCTCTGTGTGCCCATTCCCTAGATGCTGATGCCAGGAGTCTACTAAATTTGAGAATGTAGTAGAAGTGACACTAAGATAAAAGAAAGTGAAGAATTCTGACAAAGCCAATTGTTCTTTGCATTTGGACGTAGGGACGTATTTATTACAGTCTTAGCCATGAGTCTTTTGTCTAGTTAAGTACTGGACACCATTTTCTTTGTATAAAGGAAGTTTGCTCAGTGAGGAGTCCACTTGTTTCCTGATACTTAAAATTTCTTGAACAGTTCACCAAGACTAGGAAGATGGTTTCCTCAGCCCAGGCTGCCAGTGCTGCCAAGGAATGAGTTTTCTCCTGTGTTTGCTTCTAGCTCCAGAAGCACCTTTACCCCATTCTAAGGAGGCAGCAGGTGGATAGTTTGCAAGAAGCTTCCTTCTGAAATTATAAGGACCAAAATGTGATACTGAAGGAGTTCGTGGTTGCCTAACGCTTACATATTTCAATATGCTTCAAGTTTGGAATTGGTTCTTTTAAGACACGTTGTTCATTTCTACCTCCAGAAAAAGGATCTTTATGCATCACTCTGTGTGTACAAATTCGTTTCACTTTAACCTTCAATGAAATCCCAAACATTTTAGAATGGCTTCTAGTTTTCCAGAAAACTTAGAACCCAGGCTGTTCAGCTCCAGAGCCCAGATTCTTAACCACATGGTCATGTCAGACACTATCGCTTGTGTCCTTCGAACTTTTCAATAGAGCCCTTTAGACTCATCAAAGGGATCCAGTAGAGCTTCTGCTAGAAAAGGGGAAGGAAAGAAGGGAGGAGAATATGGCACATGTAGAGATTTGGCCAAGCTGTTTTGGGTACACAAGTATTCTCTATTATTTCTTATGCTTTTTCCGTATATGTGAAATTGAAATATTACTTTTTTTTTTTTTTAATTTAAGTTTGGTTTTCCCCTCCTTCTTACTTACATGTCATTGAGAATGCTAGGAAGATGTTTTCGTTTTGACACGTTAACATCAGATTCTAGATCAGTGCTGTCCAAAAGAACACTTGAAGTGTGGCCAGTGCAACTGAAGAACTGAAGATTTACTTGTACCTACTTTTAATTAATTTAAGTTTAAATAGCCCTATGTGACCACTGTATTGGACAATGCAGTTCTGGAAGAAAAAACCACAGAAACCAAGGCATTCCCCAGTGCTGTCAGAGACTGGACAGTAGATTCTAATTCGTCTACCATTCCCCTTAGCAAAAATCCTCTGAAAATATTTTCTAACTTAGGAGTAAGTGAATCGAGTCTAAAATTTACTCGAGAAAATATTCTCAATATTTATAGAATGTAAGTTCCTTCTTCTGCCATCCTGTGCCTTCTGTCTTATCCTTCCCAAATGAAACATTTTTTTTTCCCTCTTGTGTGTATGTATTTAAGGGCTGCTCTCTGGTCGGCACCAATGTTTGACAGTGATTAGCTCTTCTCTAGGTTTAAATACAGCCAACTCCCCAAGGTCATCAATCACCGTCATTATGTTTGGAAGCAGATGGACAATTCAAGAGCAACCTAGGGTCTTTGGCTGGTTGCTGAGTATTTAATTACGTCTGGACAAACATGAGAGACAGCCCTCATTGATAAGCTTAGCTTGTTAAGGGCCGCTCTCATTAATGGTCATGGTGATAAATTGTGCTAGTCTTATTGAAAAAAAGATGTCTAAAAGGAGGATATTATGTCTAAATGATGAGGATATTTGTGTGTGTGTGTGTGTGTGTGTGTGTGTGTGTGTATGTATGTGTGTGTGTGTATGTATGTGTGTGTGTGTGTGTGTGTATGTATGTATGTGTGTGTGTGTGTGTGTGTGTGTGTGTGTGTATTTGCAGGGCCTGGGGATATTTTCTTTGCTCTTAAAGGATAAATCTGGTGTTTAAAATCCGAAGATCTGAATTCAAGTCCTGGATACTATAAACCATATGACCTAAGGCCTATTTGGTAACTAACCTCTTGGGTCCTCCCTGTTAAATGGGATTAGCACTTGTTTACATGGCAAGAGTGTGGTTAGGAATAGATGTGGAAATGCAGTGACTCTCTTTGCTGCTGAAATGGTTTAGAATATGCCACTGGCCATAAGGACTATTTTGAGCTGACAGCATTTGAGAACCATCAGATACAGGACAAGGGTTTGTCAGAACTCCCCCGTCTACCTGGAAACAGAGTTTTCCCAAAGAATTCAACTGTCATAAACCCCCTTTAAGGGAGATTTCTCCCAACAGAGGCAAAGATGAGAAGTTGGTGCAGGATGAGAAATTGCATAAACACACCTTACTAAAATACTTTCCCTTATCCTATTTCCCCGGGTATTTCTCAGTCATTTCCCACTATTTACTGTCTCTTGAAATCTTAACCCCTCCCTGCATTAGGATGGTATATAAAGCCCCAGATTCCAACCTCTTCTCCGAGCCATTTTTGGCTCGCCCCTGCGGATGTATGTATGTGAATAAACTGTCTTTTCTCTTTGCCAGCCTGTCTTTTGTCAGTTCAATTCACAGGCCCCAAAGCACTGACCCTAAGAGGGTGGAGGAAAAGGTTTTCCTCCCCAACACGAACGTGAAGTTGCTATTTGTGTGATGGCAGTTTCAGGCAGATGAAAAATTCCAGCAGTTTTGCTGACATTTGATGGCAAAAGTTCCTCAAGGTTTGAATCTCTTGGGCCCCCCATCGACTGGCTTCCTGGGCTCCATCTGGAAAACATCTGTTTCTGGGAATCTGGGCTCAGGGCCTCAGGGGACTCTGATGCTGTGGGCCAAGGAAGCCCCACTCGGAGAAGCCCTGTTTTCAGGGACCTCTGCAGATCGGAGGAGAAAAAGGTGTGCGTATGTGTGTGTGTGTTTCAGAGGAGGTGAGCCGTGAGCCCAAGTGGCCTCACTTGCATCGTTTCTGGGGCTGCACTTCATTGTGAATTTCAAATCTCAGTATTCGGTTGCCTAAATGAAATAAGGAATTTCATTAAATTTTGTTTTGTCTCAACTTGTTGGCCAATGACTTTTTGAAAGAGAATTATGTTAAAGAGACACATAGTCTTAAAACAGCAAACCACATTGGGCTGGATTTCAAATTCAGGCTCCCATCCTGAAACAAAATGCTAACTGAAAAGAAGTTTTCATTTGCACGCAGACACGCCTAAAATGTAAGCCCATGGTGTGTCCCTAGAGGAACAAAATGCTAGCTTAGGGGCTGCTGAACCGGGATTCTCTTCTTAATGCTACTGAACAGATTTCTTCCTCTATCCATGAATCGAAATATAGATAATCACTTGGGCCCTAGGATTTGTTGAGGAAATGAAAGAAGTACAAGAAGATTTAAGTTGTATGATTTTTAAAAATCCGTTAACTTTTCTTTTAAAGGATTTACAGGCGTGGAAAGGATGGCCCCGGCCTGGAATCTTATTCCCAGCTTGTGTGCTGCTTCCTGCGCTCCCCCGCCCCACCCCCCTCGCTTGACAGGGAAGCTTCGGTCACAACAGATGACAAATGAACTGTGCGTGTGGTTTCTTCTCCTTTGCTTCTTTTCTCTTCTGCCAACTCTGTCAAAGGCAGCCCAGCGTGAATCAGAAGTGCTGGCTGAACACTTTCCCCCAGAAGAAGTCTGAGAGGGTTTGGTAATCACAGCATTTACATTTGAATGCCACCTAACCCCGGAGCGGTGATTAACCAGTGACTGCAGAGTCACATCCTAAGTAGAGTAATCCTGTGATTTTTTTCTGGGTTTTCATGTTCTGGACCCAAGGAGTTGGAAGAAGAGAGAGAGAGAGAGAGAACAAAACCCATCCACCTCGGAGTTTTCTGGTGAGGTCTGACATCTGCCATTCTAAAAAGTTTCAGGTGTGTCCTCTAAACTTCACCTTGAAACAGCCTCTTGCGCTGTATAAAAGTTAGCTTTTGGAACTAAGTCTTTTGAACAACTACAACCAAAAGTATGCTTCAATGGCATAACTTTTTTTTTAACATTTCAATCCTTCATATTTAACATTTTTCCTCTCCACTTGATCTGAGGGAAGGCTTTTTGAGAAACCCACTTTCCGCTGAACCTCAAAACAGCGTCTGAGGTCATCTGTGACTCGGGCCAGCCTCTCGACAGCCTCTGTGTGGCGAGTGAGTGTTTCTCTCTGTTAAATGCTGTATGTTCCGAACGTGTTTCCTTCAGAGCCAGGAGCTTACAGGAGCCATGTGACCCCTGACTTCACAGCAGGCCACCTTCAACCCTGTGAAAGGAGGGGAAGGTGCCACAGCAGGCATTGGTGATGGGAATGCCAAAGGTTATATGTAACATGAGAGACCAGCCCCTCCTCATTCAACCTGAACCTGAAAGAAGGAGCATAAGCATGAAGACATGAGTCCTTTAAATATCCTTCCCTTAAACCCATATTGCCCCGATTTCTGTTTCCCCAAACGGTAAATGTATCCTTTCCAGACAGATCCCATCAAAACCCACAAGCACCTAGGAACAGACTCTCAGTTCTCACGTCTCCAGCACGTCACGGGGCTGCCCTTTTCCCAGTAGCCCCAACTGTTTTCCATAAGGGCCGCACTCTGTCACTTTATAAATTTGCTACGGCAATTGTCTCCTGCTTTTTCACATGGGACCTTGAAAATCGTTTTTGGCCTTTACACAAAGGATCATTTAGAAAGGTCCTTATACTGTGGTTAGAAATCGGGTCACTTTGCAAGTTGCCATTCTCATGCAAAATGTTCCCAACTTTTGCAAGAATTATAAACGTTTACAAAAGTTCATTTATATCATGGTTACCTGGAACTAAAGGGAGAATTTGTCATAGACTCTGTTGTGGTTACGCATGGGTCCTCAGGCCAGCCCACAGGGCTGCTTAATTGTGTCCCTGAATTATTATACTAATGTGCTGTTTGAAGGCACCAGAGAGAATGTGCCAGGCGGGCGTTTCACCTTGTATCATCACTTTCTTTGACTCTCACGAACAGTCCTTCCAGATAGTACCTCTTGCCGTTTCAGAAGAGAGCCATAAGTATTTTAAGCCTCTTGCCCAATGTCATTCATAGAGCTGGTACTTGGAAAATGGAAATTCCAACCAATTTCAAAGCCCTTGCCCTTGCCACTCCCTTCTCCAGGCTATCCCTCCCGGATAACACTGCTTTTGTGGGAGCGCTCGCTGGGCTAGGAAACACCTCCCCGCTGGGGAGAGGAGAGGAGGGAAGGTGTATTCTCATGGACACATTTTTAATTTCATATGTCTACATAAGGAGGCTCAGATGTTCCTCAACTGTTATTGTTACAGGAAAGGGGTCCTGATCTAGACCCCAAGAGGGGATTCTTGGATCTCACCCAAGAAAGAATTTAGGGCAAGTCTGCAGTGCAAAGTAAAAGCAAATTTATTAAGAAAGTAAAGGATTAGGCTGGGCGCGGTGGCTCAAGCCTGTAATCCCAGCACTTTGGGAGGCCGAGATGGGCGGATCACGAGGTCAGGAGATCGAGACCATCCTGGCTAACACAGTGAAACCCCGTCTCTACTAAAAAACATACAAAAAATTAGCCAGGTGAGGTGGCGGGCGTCTGTAGTCTCAGCTACTCCGGAGGCTGAGGCAGGAGAATGGCGTAAACCCGGGAGGCGGAGCTTGCAGTGAGCTGAGATCCGGCCACTGCACTCCAGCCTGGGCGACAGAGAGAGACTCCGTCTCAAAGAAAAGAAAGTAAAGGAATAAAAGAATGGCTACTCCACAGATAGAGCAGCCCCATTTTTATGGTTATTTTTGATGATATGCTAAACAAGGGGTAGATTATTCATGCCTCCCCTTTTTAGACCACATAGTGTAACTTCCTGACGTTGCCATGGCATTTGTAAACTGTCATGGCACTGGTGGGAGTGTAGCAGTGAGGACGACCAGAGGTCACTCTTGTGGCCATCTCGGGTTTGGTGGGTTTTGGCCGGCTCCTTCACTACAACCTGTTTTATCAGTAAGGTCTTTATGACCTGCGTTTTGTGCTGAGCTCCTGTCTCATCCTGTGACTTAGAATACCTTAACCATCTGGGAATGCAGCCCAGTAGGTTTCAGCCTCATTTTACTCAGCTCCTGTTTAAGATGGAGTTGCTCTGGTTCACATGCCTCTGACATTATGAATTGAAAAGCTGAGGCTCTCATCCCAGGAGGGACAGGACCAGGGCTTGGGAATCAGCTGCACCCGGGGAATGAACAGAAAACAGAAAGCTTTGTAACAAAGCTTGACAAAGTCTTTAAAGACAGATCACCATCTGTCTCCATCTAAGGTCTGTGTGCCTGGTGGTGGATTATCAGATTGGGGGTGGGGGAAAGCACACTGTTCTAATTTTTATTAAAGTTGGGAGAGGAGTTTTAAAGGATATGCAATCCTGATTGGTAGAAGACTGACACGGATTTTAGCTGCAATGGCAATAACAGACACAGAGCTATTGCATCACTTGAGAAATGACTGGCTCCTCCCTCCCCTCGACCCTGCTATTCCCTCTGCAGCTCTGTGCTCTCCACACACATCCCCTCTTCATCTGGCACCTCCACCAAATTGTTCAGGCTTCATCCTAGGGGTCACTTTCTCCATTGGGCCCCGCTGGGCACCTTCTTTGGACCTCTCTTGTTCCGCGTTCCCCATCTGGTCAATGTTGATGGAATAGTGGTTCTAGATTAGAAAGAGCTAATGTTCTCAGACAAGAGCAAGAAACCCAAAAGGCGACATCATCTTTTTTTTTTTTTTTTTTTTTTTTTTTTTTTTGAGGCGGAGTCTCGCTCTGTCGCCCAGGCTGGAGTGCAGTGGCGCAATCTCGGCTCACTGCAAGCTCCGCCTCCCGGGTTCACGCCATTCTCCTGCCTCAGCCTCCCGAGTAGCTGGGACTACAGGCGCCCGCCACCTCGCCCGGCTAGTTTTTTGTATTTTTAGTAGAGACGGGGTTTCACCATGTTAGCCAGGATGGTCTCGATCTCCTGACCTCGTGATCCACCCGTCTCGGCCTCCCAAAGTGCTGGGATTACAGGCTTGGGCCACCGCGCCCGGCCGCGACATCATCTTATATAATTAAACTCTTAATTCTGTATAGGCTTTTAAACCTCTAATAGCATTGTTCTTTTTATTACAAACGTTATCACATAATTATGAAATGGTACAATTTTAAGGATGCAACTCTGAGGGAAGAAAAAATGTTTTCCTCTACCCTTTTAGGTTTAGAACCTGGGACCCTGTCAATAAAACTGACTAAAGACAGATTAAGGCTGGGCGCAGTGGCTCACGCCTGTAATCCCAGCATTTTGGGAGACCAAGGCAGGCAGGAGTTCAAGACCAGCCCGGCCAACATGGTGAAACCCTGTCTCCTAAAAACACAAAAATTAGCCCGGGTGTGGTGGCAGGTGCCTGAAATCCCAGCTACTCAGGAGGATGAGGCAGGAGAATCACTTGAACCTGGGAGGTGGAGGTTGCATTGAGCCAAGATCACACCACTGCACCCCAACCTGGGTGACAGAGTGATACTCCATCTCAAAGAATAAAAAATAAAGACAGATTAACAGGAGAAAAGGGCATACTTGTACTTGATGTCAGTATTTTACTTTTTACATGTGCAGGGGGGTCTCACAGAAGAAACGAAAGCCCAAAGAAACGGTTAAGCCTAAGAACGTATATACCATTTTAACAGAAAACGATACATGATTTGCGAAATGACAAGACAAAGGAAAAGGCTTGGGGGCTTCTAGGAGCAGTACATTGTGGGAAGGTAAATACATGGGGAAAACCGATGGGAGACGGGGTTATTTCGTGCGGTTTGTTTATGCAGATTCAAGTCGGTAGTATCCCCAGTGATGAGTCATCTCACTTCCTCTTGCTCCTGTGGGAGAAGGGAGGGAGTTTGGGGGTGACAGCTTCACAAAGGGATATTTGTGCCCTGCCTCTAAGCAGAAAGGTGGGTAGAGAGCTTTTCCTGCATCTGCTCTTTCTCCAGTTGTCTTCAACTCAAAATAATCCTTATGCGAAAGTAGCATATTTCCATATTTCAAGGTGACATAGTCTGAGCCCCTTCACAGCTTTGTGATCTTGTTCCATATTCCTTTCACGAATTTGAAAACCCAGGACCTGAAGGAGTCCCTGCGGATCACCAAGACCAAGCCCAACCTGTGGCCTCTGTGCGCCTGTCGCCACACCGGGCTGTCCTTGCCCTCTGTGGAGCCCGAGCACATAGTACACGGGAAACACTTGCTCAGGTCCTTGCCCTGTTGCCTCTTGTTACCTTCCCACCAGGCTCTGCAGGAGCCTGGACTTGAAATCTAGCTTTTCCTTTTACTACCTGCGTTTACGGGAGTCAATGCATTCGTTTTTCCTGAGCTTCAAATAAGAATGTTAACACTGGGGGTGGGACAAAGCAGGATTAAAAAAATAAAAACAAAGGAATTTTAACATTTACCACAGAGCTTGTTGTGCAGATGACAAAAGGCACTGTGCCCAGTACCTGGCACCTACACGGCCTCCCTGAATACTCACCAGTCTCCCCAGCGGCACCATTGGCAGCTCTGTAAGTGGCACCTCCGCCTTAGGCACACATAGTCACTGAGTGCCGCTGTGTGGGGTGGGCTGGAGATTTGCTCCGACGAACAGGCCTCCTGGCTCTCCTGTGGTTGAGGCAGCGCTGAGGAACTCGGTGCATGTGTGTTCAGTGCAGAGCCCTCAGAGGCCTACATTCATGACGGATACTCATGCCCTTGTGTGAATATGCTTAATAAAAGCTAGTCTGCCAGGAGCGGTGGCTCACACCTGTAATTCCAGCACTTTGGGAGGCTAAGGTAGGAAGATTGCTTGAGCTCAGGAGTTCAAGACCAGCCTGGGCAATGTAGCAAGACCTTGTCTCTACTAGAAATTTTAAAAATCAGCCGGGCATGGTGGCATGTGCCTATAGCTTCAGCTACTCGGGAGGCTGAAGTGGGAGGATCATTTGAGCCCAGGAGGTCAAGGCTGTCGTGAACCGTGATCATACCAGTGCACTCCAGCCTACGTAACAGAGGGAGACTTTGTCAAAAACAAAACAAACAAACAAAAAAAACTACAGTCATTTCTTAATTTACTCAATTTGTTAGCTGAACACTTTGGGTAATAAATTTCCACATGGAAGTTGTGCCTCTCTCATTTCTGTGGTCTGATTCAGGGAGTGTTAGCATCTGGTAAGTGCTGAATACAATGCTAGATGTTAGGAAGGACACAGGTGAGAGAGTGGTTTTCCTTTCCAAGGAGCTGGCTGCTTGGCAGTATAGGGCTTACAACCATCTGGCTTGCCAGGAACATTGGGTTATGTGAGAAGAGCAGCCTGTGAGAAGGGGAATAGGCCTGGGACGAAATCATGGAGGGCCGTGGTTGGTGGGCTCAGAATTTGGACTGACATAGCATTTTTAGCTATTGAAATAGAACAGAGCTGGGCTTTAGGGGCAGTAACCTGCCAGCAGGGTGTCAGATGGATTAAAGGGAAGAGCTATTTGGCAGCAAAAGCCCTTGTCAGAGGTGACTGTGGCGGTCCAGGTGAGCACAATGTGGACGTGGTGTGGAGGTGCTGTCTCCTCCTTCCCGCCAGCCAAGTTAGTGATCACACACACATTCTGACTCGCAGCCTCCCACCTTGTTGGGAAACATTTGCTTAACTGCTGAGTTAGGTGAGGTGCAAATCTGTGTGTGTGCATTTTCTGCAACTTCCAGCAGCCACTTGTAGGAGAAGAGTCCAGATTTCAGTCAGCTCATTTATCAACTCATATCTAATTAGGTTGGTGCAAAAATAATTGCGGTATTTTTTGTGCAAAAGTAATTACAGTTTTTATCATTAAAAATAATGGCCAAAACCACAATTGCTTTTGCACCAATCTCTAGAACTGGAGGGAGAGATGGAGCCCCTAGGAAAGAAGAGCCCCCAGCTCCGCATGTGTCTGCCAGCCCCAGCTGTGCACGCAGCAGGGCATGGGTGTGATACACGCACTGTGATCCGTCGAGTCCCCTGTGGGGGATGTGAGAGCCTCACTAAGAGCTCACTGAGGCTTTGTCCCCACCTGATACATGGAACGAGAGGAATTCACCACTGAGATGGCTGAGACTCAGGGAGGATGCTGGCACTAAATTCCTGGTGCAGGACTTGGCTGAGAACTAGTGTTCTGTAGTGTTAGAGTCCTCATGGCCTTGTCCACATGGGCAGAAATTCAAAGGCAGACACTGTGTGAGACAAGCCCTGTCAAAAACAAGATGGCCCAAGAACAAGATGGCACCAGAGCAAGACGGCATGGGTGTTAGAAGGTCTCAGAGCCTCCGCCACTGCAGAGGATGCACTGTTTCGCTTGGGTTTAGAGGAAGACCACTTATTGCTCCCACCTGCTAGTGTTTTCCTCAATCACAGACCTGTTTCTTGAAAACCCCTTTCCAGTTGCTGGCCTGATCTGACCCTTTGCTTCATTAGCTGGTGCCATTATGCTGAATAGAACATGAAAGGACTTTCTGGTTTGGTAGAGGAGGAGGAAGCTAATTTTAACTGCTGTATGTTCTATCAACTTCAACTTTTGTTTTTATTGTAATCTCCATTTTTACAAAAATCCAGAAGTAATCCTAGGGACTTGTATTCTCCAAAGGCAAGGTGGCGAGAGGCCCGGAGAGCCCCTGGTGTGGAAATCACAATTTGCTTTTGCTACCAACTAACTCTGTGACCTTATTTTCCCCTTGAATAAAATGAGCAGGTTGGACAAGGATCAGCAGCTGCAGACTGGCAGTGTGCAGTCAGACCCTGACCCTGCTCATGTTCTGTGTGACCTAGACAGTGTTTTGTTTTCTAATTGAATTTAAAGGCCTTTAAACTGGGCAAGCACCAGGCGATGTGCCACAGGCTCCGCCCCAGCACCCGGCGGGCTTCACACGTTCCTTATCTGCCTGGCATTTGACTCTGCCAACCCTGGTGGGTGTTCTCTGAGTTTCCTTTCGTCTGAAATAGGCTGAGAAATTTTGAATTTCTTTGCAACTTCAGGTTTCTTGTGCTTCTGCCTGCCTTGCCCTTTGGGTGTTGGAAGAAGTCTTTTATTCATTGGGAAAAAAAAAGTTACATGTCTGTTATTGATTAAAAAGCCAACATCTAGGCTGGGCACAGTGGCCTGTAATCCCAGCACTTTGGGAGGCCGAGGCAGGTGGATCACTTGAGGTCAGGAGTTCAAGACCAGCCTGGCCAACATGGTGAAACCTCATCTTTACTAAAAATACAAAAGTTAGCTGGGCACAGTGGAAGGTGCCTGTAATCCTAGCCACTCAAGAAGCTAAGGCAGAAGAATAGCTTGAACCTAGTAGGCGGAGGTTGCAGTGAGCCAAGATCACGCCGTTGCACTCCAGCCTGGACAACAAGAATGAAACTCCATCTCAAAAAAAAAAAAAAAAAAAGCCAACATCCAGTTACCCCAAGGCCAGTAGGCCAATAGGCGTTATAAGCTCTAAAGCAGCTTTGCTTTGTTTTATTTTTAATATGCTAATGCTACAATGGAAAAATTAATTATGGGATCTCAGGGCTGAGATGTATAAAACTCTGCAGTGTTCAGAACACTGCATTTCAAACGGTGTTCCCTGAAGCGGCAACATCACCATTCCCAACCTCATCCGTTTATGGGGAGAATTCGGTGGCTAATATTTGCAAAGTACACTGCAGCAGTTCTTCAGTGGGGCCAGTGTCAGAATTACTGCACAGGTTGTTGACACAGATTGCTGGACCCAACCTCAGTTTCTGATACAGTAGGACTAAGAATGGCCCTGACTCGGTGTTTCTGAAATGGTGGCCCCAGGTGAGGCTGCTGCCGCAGGTCTGGGGCCAGACTTGCAAACCACTGTCCGGGAGGCGCTCTCCTCTGTGTGATCGCAACATGGTGAAGCAAGAGAGCAGGGATTACCGTTTTTTATAGCGTGGTCAGGGCGAAGTTTCCAGGCAAGATCGCACTTAGGCAGAGACCTGAGAAAAGGAGGAGGGAGATATGCAACTCTCTGGGGAGGACAGACAGGGAGTGCACAGCCCAGAAGGGGGATGTGCTCACTGGGTTAGAGGAGCGGCAGGGAGGCCAGTGTGGCTGAAGTGGAGTGATGAGGCGGGGAGGGGCAGGTGATGTGGTCTGAGGGATGTGGGAGGGGTAGAAATCATGTGGGTCATTGTGAAAGACTTTGCTTTCACTCTGAGTGCAACGGGAGCCCTTGGAGGGGGACGTGTGGTGTGAAATTATCCATCACCCACAGTGATTGTGATTTTATGGCGCTGCCTCTTCCAAACTGACCATATTTCAGGGCAAAGAGCTGGCCCTTGTTGCTGAATACAAGTTCTTCCTTCCCAAGTAATTCAAGGTGAAAACAGTGCACCGTGAAGGATGGAATTCGAAAATCAAATCACCATTTTGCACTCCGTAATGAAACCTTTAGGGAAAATGTTGGCGAACAACTCTAGGACGCGAGACTGAGGCACCGCCACTTTGCGCCGTGGATCAGTGGTGGCGCCATTGCCAGTAGGTGACCTCCTGCAGGGCAGCACCGTGATGCACAGGCACCAGCTGCAACACGCTCTTCCAAAAACCTGAACCTGGGTCTCACCAGACGTTAGGTGGAACTTCCAGTGTAGAGAGTAAAACAGGGCATGAAGGGACACGTGAACGACATCATGGGAAGGTCACATAAAACCAGTGGTTTCTTCAAGTGCCATGGGGAAAGAGGGTGGGGGGAGGTCTGCTCTAGGTTGAAGGAGAATCAAGATATGTAATATGTGGATCTTGTTTGGATCCTGATTTAAAAAGAAAAACTGTAAAGAGACTGTTTTAAAGTAATTGAGTAGGTTGGACACAGACTACATATTGAATAATATTAAAGAATAACTGTTAATTTTGTTAGATGTGAAATGTCTTTTTTAGGAGAGACATATTTGTATTTAAAAGTAAAATGACATGATTTCAGGAATCTGATGTAAAATATTACAGGGAAGAGAGAGAAAAGGGCAGAAGAACCACAAGGGCAAAATATCCAAAATATTCATGACATGATTCTCTCTTCTTTGTGAATGTATGAACATTCAAAAGAAAAGTGTTTTTAAATCCAGATGCAAGAAAAGATGGGAAAATGAGAGAAGAGAAAAGGAAGACTTACTTAGAAAGACTAAGTTGCTAATAATTCTTCTCTATTTAGGAGTATTATGCCAAAGAGTGAAATGTGTTTACTATCACTAGATGTCACACAGTCATGATGCTATGGACTGGTATTGAGGTGTATTCTGCTTGCCATACGCCCAGCCCTTCATTCCCTGATGCTCGCCAAGCTCATAAAATAATGACGATGATGATGGCACTGACGATGAGAAATAAAAGTCAGATAATCTTCCCTGCCCTTCAACAGCCGGGGAACTAAGAGCAGGCTGTTATGGGACAGAGCTTGAAGTAATTTAGGGCTCGTCTATTTGGCCACATGCCTCAGAGGTTTCAAATCTGAAGGCCTGTGAGGCTTCCATTTGCTCAAAAGCGTGATATAATTATACAAACATGGTCACTCACGGCACGTGATTTTGATCCGTAGAATGGATAGCACCAGGAAAACTGAGGATTGGGGACTGTCACTTTGGAACTGGTTGTCGGAAAACCTGGGTGGTAAACTGCTCTCCACCTTAAAGCCACTCTGTCCCGTCTCTGCTCCTTCACTTAGCTTGCAAATGAACGACAGACCTGAAATGAAAGAATTCCAGTGGCTGGGAGGGGATTCTGATATTTGAAGTCATTCCTCTTCTTGGCTTTTTCTGCTGTTTTCAAGTACTAGGAGACTAAAAGTGTCATTAATTTAAATTCGTAAGCATGTACTGCTGAGCATCAGTCTTTGTTTTTAAACAGAGGAGGTTGCTGAGCATTTAAATCCCTATTCCTCGTTTGAGTCATTATAATGTTAGTTTTAAAGAAAAAACAGAAGGTAGTAGGAATCTGAAGGGAAACTGAACTCTGTGGCTCATGTTGGGTTTTATGGTTGATTTTCCTCAAATTATTATCCACATATGAACATGTAGAACCATGAGGTAGACTTTGATGAGTTCCCATGTAGGGTGCCAGGCCAGCTTCTACAGATTCGCTGGCCAGTCTCTTCCATGGTGACTATAATTGATTGGGGGACACAGGTAAAGTGACAACTAGAGAGGAAAAAATGTTTACGTTTATTCATGCGACAATTATCTGAGCTTCTGGTATGTGTCAGACACAGTCCTAGGCTCTGAGGAGCAGTAGTAGGCAAAAGCTAAGAAGCCCTTCCCTCCTTGGAGTTTAGATTCTGGAGGGGCACAGAGGAGGCCGTACTTGAAGGCAGCTTCTGCCTACAGAGATATGGGGTAATACAGGGGAAGCTGGCTTCAACTCCCATCTTGTTTATTTCTTAGCTGTGGGATCTTGGACCAGTCACTTAATCACCCTGAGCTTCAGGGTCCTCTCATGTAAAATGAGCATTAAAAACAATACCTACATAATGCAGTCATTGCGCAGATTAAATGAATGCATGAAAAATACCTCCCAAAGCATTTAGCTTTCAGCAAGTGAGAGCTGTTAGTTCACCTAGTACTGCAGACATGATAGGTATTCAATTGATAATTAATTCAGTATTTCTGCATTTGAGCATTTAATGCCCACGTCCGCATGTCTGGCAGACACTGGAATGTGATTTGTAAGAAATACTTAAGATATCTCTGGTTTTTAAATTTTTTCTTTCTCTAAATGGAGAAAACTACTCTTTCAGATTCTTCTGACCATTCCTTTGGGTTGGGAGGTCCTAAGTTAAGAGGAAAAAGGATGTCTTCCACGTGGAAGGGAAGATGTCGAGCTATAATAGCAACCTTTTACAGTCATACCCTCAAATGCTATTTGGGTCTCCATGACTGGCAATTTCAGGCCCTTCTGCTATAATAAGGAATTCCACAATCACATGTCCCAAAGTCTGTTTTCCGGGATTCTGGGGGCCATGCGTCCTTGCCTCTGGCAGTAATTATTGAGTGGTGTGAACTTCCAGGCCCCGTTGGGGAGCCACAGGAAGGAGGGAGGGTGCAGGGAAGAGGAGAGAGGCTGGCATGGTGGTCCGGGAGATGGTGAGGCCAGTGAGGAAGCTCCCTGCAGTTCTCCCCCTTGCCAGGGAGGGGCGCAGTCCAGGGTGATGGGGCTGTCTTCAGAGGACTCTCCAGGTGGGCATCAGCAGCCTAGGGCCGAGCCAGAACCAGGTTGGAGGAAGCCCAGCGAGGCAGGCAGCATGGCCAGCCCTCCAGTCTCTGTTGAGAAAGCTGCACCTCCTTCCTTTCCACATTTTGCCTCTGCTGGTGGAAATGGGCTTCTAGTCTATTGGATAATGGAGGAGGGTTGGGAGAGGGGAGGAGAGGGGTGGTCCACTTGTAAGGACAGCGGGTTTGGAGAAGTGGCCTCTTTGAATCCTGTGTGTTCTGGGGCTGGGCTGGGCAGTGGGATCCCCAAGCCCCCGTGTCCTAGTGGCCCAGTCGGCCTTCGCAGAGGCTTGCCCTTGGAAGAGGATGGCCAAGCCATTCAGCAGTGGCCTCTGGATGGATTTCTCATTCCGCAGGCCTGTTCCAGGAACTGTGTTTAATTTGGGAGCCTGAGCAGTGTGGGCATTTGCTGTCCTTTCCTGAGCCCGTCTCACCTCCCTCTGCCGGTGAGTTGTGCAGATTCTCCCTGTCCCGAGAGTGGCCTTGGGCCTGCGGAGAGCCCAGGGCAGCACAGCTGGGATGTCACAAGGGCTGGCTTCTCTCACAAAGGGATTTGGAGGAGGAAGGTGCCAGGGAAGTGGGTCCTCCGTCCTTGCCGGGCTCATCGGGAGCTCTTCTCTCCTGAGAGCCTTGCTGTTGCTCGACTCAGACCTCCCTGCGGCTCTGTGGCTTTCCTCAGAATTCCATGTATAAATTAGTGAGGAGTCGTGGGGGTCTGCACATGGCTTTCTGGCTGAAATGAAGCCTTGCAGAGGGAGATATGGCCTGTGGTAGGCCTGTGGCGGGTCAAAGACCCTTCCCCACAAGACACTTATCTTTCCGAGCAGCCTGGCCAGCCCTCCCTGGACAGCAGAGGCCCAGAAAGAAAAGAGCACTGTCACGCCGGGTTGGCACACTGCATTGTCTGAGTCCGTTTTGACCAAGCTTTGCCTAAAACACAGTATAGTTTAGGTCCCAGATGGAAGAGCTTGATCGCTTAGCAGGGTGGCCTGGTGTCTGTGAGGAAGCCTTCCGTGGCTTCAGTACGAGCCAGGTGCACTCGAGTGCTTCGTGAATGTTGTTTGCTCGTGACCACCCTATGGGGTAGGTACGATCGTTATCTACCTTGAATACAAGGACACAGAGGCTCAGAGCTGCTGAGTAACTTCACACCGCCCAGCAGAGGCCCAGGAGAAATCTAACCCCCACCGCTGGGCCAGAGCCAGCGCCTCATCCCGTGCCCTGCGTGGCACGCTTTGTTCCGCGGGCACGATTCTGCGAATTCCTGTCCTCTGGCTTAAGTATTGTCAGTCAACTTAATATATTCCTTTGTTCCTAGCCAACTCCAGTCCAGAAAAATCCTGTACTCTCATTTCAGAGAAGCCAGGAGCACTTAGCAATCCCAAGAAAAGGTATATTCTCCCTACGGTCACCAGCATTCAAGGGTTTCTTAAACGTATTTGAGGAAGAGTAAGTGTGTTTTACTCATTTGTGCGTTATGGGAGAGTGGGCCCTTTTTTTTTGTGCGTTATGGGAGAGTGGGCCCTTTTTTTTTTTTTAAAGATTGGCTTCAAAGGGTTTTTAAAAATTTATTTATAATTACTGAATCCAACGAACAGTTAGATCAGTGTGTGTTTGTGGGGGTTGAGGGAGGTGGGGGGAGAATGTTAAAACTTTGGTCACCCCTGGTATGTCTGGTGGGCAGATGCCTTAGCCGCTGGAGCTGGGGCCGAGCCCTGTCCAGTAGCACAGCTCAGAGCTTTGCATTTTCCCTGGGGCTCCTCCCTGGGTGCTGCAGTGTTTTGACAGACGGTCCTTTGAGCTTGGTGTTTTGACAGACGGTCCTTGTGAGGCTGGGACCTGGTCCAGGCTGGCCGGGGAAGAGAAGCAGGGACAGGATGACAGAGTGGGGAGTAAGAAAAGGAGGGAAGGGGGTGCAGCTTCGGAGATGGGCTTTGCGGGAGGCCCCGTGTGACCCTGTGTGATGTGCAGGACCCCCTGACCTCTGTCTCAGAGTTCAACCAGAGAAAAGGAAACAGCAGGAGATACCTATTTAGAGATTTTCTGTGAGGAATTGACCCACACAACTGTGAGGAGTGGCTAAGCTGACATCCATGAGGGGCCAGTGGGAGGACCAGCCATCAGGACTCCAGGGCACGGGGGCGGGCACTGCTGTCCACTGGTGGAATCTTCTTCCTCCTCAAGGAAGCCTTGGCTCTGTGTTCAGGGCTTTCAACAGATGAGATGAGACCCACCCAAATTATCTAGAAGCCCCTCCCTCAAAGTCAGCCCTCTCCCGGCAGCACCGGGGTTCGTGTTTGAGCAAATACCTGTGACTGCAGCCCCCCGCCACATGACACGTCAAGCCCCCACACCCCACTCCCTCAGGCCTTCCTCCTCCTTCACATGAAGTGACTATCCTGGGAAGTACAATGTTCTTTTCCTCCTGAAAATGTGTAAGAATCTCACAACTTCTGAAAAGCAAATCTCCCAGAGCTGTGGCCTCCTAACAATGTCACGTTTCTATCAGAGCCTCCGGGCAGCCTCTGTGCTCAGACTTAGTCGTGGTCCCTGTTGATTCACTGACCAAATGCCTCAGTTCAGTCTCAGCTATGTACTGTTTCATTCTCACAACCTTCAGTTATTTCTCTGCTCATCGACAAAGTGTGTCTAGTTGCCAAGAGTAGCTTGTAGGCATTCTTGGTTAAGGTGTTAGTGGAAAAGTAACGGTGGTTTGTTTGGTTGGTTGTTTTTCAGAGACAGGATCTCACCATGTCGAATGAGACCAAAGAGTGACTTGGCAATAATTATATTGTTATGCAGGTTGGGTATTCCTAATCAGAACATCTGAAATCTGAAATGCTCTAAACTCTGAAATTTTTTGAGCACCTAAATGACACCACAAGTAGAAAATTTCACACGTGACCTTATGTGAGGGGTCACAGTCAAAATATTGTTTCATGCACAAAATTTTTAAAAATCTCTTATAAAATTACCTTCAGGCTATGTGTATAAGATTTATATGAAACATAAATGAATTTTGTGTTTAGACTTGGGTCCCTTGTCCAAGATATCTCATTATGTATATGCAAGTATTCCAAAATCTGGAAAAATAATGCGTGAGATTATAACACATAGCACTTACGTTCTAGCACTATATGCTGTTTAGTGCTCACAATGCCCAATTTTGCAGACAACAGAACTGAGGCACAGAACTCCTAAGTGACTGAACCAAGGTTGCAGCTTCTAAGTACCAGGAGCAGGATTTGAACTTGGGCACTCTGGCTACAGAGTCCAGGCTTGTAACCACAGCAGTGGAAGTGCTACATGCTGGCCACTTGAGATAGTTCAATGTTTGAATCTTTGCTGCATCACCCAAGACATTTTCTTGTGGCCCTTAAATGTTTTACATCATCAGGGGGAGTCTTGCTGCCCATAAATGAAAATCTACTCAAAGGATTTGGGTTTGGCTCCACTGGCAAAGAAGTTGATTCTAGCAAGTACCGGGACACCGCTGCCAGCCAAGGTCTTCCACGGGCACTGTGGATGCCTGCCTGTGAGTCATCTACTCTCCACAGTAGCCAGACCCTGAAGGGACAGTTGGATTGGGGACATCATTCCCTGCCTTTCAAGCCCAAGGCCAGTGGCCCTGGCCAGGGAGCCGGAACCATCTTCAGGGTGTGGGAGCTGCTGCCCCAAATGCTTCTGCTTACAGAGCCCAGCAAAAATGATCTACCTGCAGTCCCCGTCCCTCCTGATGGATACTGGGACTCAAGGCTTAAATGTCCTCATGTGTTCTTTCTTCTCCCACTTCCAAAAAAACTGATTTGTCATCTTCCAGAGAAACTTGTGATTAATGGCAATCCTCAAGTGCCTGCAGTTTCTTAATCATTGCTTTCTTTTACAAAAACATCTTTATAGCCACCTTCAGAATATAGTTAGATTCAAGCAGTTTGGAAAGATTTTCTGGAGAGGCAAGACAAAAAAGGGAGTTAACTGCAGATGGCCACACCTGTGTCCTTCCATCAAGCCACTGTGTTTTTCCATCGCCTCGGCAGGAATGCTAAAATACCAAGTCTCTGCTGGAGTGCCCTGCATTTTTCTGCTTGACGAAATAAAGTCAAGGCTCTGCTAGGATTCCTAGCAAAAACAGAAGGAGTGGAGAGGTCAGAAAATTATTCCACTTCTTCAGCTCCTGCAGATATGTCTGCCAGGCCACACATGCTTACAGTTTGGGAGAAATACAGTGAGCCAGTGCTTCTCAAGGAGTTGTCTGGGGAGCTCATTAAAATGCAGATGCTGATTCTCTGGGTCTGGGTGGAGCCTAAGAGGCTGCATTTCTAACAAGCTCACATGTGATACCAACACAGCAGGTTCACACACTACAATTAGGCAGCAAAGAGTTAGGGGCCACATCGACCACTTAACGTATAGGAGAAGATTGAGAGAACCTTTGGAAGAAAAACTATGACCATTTAATAATTGTCATATTGACAGTCACACTAAGAGATATGCCAGCCACAGCAACTCACTTGTAGCAAGGGGAGACTGAAGCCAGACTGGCCCAGCAAGGGACCATTTTCCCTGCTCATCTGCAAACTTAGAACCTGGTCTGGGAAGTGGCCTCATGATCCCTTGTGTGACATCATATCAGTGTAATTAGGATGTGGGGTTAGACATCCCAAAGGGGGACTCTGGTAAAAGAAGTGTAGTTGCAGGTATTTTCATTGTATCATGTCACTAAATTAAAGAGAGGTATTGAAGAGAAAAACAGCAAGCAATGTATGTCTGCTGTACCAGTAAACCATTGATATGACGCCATCATGCTATTTCCACATTATCTCTTTTACTTTGTTTAAAGGCTACCTGGAAGGCCAAGTGCTGAATTTCTTTATCTGATACTAGCCCATGCTGAGCTTCCAACACTGAATTTACCATGGCTAACGTAGATTTCTGGTTTCCATAGCAGCCAGTTTACTGCTTGTGCTTAATAAATGAAAACAAGACCTACAACTGTTAGTCTTTTCTTAAAAGACCTTGTTTTCTTTATTGTTTGTAAGAGCAGAAATGCCAGATCTGGACCCTGCTAAGTAGTGATCTTTTTTTTTTTTTTGAGACGGAGTCTCGCTCTGTCGCCCAGGCTGGAGTACAGTGGCCGGATCTCAGCTCACAGCAAGCTCCGCCTCCCAGGTTCACGCCACTCTCCTGCCTCAGCCTCCCGAGTAGCTGGGACTACAGGCGCCCGCCACCTCACCTGGCTAGTTTTTTGTATGTTTTTGGTAGAGACAGGGTTTCACCATGTTAGCCAGGATGGTCTCGATCTCCTGACCTCGTGATCCGCCCGCCTTGGCCTCCCAAAGTGCTGGGATTACAGGCTTGAGGCACCGCGCCCGGCCAGTAGTGATCTTTTAAGTGAACCTGACCTATGGTACCCAAAGGAACAGCATGGCAGCAAATGGCCAGGAGTGAGCCATTTAATCTTGTTTTCCTAATTAAATGGTAGAAACCTCTTTATAAGCAATCGTCAGTGAAATCTGGTTTCTCTCTTGTTCACTGATAGCTATGATGATGATCTGTTTGCTTGTGGCTGAGCAGGAATGGAAATTCTGATGGCATTATTATTTTTTTCCAGCAGATGAGCTGCTGTAGGAATTGGCGGGCATAGCACCCTCTCCTTGTTAGGGCTGGTGATATCCTTGTAGCCAAGCATAATTCATCTGTTCTCTCTCTAGTCTGCTTCCCTTATTGCCTTCTGACCTCCTACCTCTGCTGTGGTCTCTAGACAGTCAGCAGATGAGCCGTCACAGCTGATCCATGAAGCCCACCATCTGAACAGCCTCCAACACACAGGCATAAAAGTGTTCTCTCCGAAGGGTCTGTCTTCTTCCTCCTCCTTCCTCTTCTTCTTCTTCCCCCTCTTCCTCCTTCCTCTTCTTCTTTTTACCTTATGTTTAAAAGAGCAAGCAGGCAAGAAACCTTTAGAGAATACTACATATAGCCAGAGAATAGCAAATAAACATACATGCTCTGTAGGGAAAAAAAAAAAAAAAAATATATATATATATATATATATATATAACTCAGCTGCTTTTTCTACTAGGGCTTTCATTATGGTGATTCATGTAGGAGGTCTGTATTGGCTGTCACTTGGGTACCACAGATTACAGTTTTCTGATCATCTTTTTGACTCAAGGTCAAAGTAAAAGAATAGATTCTTGCAAATAAGAGGGGCTGTGGTCCCCCCTCTATTCAGTGGGCATTTGTAGAAAATAGATACTGTTTTTGGTTTTGGAGCTACAAAGATGAATTAGACATGGGCCTTGCCCAGGGGAAGTTGTCCAATAGGGACAGAGAAAGGATGCACGACTCAACCGTGTTGCAGTGGCCCACAGAACTCCCACATGGAGAAGGGGCTTTGTGGTAGGGTCATTGCTGTATGATCTGAGTCAGCCTTATTGTTGGTTTTTGTCTTGTTTAATAGACAAACTGCGACTCAACTCAGTCTCCCTCCGTCTCACAGTGTGAGTAGGTTGCCTGGAGCTCGGACTGCTCAAGGAGCCCTGGAGTGAGAAGCAGAAGAAGGGGCGGGTGGTGCCTGTGGGTGGGAGTGAGTATATGGACATGCCTGGTATCCTGTCTAGAGGTCGAGATGGCCCCGATACGGCATCATGGACAGGAGGGAATGGCAACAGGATGGGCATGAGGGGAACGTGCTGGACAGCAAGCTCAGTGACGTCTGGAGAGCAGAGGAAGCGGGAACAATGGGCGATCTGCCCCATAGGCAGCACCGTTTCCTGGTTTCTGAGCTAAACTCCTCTGAATTATAGCATCCCTTTGTCACCAACTAGCCCTGTGGACTTGAACCACCATCTCGCTTCCCTTCCCAGTTGGAGCCTCAATATGCCCATAAAACACTGGCACACCACATAGGGCACTTGTGGTGGGCAGCAGATGAAAACAATTTCAGTCGGTGGGTAGAGCAGTGCACTGGCCCAGGTGCACCCAGGACTCCTCAGGCTGTTGAGCGGGGCACTCATCTCTCTCTCATTGGTTCTGTGTTCTAGGAATAGAGCTGTGCCCCCCTGGAAAACGGTTCATGATTACGATGGTGGCGAGCTTCGTGGCCATGGCGGGCCAGTTCCTCATGCCCGGGCTAGCCGCCCTGTGCCGGGACTGGCAGGTGCTGCAGGCCCTCATCATCTGCCCCTTCCTGCTTATGCTGCTCTACTGGTCGTGAGTATCCTCTGCACAGCGCGCTGGGCTGGTGTGTCTGCACGTGCTTCCTGAAGGCCCAGCCCCGGGCAGGACACAGGATCCCCACACTTCCCGCTAGTTTCAGCTTGTGGTTCTGTCTGAGGTTTTCCTCTCTTTTTAAAAAATTTTATTTTTTGAACTTTCTGTCTTGGAAAAATGTTCAAATATACACAAAAGTAGACAGAAGAGTGGAATGAGTCCCCCGTGCCCTTCACCCAGCTCCAAAAATCTGCAAATCCACTGGCCAGTCTGGCTTTACAACTACTTGCTACCCACCCCACAGGGTTATTCTGACATGAATTTTTATGAATGGATTTGCAGTGAGGTGGGGGTCTTGTGTTAGGAGGGGGGAATTTGGAGATATTAGAGGAGTGATTTAGAAAAGCCTCCCTATCTCTCCTAGGTGAGGGGTGGGCAACCTTCAGCCTGTGGGTCACATTGGGCCCACTGTCTGTTTTTGTAAATAAAGTTTTATTGAAATACAGCCATGCTCGTGTGTTTACATAGGTATTACCTATGGCTTTCTGGCTACACACAGAGTTGAGTGGATGCAGCAGGATGGTATTATATAAAGCTGAAAATATTTACTATCTGGTCCTTTACAAAAAATAGCTTGCCCACCCCTGCTCAATATCAGTCCAATATGCCTTTTTGAACTATGGGTAACCTTGAGTCTTTTGAGTTGCTGGCTTCCGGGCAGGGGGCAGGGGGAAGGCACTAAACATACTGGTAAAGGGGGTTTGACCTGGGCAACTGGGTTTTTTAAAGAACTCTCCAGGGAATTAATGTTGAGTCAAGATTGAAAACCAGTGCTCCATGGATAGAGCAGTGTTTACCCTGAAAATGATTGTTTTACCTTTTTATAAATGCTGTTCCTCTTCTTTTCCCTTCCTTCCCATCCCCCTCCATGCTGATACTCTCACCTTACCTATAAGTAGATTATGGATGTGACCTTGTGTTGCTACTGTTGAGTCAACAATGAAAACCAAATTTCTGGCCATGCGGTCAGTCTTACCCTTGCTTTAAGGGTTCGCGGGAGCTGAGCTTCCTTTGCTCAGGTGCCTGGGAGGGAAGAAAGCACCTATCTTTTGGCTTAGTGGTACTGCCTCCCCGCCCCTGCCCTGGTAGTAGATGCCCCGCGAGGGTACGGGGGTGGGTAATAGAGGCACCGCGAAGGTGCCGGGGTGGGTAATAGAGGCACGGCGAGGGTGCAGGGGTGGGTAATAGAGGCACAGCGAGGGTGCAGGTGTGGGTAGTAGAGGCACGGCGAGGGTGCGGGTGTGGGTAATAGAGGCACCGCGAAGGTGCAGGGGTGGGTAATAGAGGCACGGCGAGGGTGCAGGTGTGGGTAATAGAGGCACAGCGAGGGTGCGGGTGTGGGTAGTAGAGGCACCGCGAAGGTGCAGGGGTGGGTAATAGAGGCACGGCGAGGGTGCAGGTGTGGGTAATAGAGGCACGGCAAGGGTGCGGGTGTGGGTAGTAGAGGCACCGCGAGGGTGCGGGTGTGGGTACTGTAGAGTACTGTGAGGGTGTGGGTGTGGGTAGTCAGCGCACCGCGAGGGTGCGGGTGTGGTTTCCCCAAGAGCCTGGTTCTTGCTCACTGTGTCGTGAGGACCTCGGCAGCAGCAGGGGCCAGCAATAGCAGATGGAAAAAGGCCATCTGCCAGAGAGGCCATTTAGCAGCCACCGCTGCCAGAACTGAGCTCCTCTGCTGGGGCTACCTCCAGCTCTTGTCCCAGAGTCAGATGTTCAAACCCCTCCCACAGCACAAGCGTATTCCGAGACAGCCCTCCTGCCCCAGCAGGGCCTTAAGGAGCAGAGAATGAGCAATAGTTTCTCTGGAGAAGGATGGAGTGGGCTGCTTTCTTCCTTTTATCTCCAAAGGAAGCCTTTCTGCCCCCTCCCTTGTGGCAGCCTTTGCTGGGCTTAGCTGTTTCGGAGTTCAAGAGTGCTGATTTGTCTAACAAATGCTTCTCTGTGCTTCCCACTGTACCAGTCACAGATGGCAAGCACTTTGCGATAGTAAATGGTTCCACCCTCATATCTCAGCAGCCCATCCTATAGAGGGCAGAACTGCGGTCCTCTGACCCCCACTGGCTCATGTCAGAGCCTGGACCTGAAGCGGCCGACTCTTGCCACACCTGGTCCCTGTCTCCCCCTGCCTGGCCCCTACTCCTTGTTTGCTCTTTAGAGATACAGCACTCCAGAGCGCCACGTAGGCTGCTGGGCACCCTGGTGCATGCAATAAATACTTGCTCGTTAAAGGAAAACAAGCACCTCTCAATATTTTGCCACCAAAAGCTGGTCATACGGGCTGGTGCCACAGCTCACCCCCTCTACCCAGCAGGCCCCTGTCTTCCCTCAGCTTCCATCCTACGTCCCCACCCCTGCAGATTCTCTCTGCCACTTCCTCTGCTGCTGGCCTGCACCAGTGTTCTCTCCTAGACTAGGAGAACAGGGCACAGCCTCTTGGCGACTCATACTCCTGAGAGAGAGGTCAGACAGGGTTGTTTCCCTCACCCCAGGCTCTGCTCCCACCTGTCGCAGGCAGGAGGACACCTGACGAGGGAGAAGTGGCAGAGAAGGTCTTTCCAGAGCAGCTGCAGTTACGCAGTTATACAGTTACGCAGTTATTCAGTTAGGCAGTTATGCAGTTATGCAGGCTGACCCATGTGAGAAGGGCCGGGTTTTTGTTTTTTTTCATTTTAGAAACATACTGAGGTTCAGTGATAGGCAAGGTAAGGCATTCATTTATTTAAATATACTCTAAAACCTCAGAAAAATTCTTTGAAATACACAGTTTTAAAAACAAATTATATAGCTTTTGAAAAGACATCCAGGGGACTTGCAGAAGTAAACGTGTGCATGTGTGTGCGTGTATGTGCATGTGTGTGTGTGTATGTGCATGTGTGTGCATGAGGACGGTGGTCCTGAGGTGCTCTGCCTCCTGCTTACAGCTCCAACTCTGCAGTCTGGGTAGAGCTGGCCCAGCAACTGGCTGTACCGCCTCCAGCCTGCTTCACACCTCTCTGAGCCCGCATTTTCTCATGTCTGTGAAAAGCAGGTCATAATAGTTCTTATTTCATGGGGTTGTTTTGAAGACTGAAATAATGCATGGAAAAGATATGCATGGAGGGGTAGTCTGAAGGGAGGCTCGGACACGGAGCCTGGACCTCTGCTACTTAATAGCTGTGTGACCCTGAGCAAGTCACTTCATCTCTCTGTGCCTCAGGTTCACCAGCTGTGAGTCATCATGGTCAATAATGGGGTTGGAAGGAATCAGTGAATTAACGTATGAGACATTTAGAATGGTGCCTGTCACTTAGTGCCACATGTATGTTAACTGCCATGATAATCATAATTATTTTCATATTTATATTACTATTAAGGTGGTTAGTACATGTCTGCTCTATAAGTACTCATAAATATTAAATATTAGTCACTACTATTATTACTGCATCCTCTTAATATATATAGAAGTCTGGGTATAATGGGAGCAGGTTAAAAAATTAGTGGTGAAAAATGTAAACCACTTTTGCTTACCAGCCTTGAAAGGCTCCACTAGAATTATTGGCTTTAAAAGCCAATAATTGCCTACTCTTTTTTATCATCTTCCTCCCATCTGCTGCAGTGGGCTCTGCTGTTTGACAGGATGTGAAGTGGCCCACTGGCGAGAGGGTGAGCTGTAGCACCAGCCAGCATGACCGGCTGTTGGTAGCAAAATACTGAAGGTTGCTTGCTTTCCTTTAATGAACAAGTATTTATTGCATGCACCAGGGTGCCCAGCAGCGTGCTTGGTGCTTTGGAGTGCTGTATCTCTGAAGAGCAGACGGGGGAGCATGTACCTTAGCAAGGACTAGAAACCAAGCTGCACGAGGCACAGTCCCCAAGGGGCGGCTTCTTGGGGTAGGGGTAGTAAAGACAAACGTATGGGGACTGGCCAGAAGGGATCTTCTGGTTGAGCTGGTAGACTGAACAGACAGGGACCCCGCCACACACACACATAAATGCTGGATAAAATACAGCATTTTTAGAAGTACAAGGCTGAGCTCCAGTTCAAGAAAGGGAAGTTCCCAGGGGTCAAACCCAGGAGGGAGTCCCAGCAGGAGCAGACACAGAGGCAGCTCCCGGGGTGTCTGAACCAGAGAGAAGTGTGAGGAGCCTGGCTTTCAACACCTGCCCGGGGGCTAGAGCTGAGCTCCCAGGCCTCTGATGCAGTTAGAACTGAGCTCCTTCAGTCAAGCCAGGAGGCAAAACTGTCAGTGGCCACAGGACTGGGAGATCTTTGCCTGCCACAGGGACTCAGCCCAGAGCTGGCGGACTGCCTTGGACCGTGAGCAGAAAAAGATTCACCCAAAGAAACTGCAGCCTTGAGGTCTGCACCCCCCAGGGCTGTGGGTTCCAAGTCCCAGCTGCTCCCTGAGGCTGAGATATCAGTGTTAAGAACCAGTGAAGCCATTGGACCCCTCAGGGTCCAAAACACAGCCTCCCACAGAGGCATTCAGGACTCAGAGGAAGAAAATCCTCGTTAAAGAAGAGCTCACAGGCAAAGGTCACAGATCCACAGGGAATCCACTAACAGGGCCCAAACCTATAGACTGGGGAGCGTGCATCTCAGGAACTGTGGAAAATAGAGGAATCTGAAAGAGCAGCGAAGGGAGCTGGTATTTGTTAAGCAGCCACACTGCCTCATGCCGATGCTGTCGCCGGGGCCAGGTATTCTAGATACATCTCCAGAGCAAGCCTCTGATCGCCTGAAAAGCACATTGCGTGGCAGAGGCGGGCGGGAGCCTGAAGAACCCGACACACGTGAGGGACATGCTTTTAAATAGTGCTACGTACCAAGTAGGGTGGTCAGGAGAGACCCCTCTGAGGGGCTGATGTTCGTGCCGAAGCCTGAATGTTTGGAAAGAGGAAGTCAAACCAACTTCTGAGTGGAAAAGTGTTCTGGGCAAAGGGGAACAGCCACGGCAAAAGCTGGCTTCCGCTCGGCTTCTCCTGGATCCGAGAGAGGAAGTCCAGCGTGGTTGGAGCGTGGTGGACAAGAGGGGACAGAAGGTGACTTGGAAAGGCAGGTGGGGTCAGGCCCTATGGGGTCTGAGGAGCACGGGCTTATTCTACAAAGACATAAAGACGCACTGGAGGGTCTTGAGCAGGGGACTCCTGTGCCCCGGATTGTGCTCTGTGAGGACCCATCTGTCTGCTTTGTGGAGAAGGCGTGGAGCCGGGCGAGGGCCAGGACAGAGGCAGCACACACACTGTCCTGTGTGACATCCTGGTGCCTGCACTGGGGAAGGCTGGGTGTCACCTGCAGAGGGCTGATTCGAGAGATGCTTTGAGAGTGGCCTGGGTGAGACTTGCTAATGGATCTGAGGTGACTCTGAAAGGTGAGAGAGGAGGCAGTGATGGCAGCTGGGTCCGTTTCCTGAGATGGGGAGGCCAGAGCTTTAAGAAACATGGAAGCTCAGGAGGGTTGGAGGCCCAAGCCCTGTCCTGCCATCCTCCTATGGAGGGTGACAAGATGAGGTGACCAGGAGACTTGACTGAGGCCGAGCCTGTGTTAAGATGTGAGTTTTATTATGATCCAGGTATACTGAGGTCAGCAGGCCAGGACACAATTGCCATTGGAAGATCATTTGTTACTCTCAGTTCCCAGGAGGAGGGGTACGTGGGGCCACACAGGGCCTCCTGGGAAGCACCAGGGTGGGTCAGGAGGCAGATGGGGAAGCGAAAACGTGGACAGGAACCTTTATCATGGTTTCTGCAGGAGGAGCAGGTGGGGCAGGCTGTGCAGGTTGAGTTTTGGTATTTTGATCATTTCTGCAGCTCATGGGCATAGGGCTGCCCCTAGGTGTCTGGAAGCTGGCCCCGGGGTGACTGGGGCAGGCGGATGGTGGCCCATGTGTGAGAGCCCGACACAGGAAGTGGTTGGGGTATCGGCTCTGGATGGGTTGGTTTGTGTGTGAAAAGTACACTTGCAGGTGAATCTTTTACTCTGTCTAGGAATTAGCAAACCCTGGGAGGAGCAGCCTCTCTAGAATCAGCAAGGCTCCAGATGTGAAAACATTAGGAAATACAGAAAATACAAAGGCTTGATGAATATGCAGCAGCTGCAGAGGTCCAGAGTTCTGGAATGAGGTGACCGCAAGGGTGGAGACACTGGTCAGGAAGAGGTGGCAGCGGCAGCAGCAGCACGATGCACCCAGAGACTGGACAGGGACTTGGCGGGGGTGCAGTGAGCACAGGAGGAGTCTCTGGTGATGCGGGGACGATGGGACGCGTGAATGATTTATGCCCCAGCAAGTGGAGCCAAGATAGGTGAGCGATGGCATTGCACGAGCTGCCTGGGGATGTTTATAATATGTTGAGCCTTCTGGGCCGTGGCAGGACTGGCTGGGCTTTAGGTGAAGAAAGAGCTGCAGCAGCTGGTGGCCAGAGAATGGGAGGGTACGCTCACTTGGTACTCTCGTGTGCTTTGCAGAGTCAAACTTGAGCACTCAGTTGTGAAGGAGCAGCAGCAGAAGAGAGATCACTTGTGAGTGTTTTTCAGCCGAAAGTAAACCCTGTCAAAGCGCTAGGTAATTCCACTGATGGACGCAGATGCCTGAAGAGAAATGCATCTTTAGTCATTTTGCTCAGGCATTTATTGTCACTCAGTAAAGAACAGCAGGGCTTTAGTGCTCATCTAGAAGGAAGTCATACCGACTCATCCTTCTTCCAGAATAAACATGAAATCCTTGCAGGGTCACAGCCAACAAACGAGGGGTTGAGGGGGAAGATGCAAGATCCAAACCACAAGAAGAAGGGAGTAGTATCTAGGAGCATCTAGGAGGAATTCCGCTTAGATGCGCTGGGAAGACAGGTGGCAGGAGGTGCCAGAATGGAAGAGGGAGCTGGGTGCAAGAGCTGCTCTGAAATTGTACACACTGGGGAAAGGTGCCCCTTCCAGGTGGCTACAGCCAGCACTGCACGCATGGTTTAATGACAGAGCTCCTTCCTCAGCTGGGAGCCCTTGTGCAAGACACAGCCTGGTCTTGTATTTGGAGGGCCAGGTCTACGTTGCATTAGAACATCCTAGAAAACCGCAGCATGGAAGATCAGGAAGATAATATGTAGGACAGGGTGACATCAGGTTTCCTGCCCAGGAATTCACTGTTGAGGAATGACAAGGGAAGGAGAAGGCTGTTGGAGAGGTTGCCCACATGGTGTTTATCTAAAGTGGTTTGGAGGAAGTCACAGGAAGTAAGGACTTCTGGAGATAATGGAGATGTGAGTGCCACTCTCCCAAAACATTGGTGCATGCCATCACCATTCCTCATCAGGTAAACTAAGGGTACTGAGTACACATTATCATTTATAACACAAAATTTGCAGCTGGGCATGGTGGCTCATGGCTGTACCCAACACTTTGGGAGGCTGAGGCAGCAAGATCACTTGAGCACAGCAATTTGAGACCAGCCTGGGCAACAAAGTGAGACCCCATCTCTACCAAAAATTTAAAAAATTAGCCACACATGGGAGCACGCGCCTATATCCCAGCTACTCAGGAGGCTGAGGTGAGAGGATCACTTGAGCCCAGGAGTTCAAGGCTGCTGTGAACTATGATTGCAACACTTCACAGCAGCCTGGGTGACAGAGCAAGAGCCTATCTCTTAAAAAAAAAAAAAAAAAAAAAAAAAACAATGTACTCGCCTGCTCTAAGAGCAGGTGCAGAATGTTGATGCTAATTCAACAAGCTCCCCAGTGAGGGCTGTCAGCCCAACATGTGAGTGCTTAAAGCAGTGTTCTCCAGGGGTGGAGGTGTCATCGTAAGCAAGACAGACAGTCCTGCCCTCATGGAACAGGGGGGCAAAGAAAGAAAACATTGCGCTTGGACGTCTTATGCCTCCCTCGTGGCAGACACATGCACTGTGATGTTTGCTGATTGTGTCTTCACATTTTAGAAATACGCTTTTCTTCAGACCAGCTGCACGCTTCTTACGTGTGAAAATGTATTAACCATAGTACTCACGGATTCCTTAGCTCTTCCTGGATCCAAGGAACCAGAGGTTGGTAGATTTATTCCTGTTTGTAGGTGGGGAAACCAAGAAATGAAAAAAGCTTCACCAAATCACTCACAAATGTGGGAAAAGCATTCGGAACTGATTTTCAAATGTCAGTGGTTCTCAAAGTGCAGTCCCTGGGCCAGCAGCATCAGCATCACTTGGGAACTTGATAGAAACACAGATCTCAGGCCCACCCCCAGCCCCAGGCCTGCTGAATAAAAACACCTGCAGTGGGCCTGTCAGCCTGTGTTTTGAGAAGGGCTCCAGAGACCCCGCTGAGCCCTGCTGTTTGGGAAGCACACACAAAGGTCCTAACGTATTTTGAAAAACGATGGTAAGAAGTTGCAAAAGAAGATCCTGTGCCGGGCGCGGTGGCTCACGCCTGTAATCCCAGCACTTTGAGAGGCCGAGGTGGGCGGATCACGAGGTCAGGAGATCGAGACCATCCTGGCGAACACGGTGAAACCCCGTCTCTACTAAAAATACAAAAAAATATTAGCCGGGCTTGATTGCGGGCGCCTGTAGTCCCAGCTGCTCGGAAGGCTAAGGCAGGAGAATGGCGTGAACCCGGGAGGCACAGGTTGCAGTGAGCCGAGATCGCACCACTGCACTCCAGCCTGGGCAACAGAGCGAGACTGTGTCTCAAAAAAAAAAAAAAAAAAAAAAAAAAAGATCCTGTGAGTCAACTGCGTGGAACACACTTTTGTTTTTTGTTTTTTTTTTGAGATGGAGTCTCGCTCTGTCACCTAGGCTAAAGTACAGTGGTGCGATCTCGGCTCACTGCAACCTCCGCCTCCTGGGTTCACGCCATTCTCCTGCCTCAGCCTCCTGAGCAGCTGGGACTACAGGCGCCTGCAACCACGCCCAGCTAATTTTTTTGTGTTTTTAGTAGAGACGGGGTTTCGCCATGTTAGCCAGGATGGTCTCGGTCTCCTGACCTAGTGATCCGCCTGTCTCAGCCTCCCAAAGTGCTGGGATTACAGGCGTGAGCCACCACGCCCGGTGGAACACACACTTTTCATACATAAAAGAGGGCTCGAGATTGTGTAGTGAAATGAAACAGATGCCATCCTCGAAGGGCCTGTGAGATCTGATGGTCCTGTCCAGTTCCATGAAGGGTGCAGATATCTTGACCATCTTGGACAGCAGAAGTCATCAGTGTTCCTGGAAGTGATGAAAGAAAGTAAAACAAGCTTGGTGCTGGCTCTATGCATTTCCCCTGCACTGTAGGGACCCGCAGGCATGCAGGCACGTTGAGGAGTCTTCAGTCACGGCAGTGTTCCAGGCTCACGAGCGGGGAAGGTTTCCCCAGCCTGCTCCCCCGACCTCCCCGCAGGCACAGACAGGGCATCTTGCTGGCAAAGTGCTTTCCACACCCAAATCCATCCCTCCAACCCTGCGGGAAGCGAGCGTGTGCAGTTTTCTTGCTCTTTCCCCAAGACTTCTAATCAGGTGCACACCTCGTAGAAAAATATTCTCACCTCGAGCCCACCTAATGTGTGTGTTTTGCATGAAATGCGTGGAGATAGAAACGCAAAGGGCCGAATGTGTGAAGCTGGTGAATTAGAGGAAAGAGCTGCTGGCAATCAGCGTGATCATCAAAAGCATCGGGGAAAGCAGTAAGAAGATAATAAGCAGTATGGGAAATAATGAGGAAATTAGAGAAGGATCACGCTGCACTGCATAACATATTGGAGAGTAAGGAACAGAACCAATTCCCCAAATGAAGAGGTAAACCCTAGCGCAGAGGACGTGAGAGTGTGCTGCGGTAAAGGACACTGGCTGGGAGAAGACACTGCAGGGGCTGGCCATGCAGAAACCTTTAGGAAAAAAATGGACATGCTACAAGGAGTTTTAATTTTTTTTAATTTCATGAAGAAAGCTATTATAAAACATTAAATTACCTCAGGTTAAATAAATGCCTCATTTTTAAAAACACACACACAATTCCAACATGTAAATAGTCCTAATTTTTTGGCTCTTTTATATATCATTAAAAATATTTTGGTCAGAATAACACTGATTTTTAATATCTCTTTAGGTTTGTTTCTTAGACTCTGCTAAGCACTTTACATAACTTAACTCCTTAAATCTTCCTGAAGACCCTCTGAGGTAGAGACCAGGACGGCCTCCAGTGCGGATGAGGAAACTGAGGCACAGAGAGATACGGTGTTGCTGAGGCCCCATGGCTAGTAAGTGGGGCTGGGGTCTGAATTCCAGCAGGTGGACTCCAGAGCCACAGGGACCACCACCTGCTGCTCAGCCCAGTCACACATGCCGAGCCGGGGTGCTGTGGCCCAGGGACCCAGAACGCCGGGCAAGCGGAGGGCCCTGGGCTGCTGAGAGCAGCATTTACTTGGCAGAGCTACACTTCTGTCCTGGGAGGAATCCTCAGTGCCCTCTTTTTTATTTAAGTACATTGTTTAACACTGACAAAAACATTTCTTAAAATTATTGGGGTATCAGTACCTGCCCTAAAAGGGGCTCAATAAAAATGGGTTAAGCTGATCAGTTAGTTTTGCTTCTTGTTATCATTGAAATGACTTTTAAAAGACCATTTAAGAATTTTTTTTGAGACAGAATTCTGCTCTTGTTGCCCAGGCTGGAGTGCAATGGCACAATCTCAGCTCACGCACCCTCCGCCTCCTGGGTTCAAGCAATTCTCCTGCCTCAGCCTCCCCCATAGCTGGGATTACCGGTATGCACCACCACGCCCAGCTAATTTTGTGGAGACGGGGTTTTTTCAGCAGAGACAGGGTTTCTCCATGTTTGTCAGGCTGGTCTCGAACTCCCAGCCTCAGGTGATCTGCCCACCTTGGCCTCCCAAAATGCTGGGATTACAGGCGTGAGCCACCACGCCCGGCCAAGAATTTTTATACATACATAATCCAGCAGGTATCAGCCTCTTTTTCTTGCCCAAACACACTTGACAGACACAACAACTTCTAAAAACAGTTTTATTTCAAAAGGGGGGCAAAATTCTGCTTTAAACAAAGAGACTCTATTACAGATAAAATAAGTGCTGTGGGTTCCCTGCGTGAGAGGAGGGAAACTGAATTCAGTTACAGCAACAGTTAAGCACACAGGAAAATGCTTTCCTCAAAGGAAAATGGAAGCGGTGAGTCAAACCACGCAGTCTCCGGGAGCTTGAATCAATAAGCAATAATTATTTTTGCAAGTTATCCACTAATCAATTTGAGAGATCGATAGGAAACGTTAAAAAAAATTTCTTGGTCAAATCTTTTTTGCCTACAAACTATCTAAATGGGAGAAAGATTGGTTAATACTGACAAAAGGCAGATGTGGAAATAAAATGGTAACCCATATTTCAATCATAAAAATGGAGCAATTAAAAGTGAGATTGAAATGCTTTCTGTAAGTGGGTATTTTGGGATTTGCTGATGGCATGGAATTTTAGGGAGCCCTCAGGCAACACTCCACAGAGATTGTGTAAGACAGTAGGAACCCCTGCGTCAACACAAATGCCTGCAAGTAGAAGTGGAGAGACTCCTGCGGAGGGGGAAGTGAGCACTGACCTTCTGCTGTGGAGGCCAGTGTGACTATCCCCAGTGCCAGCCTTCGTCCTTCCTGTCCCCCATGCTAAGATGTGCCCCAGGAGTACATCTCACCACCCTGCTCCCACCCGGAAGCTGGGGTTGTTCCAGGCCGGTTTGAGATGCACATGCGTGCACTTTGTGGGGTGGTGGGGCTGGGCTGTTGGCAACTGACAGAGACCAAGTGGGTGGGCCTCTGGTGACAGGTGTCCAGGGTCAGTTGCTAGGGTGTTGCCATGCTGGCGTCTAGCAAACGTCCACATGGTGGCTGGAATGAGGGCAAGGGGACCCAGCTGCCCATCTGCTTGACCCTGGGGACTCTGGCAGACCACACGGCCAGTACTAAAGAGTGGCAGTCCTGAGTGCCATCCGGACAGCCTCACTCAGCCATCAGAACTGGCTAAGGTGTTATGACTCGCTTCATTGGGAGGTGAGGCCTCTAACATAGAGGTGTCGATAAAATTCTGCTTAGGAGCAGAAGCCCACTTACCTCCTCACATTGTTGTACAGCATCAGACTTTTTAAAAATCATTTGCAAAAATGCCAAATTAATCCCCCTACCACATTCCATTTTGAAGGCTCTGTGTGCCTTTTATTTTCTGTAGCCTGATAATTGCTTCTATGGATAAACAAGTGAAAGGTGCAGACAGAGGGAGAACGTTAACCCAGCTACATGGAAGGTTATAGATTGTAGATAAATCTGTAACTGGACTCCAGGTATTCATCTGCCTCTAATATGAACTGAGGGATGTTTTAAATGTATGCCAATTGTTATCCATTCAGAGTTGGTTAATCATGAAAAATCCAACTCCAAAGGCGTTTTAGGCACTGACTTCATTGGGTCTGGCAAAAACCTGAAGCAGCATAAGCGCATTTATTCAGTGGGTTGTCACGAGCAGCATCTTCTTCACCTTCCGGAAGGAGGCGACAGTGAGCGTTAGCCCTTAATCTAGATGGAGAGTGTTGAAGTCAGGCAAGACCTTGGTGCTGTTCCACACCCCGGTCTACAGGTGTGGGGAAACTGAGGCCTGAAGGAATAAGGTGACTTGCCCAGGGCTACAAAATTGGCACACAAACCCGGGGCTCCCAAGAGATTTCCACCATAATTTCTCCAGAGCAGAATTTTGGAGCCTCGGTGCATATCACTTCGAAAGACAAAAGAGACACAAGGTTGTGAGCTTTTGTAACACATGAATTAGCAGCATAGTCATTTAAATTATGAATGTACTTTTTCTCCCAAGAGATTTTCAAGGAATTCATTTGCCTTAGGAAAACCTTGGGTCTAACTATCCTCAGAGCCAGTCTTTATTCGATTTCATGATACTCATCCCTCCTCTCTAAATTCTGAAGTTTAATGAAAACCACCTTATTGTTTTAATACCAAACAGAACTAACGTTTACAAAATCCAAGTGGAAGATGATGTACAGAATCCAAGCTTATATTTTTTGCAAAAGTTTTGAAGCTTATATTTTTTGCAAAAGAAGCTAAAGATACTCCCCAAACTGGTACTTAATTCAACTTTAGCCTTTAATTTATTATTTTTTTTAGAACCTCTTCAGAATCTCCTAATACTCTGATACTTGGCAACACCCCCAAAGCATCAGCGGCTAGAATCACCCCTTTAGATCAGAAGCACCCTCGCTGCAGCCTACAGCCCTTCTCACATCACATTCAGGGAAACCTTATCTCCACAATGCCTTTTGAAATTCTTCTCCCTCCCCCAGTCCCTGCTCTGTGTCCCCCACTCTGTGATGGGAAAGCCTATTTGATAGAAGTTCCTCCTTTATTAGGCATTTATTAACTTACACATTTTTCCCGAACTAGACAGTGAGCTCCTTGGGGCCCAGACACTGGGTGTGTTTCAGCTCCAGGCCAGCCCGTCCACAGCAGGTGGATGGTGCTCGGTGCATGTTTAGCCCATGAATGGCGTCATGTGGAACCACAGACAGGAAGGCACGCCTGTCTGCACAGGTATCGCCCTACAATTAAATATTTCGAAAAACAAATGAATGACTTGGGGTAAAATTAATTTAATAAGCATGGGCAGTTCATCTTATTTCCTTCCTGTATTTTCTTTGTGAGTAAATGTGCTAGTACAGCACGTTAAAGAGGGTAGACGTGTGTCTCATATAATTGCCAAGCTGGCATTTCATCAGAGCGGGTGTTAAGTGAACTGGCAAGAAGGCAGCCAACATAGTATACTTGTCTATGTCAGAGTCTCCAACTGGATAGAGGAATAATTTATTTTATTTTTAGATGTCAAGGAAAAATGATCAACCTACAGGGTTTCACAGTATTGAGTTTTAATTACAGATTCTACTGAGCAATTACTCAGGTTACAGGGACTAAGATGTAAAACAGATCCATGAAATGTAAATCAGATGGGCTTGAGACTCAGCCACATCTGCACTCCAGAAAAGAGGACAGACATGGGCCACAAGCAACACGCCGCTGTTAAATCATCAATTACCCTGTGGTGCATCGGGTGCCAGAGGAGAGACAGGGCGCTGCCACTTGAACTGCGTGCTGACACTCAGCTTTGGGGAGTGCCGATGTGGTGGTATTAAGAAAACATGGAGAGGCCGGGCGCGGTGGCTCAAGCCTGTAATCCCAGCACTTTGGGAGGCCGAGACGGGCGGATCACGAGGTCAGGAGATCGAGACCATCCTGGCGAACACGGTGAAACCCCGTCTCTACTAAAAAAATACAAAAAATTAGCCGGGCGAGATGGCGGACGCCTGTAGTCCCAGCTACTCGGGAGGCTGAGGCAGGAGAATGGCGTGAACCCGGGAGACGGAGCTTGCAGTGAGCTGAGATCCGGCCACTGCACTCCAGCCTGGGTGACAGAGCGAGACTCCGTCTCAAAAAAAAAAAAAAAGAAAAAGAAAACATGGAGAAATTTTCCTGCCTTGATACAGTAACATCGTGTACATGATGCCGTTGGGGAAAAGTTCCACATAAATACATTTGCCATATAAATCTCTAAGAACCAGCATTTCCGCATAGCTAATTTGGGTGGGACTGTTTGTAGAATACATTTTTCCTGCTGTAGAAGCAATACCGCAATCATGGTGTGACGTAGGAAAATTCCACTGGCCTAGGGGCCTTAAGCCCCAGGTTCCAGGCCTGCCTCTGCCATTCATGAAGCCCCAGGTAGGGCATTAGCATGGCCAGGCCTGGGTCCCCTGCCATGCAGTGAGAGGCTGGGTTAAATGCAACCCAGAGACCCCCTTCTGACTGTAGTTCCGTTTTGTAACGTTGCCTGTCCCTGCTGAGCGATTGGAGAGCCATCCCTGTGGCAGCAGGTACTAATGTGTGACTGGTGTAATCCTTCAGAAGCATCTGTGTGTGCAGCTGGCCCGCTGCCTCCTGCCACCTGCTTGTCAGCCCGCAGTCCTTATTACGGTCAGGTGCCACCCTGCTCTGAGGCCTCTGCCCAGCGCTAGTGGCCTGGGGCTTTCTCAGCTAGGATTCAGTTGTCTGAGTGAAGACCCTGGGCGCGTCTCTGTGAAGCAAGTCTGTGTTTTCAGCGAGTGGACTGAGTTACCTCTGCATTCAATCAGAGACCCCTTTTACCTAATTTCGGATTCTTGGCTCTTTTCATGTTTGTTTTTATTTTCATTTTGAGACAGGGTCTCACTCTGTTGCCCAGGCTGGAGAGCAGTGGCACAACCTTGGTCCACTGCAACCTCTGCCTCCCGGGTTCAAGCGATTCTCCTGTCATCCTCCTGAGTAGCTGGGATTATAGGCGGCCGCCACCATGCCTGGCTAATGTTTGTATTTTTAGTAGAGAGAGGGTTTTGCCATGTTGGACAGGCTGGTCTTGAACTCCTGGCCTCAAGTGATCCGCCCGCCTTGGCCTCCCAAAGTCCCCAACCCTTGGCTCTTTTTAGAGTAATTGAAGCCATGGGATAAGGGACCTGCCGATCCACACTGTGGTTTTTGTTTTGTTTTGTTTTTTGTTTTGTTTGTTTTTTGGTTTTTGGGGGGTTTTTTGTTTGTTTTGGTTTGGTTTTGTTTTTTGGGGTTTTTTTGGGGGGGGTTGTTTGTTTGTTTGTTTGTTTGTTTTTTGAGACAGAGTCTCGCTCTATCGCCCAGGCTGGAGTGCAGTGGCATAATCTCGGCTCACTGCAATCTCCGCCTCCCGGGTTCAAGCAATTCTCCTGCCTCAGCCTCCTGAGTAGCTGGAATTACAGGCCCGCGCCACCATGCCTGGCTAATTTTTGTATTTTTAGTAGAGACAGGGTTTCACCATGTTGATCAGGCTGGTCTCGAACTCCTGACCTCATGATCTGCCCCCTTTGGCCTCCCAAAGTACTGGGATTATAGGTGTGAGCCACCGTGCCCAGCCTATGCTGTGGTTTATGTTAGGTTTTATGTCCCAAGTACATTTTGGAAAATGGCATGGTTCACGTTTTTGTGAGGTTTGATCGGCCTTGAGTTAGCGCCTTCTCCTCACAAGTAGGAATTAATGTGCTTTTATTCAAGACCTCAGGAGACGAGCCACTGTGCACACCTGGGGAACTGTCTCTGAGCACCAGGTGGGCAAATGTGTGCCAATCTAAAAGGAAGGGAATGTTTGGAGTGAGACCGGCATTTTTCACTGAGATGTGGGGGCAGTGTGTCATAGCGGAGGAGGTACCTGGAGATGCAGGCACGTGTCGGTGCCCTGAATACGATTGGGAAGGACATGTGCCCAGCCAGGGAGGGCTTAGCCCTGGAGGATGGGAGGGTGAGTGCAGGGGCACTGGGATTGGGGTGAGTGGTATGGGGGGGCTTCATCTTCTAATATTTTCTTAATTGTGGTAAAATACACATAACATAAATTTTTCCATTGAAACCATTTTTAAGTGTACAACTCAGTGACCACATCCACAACTCAGTGACCTCAGTGATTCACAATGTTGTGCAACCATCTCCACCATCCATTTCTAGAACTTTTTCCCGTTCCCAAACAGAAACTGGTTGCCCATTAACCACTAGCTCCCCCTTCCCCTATCCCAGGCCCTGGCAGCCTCTACTCTACTTTCCATGAATTTGACTCCTCCGGTACCTCATGTGAGTGGAACGTCAAGGTGTTCCTCCCTGTGCAACTGGCTTATTGCACAGAGCACGGTGTCCTCCAGGTTCACCCAGGCCATAGCAGGTGTCAGATCCCTTCTATTTAAGGCCAAATCATACTCCATTGCACAGGTGGACCACATTTTATCCATTCATCCATTGATGGAATCTGTAATATTTTAGTTTTTAAGTAGAGAATGGGTTTATCTGTGATTTGCTTAATTAATTCCATAGCCAGACTCAACCCTGGCATCCTCCACTGTAACTCACAGATGGTCACTGCTTCCAGCTGCTGTGGACAGTGTGGCGAAGGGGGCTGTCTCAGCAGGTGCGCTCAGCACGCACCGTGGTGTGGTTCCTGCACAGCTCTCGCTGATCCGAGATACGTCCACGTTGGACGCCAGCAGGGCATCCAGGATGTGACTGTCATCCAGCATATGACTATCCTGCAGTGGAACATCTGCAGGGCTCTGTGAGGAGGGACAAGTGAAGGCTAAAGGCACTGGTATCCCAGTTGTGTTCTGCCTGCATTGAGTTCAGGCCAGTTCAGGTATTATGGCCAGAATGCCCTGGGGGTTCCAGAATCATTAATGAAGATTGTGAACCTTCTAACCATCCCAAAGGGGTTTCTGGAAAAGGCTGGGGTCCAATCTGTCATTGACCTTTAGACAAGAGCTCCACTAGATGTGTCATCAGGAGGAAAGAGCCCCTCCACCGTCCCTGAGTTCTGCTGGAATGCGGGAGGTCAGAGTGTCGAAATGACTGAGACCTGGAGCCAGTGAGGACACCTGCCTGGACGTGCCACTGAGAACGCGGGTTTTGTGCCTACCCTCAGCTTATCAGTAACCAAGTGCCACCTGTGCATCGCATAGCGCTGCTGTATGCCGTCTGCTTAGCAGGTTCATGGCCCGTCAGTGAACATTTGCTGTGAGATCCTCCAAGTTTGCAAGCATCCTACTTACCCTAGAGAAGGAATCCTTGTGCCCCTCCATTGCTGTATCCACACCGCGTTGGGGTGCTGACACCTGCTTAGTGGGGAAGCAGCTATCTGCCTCTCTCTACCCTGGGGGACCGCACACACACACAACCCAGCAGCGCCTCTGCCTGCTCCTTCCTGGTCCTGGGTGACCTCAGCTTGAACATTCTGCTCTAGACAGCATCCTTGTCCTGAACGGCTCTTCAGAAGCAAAGAGAAAAATACTCTCCACTCTGTTCTTCTCTGCTTCTCACTCCCCACATGGGGTTTAGGGCTCGGAGGGTGAGTGGAGACTTTCAGTTCTGCCCACGTCGTTCCCACAGAAGCCCTGGGGATCAGTGAGCCAGCCAGCTTAGAGCCATCACTTGTTAGGTGTGAAGACTGGGCTCCTCTAGGTCTTCCCAGCCTGACGGTCTCTCCAGTCAGGCTGTCTGGGTTTAAATCCCAGTTCTGCCATTGAATTGCTGTGTAATCCTGGGCAATGTATTTGAACATTCTTTGCCTGAATTTTCCCATCGATAAAATGGGGATAGTGATAGTACCACCACAGAGTAAAGAATTAAATACTTACAGCTTCAGAAACTTCCTGTTCCCCACCTATGGTTTCAAGCAAGCCCTTTGCTGCATGAACGAAATTCTTTTTTCCTTACCTGGGTGATACAGTTTGTTCATGAGTCCCTTCCAAATCACATGTTGAAATCTGACCCCCAGTGTTGGAGGTGGGGCCTGGTGGGAGGTATTGGGTCACGGGGGTGGATCCCTTGGGCTTGGTGCCCTCCCCACGGTAGTGAGTGAGCTCTATTAGGCCATTCAAGGGGTGGTTGTTTGAAAGAGCCTGTCACCTCCCCCCTCTCTTGCCCCCTTTCTCACCCCGTGACATGCCAGCTCCCCTTGCCCTCCACCATGAGTAGAAGCTTCCTGAGGCCTCACCAGAAGCAGAGCAGATGTTGGTGCCATGCCTCCTGTACAGCCTGCAGAACTGTGAGCCAAATAAACCTCTTTTCTTTCTAAATTACACAGCCTCCAGAGTCTCCAGTGTTCCTTTATAGAAACACAAACAGACTTAAGATAGTGGGACTCCTCCAGCTTCCTCCTCTCCTCTTGCACTGCCATCCTGGTCACAGCCACTCTGAGAGCCAATTTCAAGGCTTTCTCCCAGGGAAGCTGCTGTGGTTTTCATGCCTGCTTGTGTTTTATGGTTGCAGAAGTCATCCTCAAGGCCGCTTTTTGGCCATCTCCACGTGAGGATGCACCAGGCAGATGTGGCTCCAGCCACCCACCGTGCTTCCTGATTTTTTGTTGAAAGTGATCAATTTCTCTGAGGCTCAGTTCTATTCCTCCCAAGTCCTGAGCCCTTGGCTGGCTTTTTAATTTGCATGGCGTTATTACATTATGTACTTGTCAGCAGAGATTTCATTAAGTTCCCATAATATGGCCACGCTGCACATTATTCCAAACTAAAACAACCATCTCTGGGCTTGCTCAGAGGCTGACAGGCCAATGAATTCTTAATGATTTTGCAGCAAATTTAAATTCATGGAGTGCATCATAAAACTTAAGTATTCCCTACACATACCCTTTGGGCTTGTGGCATTCCAGAATGCCTGAGGACACGTCTCTGGACCAGTACTTCCCAACTTCAGTCACTAGAGTGCCATCCAGGCAACACAGGTTTGCTGTTGTGCTTTGTCCACAGAGGTTAAGGGTGTGGGCTATCTCATCAGACTGCCTGGGTTCACATCCCAGCTCTGCCATTGAATAGCTGTGTAATCCTGGGCAATGTACTTGAACTCTCTTGGCCTGAATTTTGCCATCTGTAAAATGGGGGTAATTATAGTGCCACTATATAATGGACTTGCAAGCATCAGACACAGGGGAAACTGGTGGAACACTGCCTGTTAGTTGTAAATCCCGTCATGGGGAAGGTGGTGAGCAGTGCTGCCTCCCACAGTGGAGACAGTCGTGTAGCTAAGGGGAGCCTGTCCCTTGCCTCGTGCCCCAATCTCCTGGGGAGCGCTGTGTCTTTTACTTCAGTCCACTCCAGTCCCGTGGCTGCTGCTCTTCAGAGCCCATAACACTTAGGAGCTTCCACTACCTGGGCCCTGCGTCCCTCTCCTCCTCGTGTCTTCTCATCTCATTCCCAGCATTCGGGTGTATCAGCTTGCAGCTCTCTGAACAGAACAAACACACCGTCCCACACCCCCGGGGCCTTACCTCTTGGTCCTGCCCCCACACCTCCAGCAGTACGAGGGGATGCAGGGCCTGCCCTGCAGCTGCTCTTCTTCCAAGATGGCCTAAGCAGAGCCCGGCGTCTCCAGAGCCTCCCCTGACTAGCCCCTGGACCAACTGCCTAGGACTGGCCCCCACTATAACCCATACCATGCAGGCTTCCATCCAACGTACTCAATGGATTCGTCACTACAAATCCATCTGAAATGGGTTTGTAGTGACAATGCTTAGTACGTATAAGAATAGAAACAATTTGGAGACCCATTGAAAGCTTGGGCTCCCAAAGAGGCCCATACCCACTTCTTAAATCCTAAGGTCACACCACGCCTTTGTAAACAGTAATATCCTTGAAATCTTTTCTATGAGCTTTGCAATTCTCAGAGACTCTCTAGAAAGGGGACTTGCTCATCATCACTTCTCATAAAGACATTTATTTGTTGTTGTCAGTTTTTAGGTATCCAAAGTGTGTTGTCTTTAGACCCAATTGGAGGATGACAAAGACAAGGGAGTGGTCACTGAGGAGCAGGCAGAGTCTCAGAGGCTGCACACATGCCCTGCTGCCTCAGGCTCTGGTCTGCGCCTGTGGCTTTGAAGTCTGGGACAAGGAGAGACTTTTCTCCTGAAGGGCAAGGGCTGTGTGGGCCCAGATAAGAAAGGGGAACAAGCAGAATTGAATCCTCTCTGGGATTCAGTGCCTGGAGTGATGGGATTCCAGTAGCGTCAATGTCTGCCTGGTATGCGTAATGCAGGGCCTTATCTTTGTAACGGCATCTGTTCAATTGACACATCAGAATTGTACATATTTACGGGGTACATAGTGATGTTGCACTACGTTAAATACATAGTGGTCACATCACAGCATGCAGCATGTCCATTCTCTCAAACGTTTATCATTTATTTGTGTTGGGAACATTCGATATTTAAAACTCTATGATATGTTATTAACTATAGTCATTCTACACTAGTACAGAACACTAGAACATATCCCTCCTATCTCTTGTAATTTTGTATCCTTTAATCAATCTCTCCCTATTCCTCTTCCCCCTACCCTTCCTAGGACACTCTGTTCTACTTTTCACTTCCATGGGATCATCTTTTTTGAGCTTCCACATGAGTGAGAACATGTAGCGTTTAATTTTCTGTATCTGGCTTATTTCACTTAACATAATGTCTTTCAGTTCCATCCATGATGCCGCAAATGACAGGATTTCATTCTTTTTTTTACAGCTGAATAGTATTCCATTGTGTATATATACCACATTTTCTTTTTCCGGTCATCTGTGTTAGACACCTAGGTTGATTCCATATCTTAGCTACTGCAAATAATGCTGCAGTAAACTCAGGGTGCAGATATCTCTTTGACTGATTTCCTTTCCTTTGGATAAATGCCTGTAGTGGGATTCCTGGATCATGAGGTGGTTGTTTGTAGTTTTTCGAGGAACCTCTGTACTGTTCTCCATGGTGGCTGTACTAGTTTACATTCCCACCAACATCATATGAGAGTTCCCTTTCTCCACATCATTGCCAGCATTTTTTTTTTTGTCTTTTTGATAATAGCCATCCTAACTGGGGCGAGTTAATACCTCATTGTGGCTTTGATTTGCATTCCCCTGATGATTAGTGATGCTGACCTTTTTTTAAATACATTAGTGATGCTGACCTTTTTTTAAATACATTAGTGATGCTGACCTTTTTTTAAATACATTAGTGATGCTGACCTTTTTTTAAATACATGTTTGTTGGCCATTTGTGTCTTCTTTTGAGAAATGTCTATTCAGATTATTGTCCACTTTTAAAATCAGGTTGTTTCTTTTTTTGCTGTTGAGTTCGTCATATGTTCCAGATGTTAATCCCCTGTCAGATGAATAGTTTGCAAAGATTTTCTCTCATTCTGTAGGTTGTGTTTTCAGTCTGTTGATTGTTTCCTTTACTGTGAAGAAGGTTTTAGTTTCTCCAGGATCAGCTGTATGGTAGAACACAAAACAAGTCTCAAAAACTTTTTAAAAATCAAAATCATGCCAAGTATCCTATATGACCATAATGGACTAAAACTAGAAATCAGATAACAAGAGGAACATGCAAAACTGTACAAATACATGGAAACTGAACAACATACTCATGAACAACCAATGGGCAAAGGAAGAAATTAAGAAGGAAACTAAAATATTTCTTGATGCAAATGAAAATAGAAACACAATATATTAAAACCTGTGGGACACAGCAAAAGCAGTATTAACAGGCAAGTTTATGGCAACAAATGCCTACATCAAAAAACTAGAGAGATTTCACATAAACAACCCAATAATGTATTTCAAGGTACTAGAAAAGCAAGAACAAGCCAAACTCAAAAGTAGCAGAGGGAAAGAAATAATGAAGATCAGAGCAGTCATACATGAAATGGAGACTAACAAAACCATAGAGAAGATCAATGAAATAAAAAGTTGGTTTTCTTGAAAAGATTTTAAAAACTCATAAACTGTTAGGTAGATTAAGAAAAAGACAGAGAAGACCCAAATAAATAACATCAGAAACAAAAAAAGACATCACAACAGATACCACGGAAATACAAAGAATCATCGGAGACCACAATGAATACCTATGTGCCAATAAATTCAAAAACCTAAAGGAAATGGATAAATTCCTGACACATGCAACCTCCGTGATGGAGCCAAGAAGAAACAGAAAGACTGAACAGATAAATAACAAGTAATGAGATTGAATCAGTCATAAAAGTCTTCCAAAAAAGAAGAGTCCAGGACCAGACGGCCTCACTGCTGAATTCTACGAAACTTTAAAATGTCAATACCAGCTCTTTTCAAACTATTCCCCAATAAAATGAAACAGAAGGAATTCTTCCAACTCATTTTACAAGGGGCTTTGTCTTGAAGGCAAAATGGCACCACTCAAATGTCCATACTCAAATATGCCGCATTTAGGATCCTCCCTGAACTGTCACCTCCTATCCTGGCTTCAAAACTGTGTGTAGTGAGCACATCTCCACGGTTCTCCCCTCCCTGTGGGTAACACCTGAGGATAAATCAAGGAACAGGACTTGAGATTGCTGGGGGCAATGAAAAAGTGATGTCCTCTTGTGGAAGCTCTGTCCTGCTCGTTCACACCACCTGTGCCCTCAGTCCTGGGCAGTGGCCCTTGGGAGTCCTGGCCCTAGGGGCTGGAAGGTGGGGCTACAGCTCCTCCTCCCTTGTGTCATCTGGGCCTAGTTCTTCATTTATGGTCTCGATTTTCAAAATCCATCTCCTGCCACGGAGTTCCACAAGCATTTGATATCAATTTTAACTATTTTGAAAGGACACAAGTTCCCACGTTGTGGGCCATATTTCAAGACTGCAGAGACTGCCTGCAAAATCGCTTGTGCTGTCACATTACCATATTTATATATATTCATATATTGTTTCTTAGATAAGCAAAAATTCTCATAGAAATCACAAAATATTTAGAATCAAATCACAAATGTATTGCAAATGATAGACGAATTTTGAAGTCTTCAATACACTGATGAAAAAAATTAATAATAATGACCTCTGTGTCTATCCTGAGAAATTAGAAAAGATACGAAACCCAAATGCACCAGAAAGATGGAAATACCGTAGATCAGAACTTAAACTATGGGGAGTTGACATTTGTGTTAGGTTATTTTATTATAAAGAAAAGATCTGATTTTTAAATTACAGCAAAATGTGAATGCTATATAATATTAATGTCAAGTATCTGAGGTTTCTATTTGCTTGTATTATGTTATTCAAAATTAATTTTTGTAGCTAGAGGCCAGTACAACAAACATTAACTGTGAGTATTAAAAAAAAAAAAAATCAGTGCCTGCAAATGCATTTGGGACTTCCTTGTGAGATGACTGGAGACCTTCTGTCCATTCCACACGGCCCTCCTGCATTCCGTGCACCTGCTCAGCAGGACAGCTTTTAGCTCTTCAGGAAGCTCCCAAATGAGTTATCATTCAGATCAGACCATCCCAAAGGTACCACCGAATTCAGGGGGAACCACCTCATCATGTAAAACGCAGTCACAAGCAGATAGAAATTTGGACTTTTTTCAAATAGGTAAGGAGGAAGCAGTAGTTATTAGATATCAATAATGATGTGACTTTGAAATAAAAATTTTCTACTTCTCACAGTCTGTTCCTGCTGCTTCAACAAAATACCTTAGCCTGGATGATTTATAAACAACAGAAATGGATTGCCCGCAGTTCTGGAGGCTGAGATGTCCAGGATGAAGGCACCAGCAGATTCTGTGTCTGGCAAGCGTGTGTGGCTCGTAGATGGAGCCCTTCTATATGTCCTCACATGAGGGAAGGGCAAGGCACTTCTCTTCAGCCTCCCGTTCGCATGACCCCTAAAGGCCCTAATAAAGGCTCTGTCTCTTAATACTATCACATTGGGGTTTAGTTTCCAATATATGAATTTGGGCTGGGGTGAGGGAAACACCATTAATACTTTTTCTAGCTGTTAGATTCATTTTAAAACTCTCCTGAGGCCGGGCACGGTGGCTCACGCCTGTAATCCCAGCATTTTAGGAGGCAGAGGCAGGTGGATCACGAGGTCAGGAGTTTGAGACCAGCCTGACCAACATGGTGAAACCCCATCTGTACTAAAAATACAAAAATTAGCCAGGCCTGGTGGTGCGCGCCTGTAATCCCAGCTACTAGGGAGGCTGAGGGAGGAGAATCGCTTGAACCCAGCAGGGGGAGGTTGCAGTGAGCTGAGATCACGCCACTGCACTCCAGCCTGGCGTGCAGCAAGACTTCATCTCAAAAAAAAAAACTATCCTGAGTTTGAGTTTGCAAAGCAGATGTTCGGTAGTTACAATAACCTTTTTTTTTTTTTTTTTTTGAAAAGGAGTCTCGCTCCTCTGTCTCCCAGGCTGGAGTGCAGTGGCCGGATCTCAGCTCACTGCAAGCTCCGCCTCCCGGGTTTATGCCATTATGCCATTCTCCTGCCTCAGCCTCCCGAGTAGCTGGGACTACAGGCGCCCGCCACGTCACCTGGCTAGTTTTTTTGTATTTTTTAGTAGAGACGGGGTTTCACCGTGTTAACCAGGATGGTCTCGATCTCCTGACCTCGTGATCCGCCCGTCTCAGCCTCCCAAAGTGCTGGGATTACAGGCTTGAGCCACCGTGCCCAGCCACAATAACTTCATACCAGCATCCATCGTGACTTTCCTGACACAATTTTTAACTAAAATAAAGTGAAGTGATAACTAGAACACTGAGGGCTGCAAGAAGCTAGGACTGTCATCTTGAGCTTTGATTTCTACTTTTTGTCTCTCCCAAACAGTCAAGGGTCAGCTGCCTGTTTTGCAATAAAGTATTATTAGCCCATAGCCACACCCACTACCATACATCCACTCTCAGGCCACAAGGCCAAGATGAGGAGAGACCATTTCACCCTTAAAGTCTAAAATATTGATGACTTGGACTTTTGCAGAGATAGTATGCCAGCTCCTGCTCTGTGCAGTCACAGTGTTCTCTGAGCAGCTCGTAAATATTGTCATAAATGTAAATTTATAAAATTAATTGATAAAACGCTGGCTTTTTTTTGTATTGGGGCGCCTCACAAGATTCTGTCTTTAAAAAAAAACATAAATTCTGTTGCTTTGGTAAAACTTGAAAACCACTGTGTTGTGGCATCAGCTGAGGGCAAAGTGACATGCAGTTAGCAGTAACATGTGAATAGCTCTGAAGGAAAACCCTGGGAGACTGAGCCTTCATGTTCCACAACTGAAAATAACTGCAGGTTGGTCATATTTGGAAGTAATTTTTTAAACGTAAAATCATTCTATTACTATTTATTGTGACAAAATACAACAAAAGCAGCAGCCTTCCGTGAGTTATTTCTCTGTGCGTTACTTTGAAAGGTATACACTGATTTCTTGACACAACTGGTATGAATGTTGTTCATATCTGCTACTCTGTTACATTGTTTGAATTATTTTTTATTTTTGTAATTGACACGTAGTAATTGCACATATTTATGGGGTACACAGTGATGGTGCAATGCGTAGAATGTAAAATGATCAGATCGGGGTAATTATCGTGCCCATCATCGCAAATATCACTTTTTCGTGTTGGGAACATTGAACATCCTCCTTCTAGCTATGTGAAACTGTATATTATTAGTAACTATGGTCATCCTACAGTGGCATAGAACATTAGAACTTGTCCCTCCTACCTCGCTATAATTTTGTATCCTTCAACCAACCTCTCCCTATCCCATTTCCCCTGACCTTTCCCAGCCTCTGGTATCCTCTGTTCTACTTTTTACTTCTAGGAGATCACCTTTTTTTAAGCTTCCGTATGTGGGTGAGAACATGTGCTTTTTAATTTTTGTTAAGGTCTCGATTTTTACACTTTGGGAAAGAAAATTGGGAATGTTTTAGTGCCCAGGGTTTCATCTCCCCCGATGAGGCTGATGCCCAGCTGGAGACCGACCGCCACCTGCCTGGGAAGGTCCCGGGCCACACCTAAGCCACGCTTCCCGGTGCCGTGCAGAATCGGAAGACGTTCACCCATCTCCTTTGTGTCTTTAAAGGATATTCCCCGAGTCCCTCCGGTGGCTGATGGCCACCCAGCAGTTTGAGTCTGCAAAGAGGCTGATCCTCCACTTCACACAGAAGAATCGCATGAACCCTGAGGGCGACATCAAGGGTGTGATGCCAGGTGAGCACACCGCGGGCTGGCCAGGGCAGGAGCTCAGAGAGGCTCCACGGGGCAGGTCCCTGACACCTGGGCTGGTTTTGTTGCACAAACAACTGTTTTAACCAGCTGTGCAATTCTCCTCTGACCTTTTGGCCTGCACAAGGGCAATGTAGCAGCCTTGACATTCTCTCCACTTTCTAGGTGTTGTTTCTTTCATGATCAAGTCCAGCACGCTCTGGATCTCCTCCTCTCCTGCCTAAATCCAGAAGCGAGCTGTGAGCCCAATATGCACTGTTCAAGGGAATATCTGACTGTCTGGCCCGTAGCCTGCCAGGTCTAAACACTGCCAGAGCGTTGGCTCAGGGTGTAGATGGCCCATGATCTCACCTTTCCTAAGCATGACCTTCAAAGAGCCACCATTGTCTTTACCTGGCCATGACCTATTTGTTGGGCAGCTGAAGACAGGAAAGGTGAAATGTTTTTGGATAGTCGTTCAAATCCATAGAATTCCTGTGTGTCAGGAGCGTTACCACAGCTAGGTGGGGGTTCTCAACCTGAGGATCCACGTTTCACCAGGAGGTTGTTAAAATCCAGATTCCTGGGCCTCTCCCTGGAACCCAGAGATTCTGACCTATTTGATTTGGGATAAGCCCTGAGAACTTGAATTTCTAATAAGCACTAGAAGAGATTCTGACACAAGTGGTATACAGATCTCCGTTTGAAGGTCACTGGTGGGCTCCACGCTCTGACCCACTGCCCTCACTGAAGACCTGGGATAGACAGTTGTTATAAAATTCCCTGGGAAAATAACCTCCAGGCCATTGTCCAAGAGAGAATGTGCTCATTTTCCCCCATGACCAGAAATGCTTGTGATGATGATTCATTCATTGAATCAACAGGTGTTTACTAAATGCCTGCTCTGTTTCGGGCACTGTTCTAGAGCAGAGAAGACACAGGCAAAGCCTTGCTCTCACGGAGCTTGCAGGCAGGTGGGGCACGCAGACAGGGAGTTACGTGTGCATACGTCAGGAGGAATGAAACAGCAGGGCCGAGGGATAGAGGGTGGCAGGGAGGGACTACAGTCAGAGTGGCTGCGGAACCTTCGCTCTCAGGGCGCAGGTACAGGGACCTGAGTGAGGTGGGAGAATGTGCCCTGCAGGTATCCATTTATGGCGGGAAGGGATCCACAGGAACCCCAAATCAGAGAAGCCCTTGGTGCCTGGACAGGCCTCTTGTTAGACTCCCAATCCAGAAGATCGGGGGGGACGCTAGGTCGCGAGAAGCTCCTTGGTGCTACCGTAGCTCAGCCAGGATGTCATCATCTGCCTCAACTTGTGCAGTGACCTGAGAGTCAGTACACCCAGGCTGGACCACGTGCTGGGCGGGGCGGGGCCTACCCAGGGACGCCCGAAGCTTTTGCTTCGCTGGACCAAAGAAGGATGTTCGCCAGGTCTGGTTGACATGAAGGGTGCTGAGTGTTGGTGCATCTGTGGTCCCTTTTTAATCCAGGGACAGTGATGAGAAACAAGATGACACTCACATGGCACTTACATGTCAGCTACTTTTCTAAGTGATTTGCAAATATTAACTCATATTTAATTTTTAGTCCCACGCGCTTCACGTGTGTTGTTGCTCCGTGACAGCCGATGAGAAAGGCACTATAATTAGCCCCATTTGCCGATGAGGAAGCGAGAGCACAGAGAGGCTGAGTAGCTTCCAGAGGTCACACAGCTGCTGAAAAGCTGAGCGAGGATTTGACCTGCAAAGTCCAGCAGGGGTGGCTTTGCCATGCTGCTGTAACACAAGGGAGAGCTCCGGGTAGACACGAACTTCCCTGCTCTGAGCAGCGAGTACTCAGTCGGGGTTTCTCCAGCGGGGCCGTGCTTGCTCGTTTTGGACGGTCCAGATGGCTTTCCCAGACGTCCCCAGACCTCACTCGGTAGCAGGCTAATGCTCTTAGGCTTACAGTACAATTTGTTTGTGCCATTTCCCTAATGAAGCCATCACACTCCGCTTCTTTCACGTTAAAATATTGTCTGGGAATAGCTTGTTTTCTCAATCCTAATTACACTGATTCATTTCCCTCCTATATTTGGAAAGTGGTATTAGATCCTTTTTAAAAATTTATTTCTTTGCTCATGAGTTTTGCTGGTCCTTATTTCCGTTCCAGAGTCCCAGGCAGGAGGCTGGGTGAGAGGTAGTTGGTGACATGTGACTTAACAAAGAGGAGGGAGGCTTCGCCTCCATGGGCAGCGGTCCTCAGGCGGTCGCTCTGCCTCGCAGCCCTTCACGGCGGCCTCCGCTCTCTGCCGCCCCCGGCTGTCAGGTGTGTTGATGGCAGCATGATGGCAGGGCTGCTGAGTGCTGGGGGAAGGCAGCGTGTCCTTCAGCTGCTACATCTCCCACTTCCAGCTTCCTCCACCCAGACTCGGTTTTCTGCATGGAATCTTCCTCCCATCACCTCATCTAATCCCACAGCCAACACCTGCTGCGAGCCTCGTGTCTGTCACCCTCTCGTGCCCTGGCCGGCTGGCTGGGTTCCCAGCTTTGTTCCATCCTCCCTGCCACCAGGTCACACATGATCTGATCACATCACCACCGGCTTCAAGCCTCTCCAGTGCCTCCCAGTGCGTTTCGGGTAGACCTCAGGTCCTCCAGGTCACTGTAGAGGCCCTCTCTGATCTCTGCCTCCAGCCGCCTCACACCCTGGCCTTCATTTGGCTCCCAGGACACACCACCATCTTCCTCTCCACAGGGCCCTCCCCGTGCACACTCCCTCTCCTCTCAGCTCCCACTCTTGGCCAGCTCCTCAGAGACCAAGTCAGCCCTCGGTTATTCACCGTTACAGCTTCAGCACTTCTTCCCGCTTCCCCTCATCCCAGCTATGACGAGTAATTGCAGGGTTCCTTACTAATGCCTGTCACCCCTGCAGAGCGGCAAGGCCAGGCAAGGCAGGGCCTCTGTCTGTAGAGCCAGACACTTCTGTACCCCCAGCAGCAGCCCAGCCGAAGGCCTGACGCGTAGCAGGCGTGCCATGAATATTTATGGGCTAAACGAACCCAGGACTCCTGTAGTAAGGAAATGTTAGGACTGTGGTTGCATCACCTCTGGGTAGGTGAGCGTCTCGGGCCTGGCTGGAGGTATATGTAGGGGTCCAGCGGGGCTGCTCGCTGCCCCGTCAGTACATCCTAACCTTAGATTTATGCCAGGGGAAAACCTGATGTTCCCAAATTTCTCGTTTCCTTCTCTGTTTTAAAGCTGTCTTTGCTTTATCTTCTAGCAAGTCTGATGTTCTCAGTGTCCCGTGCAGCTAAGTTACTTTAGATATGTGGGTGTGTTCCTGAGCATCAATGTCTCAATGTCAGTCCTGCAACCTTCGTATCACATAATGTGCCCAAGTGCTGACAGCACTCCTGTGTCATAATTCCTGAGGTTTCCAGCATTTCTAGCAGGAGTAAAAGGCCCGCTGGTTCCCAATGTGGCCGTGTGGCCAGCAGCCTAGTGCAGAAGCGAGACCCAGGATGAGTGCCACACACAAGACTGTGCCTTCAGTTCTGCAGGCTGAGCTTCCCTTATCCAGAATGCTTGGGACCAGAAGTGTTTCGGGGAGTGGATGTTTTGGGATTTGGGGATATGTGTATTATACTTACTGGTTGAGCTTTCCAAATTCAAAACTCCCAAATCTAAATGCTCCAGTGAGCATTTCCTTTAAGAATCATGTGGGTGCTCAAAAGATTCTCAATTTTAGAGCATTTCAGGCTTCAGATGTTGGGATGTAGAACGCTCAGCTGGTAGTAAGATAAGCAAAAAGTCACTGGACAGTGACTGCCAGGCACAGAAGGACGCGCTTCATGTGCATGTCATCAGCCTCTGAGCTTCACAAGGGAAAGGGGCCATTCTCCTGCTTTACAGGCACAGAATGGGTCCAAAGAGGCTGAGCACTGGGGAACAGTAACTCCACGATCCCTCTCAGTGCCTCCTATCTTCTCTCCTTGTGGGGAGCCACGTGCAGGGTACAGGTATCCTCCGTCCTCAGCATCAGTCCTCTCCGGGCAGCCTCATGCCTTATCCCCGAGAAGCCAACCTGCCCAGCATTGCCAGGATGCACGGCTGAGTCTGTGTGATCCGAGCGTCCCCATCTTAGCCCCGTGTGGGGCTCCCCACTACCCTTAGCAATGACAGAGCTTGGGTTTTGTCCTGACCTGCCTCACTCGGCCTTAACAATCTGTTCAGATCCTGAGATGACAAGAGAGTGGATGTGTCAGGCCACCTCCACGTTCCACACTAGGTACCTTGCCCAAGTCATACCACCTGTAAGTGATGAAAGCAAGATCTGACCCCAGGCAGGCTGCACAGGGCCCTCGCTCTGCAGACGACCGCCATGGCTCACTCAGAGGGCTCGGGTTAGGTGGAGCCCATGTCTGGGCAGACGAGGACAGAGATGACAGAGGTCGGCGGTTGCCAGGTCGGTTGCTGAAGGCTTGGCTAGACGTTGAAGACTGTGCTGTCTGCGGTGACTTCGTGATAAGATTCCTATGGACGCTTATCTTCCACTTGTTTTCAAAGCACATTTATTCAAGCGGCCGAGTGGCGCCATCTCAATCCGTCCCGGAGGGGAGAAGGGCTGCGTAGAAGAGGCAGCGGCTGCTTTTTCTACTTCCCAACACAGGTGTGGGGCTCAGAGCTGCCTCCTTGGAGCATTTAGTGTGCTTTTTTAATGACTCTTGTGGCAGAGATGGCAGCATCCCTTCTTCCCCTTCCTTTTCTCTTTTTCTCCTCCTCCTGCTCCTTGTCCTCCTCCTTTTTCTTTTCTTGCTTTCTGTCTCTATAACTCATGGTTTTCCAATTTCACCCCTAACGCACTAGCATCATCCACTAGGATGACAACAAAGCCGGTTTATCTCACACCCCCACGCAAGCCAATTCCAGTTCTCCTCTGCGTGTTTTCCCTGCTACTCCCAAGCCTTGTCTTGGGCAAGGGACCACTGCCTCCTCTGCTGTCCTAGGAGGCCTGATTTACCTCTCACAGCAGATGGCCAAATGTGGAGAGCCCGTGTCCTCCTCCCAGCGAGTCAGCAGGGTCATCAGGACCTCCTTTCCCTTCCTCTGTTGGTGAAGAGAAGGTGGGAGATGTTGGGTTCACTGAGCCTGAGGCAGGAGGACACGTGCTCCCCGAGTGCTCCCGGAGGCCGCACCGAGTTCTCCCAGCCAGCCAAGCAGTGCTTCATCCTACTTCACAGATGAGCAGCTGGGCTCAGGGCAAGGACAGCGTAGCTTTTCCAAGGAGCCAGCCAGAAGTGCAGAAGCTGGGTTCCTGCCCAGGCTCATCAGGCCCCTCACAGCACCCAGACCTCAGCCCCGACTACACGAGGATCCATGAAAATGCGGAGGCACTGGGGCTGCAGGGTGGAGTTGGACATACCCGGCTCATCAAAATTCAGTAGGCTCGACATCAGTTTTGGTTGGAAAATTTTCTGATGGCTCTAAGTTGAGCAGGCCCATGTGTCCTCCTCCTCCTCTGTCTCGAAGAGCGCACGGGAGCCGGGTGCTCACATCAGCAAATCCTGGATGCCAGTGCCCCACAACCTGGCCGGGCTCCCTGTTGCCCATTCATTTCCATGTGTGAGGAGTTCAGAGAAGTCCCTAGATGTCCATCTGGTATCTGGACAGACAAAAAGGCCTCTTGGATTCAGCTACCATTGAGGGTGTTAGAGCCACCTGAAGTGTCCTATAACATAGAGCTTGTGGATTTGGGGCCCAGAAGAACAGACAATGCTGTAGAAGCTTCATGTTGTTGCTGACAGGCTGGTGATGTGAGTCACTGGTAGTAAGATGAGCAAAAAGCCACTGGACAGTGACTCTGCCAGGCACGGGAGGAAGCACTTCGTGTGCCTCCTGACAACATATCAATAGCCCTGGAAAGGTCAATCTAATTCCACTTAGAAGAATTCAGTTACCTCTGCAGACTACAGTCAATTTTTTAGACTGGGTTCTAGGTTTAATTTATTTAAAAAGCTCAGGTCATAATGCAATTGTTATTGCTTCTTTGACATCATATTTCATAAACAAGAACATATCAGGAGTTCAGTTTGTGGCGATAAAACGTAGCTGTTAGAGTTGGTTTCTGATGAGATCTATAATAGCAAAGATACTCAGATCATCAGATCCAAGGTTTTCTGTTAACCATGATCTTTTCAAGCTCGTTACAAAATTAGTTTTTTTTTAACCATAGAGAAACTGTGCCTGTAGTCAAAGTAGCCCATTTTAAGGAAAAAAAATGGTCAGGAGACTTTGGGAGCCGAGAGGGTCCGTGGACCAGCAGCTGAAATGCCGGCCCTGTGGGCTTGCATACAGACCTCAATCTTTGCACCTAAGTATGGGAAAGAAGAAAGTTCTGGAAACTCAGCAGACATGATATCCCTCAGACAAGGGAAAGGTTTCTCCTTCTGCCTTCTGTGCCCTGGCTGGTGACACTGAGTTCAAAAACAATGTTTGAATAAAAAGTTCCTAAATCCCTAGGATTTAGCAACACATTTTTTCTTTAAACTATAACGAAGGAGCTTTGTGACCCTCCTGCCGCTGGATGGCCGGAAGGTGGTGGAAGAGGAAGGCTGAACTTGAGCCGTCTAGGGTTCAGAGTGGCCCTCGGAAGCACAGGGCCAGGGTCCTGGAGACACAGCCCCCGAGGGAGCAGGAGAGTTCCTCCAGAGGCAACTCCCAGCAATGAAGCCTTCCTCGGTAGACAGAGGCCTCCCCATCTCCACCGCTTTTCTTATTTTATAAATATATTATTCGGGGATAATTTTAGATGTACAGGAAAGCTGCTGAGATAGTACAGAATCTCCGTATACCCCTTACTCGGCTTCCCCGATTGCGAATGTCTGATATTGTCATGATACTATTGTCAAAACTAAGAAAGTGACATTGGAACACTGCTATTCACCAAACCCCAGCCTTTCTCTAGTGCCTCCCATCATCGTGCTTTCCATGAAGCCTCCTCCCGCCCCGGGATACCGCCCAGGACTGCATCTCACTCTCCCCTCTCCCTAGTCTCCTGGTCTGACAGCTGCTCAGTCTTTCTTGTTTCTCGTGACCTTGACAGTCTTGAAGAGTCCTGGTTCCCCTCCGCTTCAGGAAGTCTCCTTTTTCTTTTTTAGCTCCCCAGAAGGGGGTGATTCCATGCAGACATGCAGGCTAGGAAGGCAGAGAGGCAACAGAAGGCTGCGAGTGGCATTCCTGCTCCCAGACGTGCACGCAGACAGCTCCTGGAGGCCAGTGCCTCTGCCGCATTCTGAATCTTCCCTGTAAATTGCCAAATCGACACCAGCACCTCTGCAGACCCCTGTAACGCTGCGCTGGGGAACTCCCTTCAGAGGGGCTCTCAGAGCTGCTGGGGCTGCACAAGAAACCCAGTCTCATGACTTTATAGTTGCTCACATCCCTTGGAGCCAAAACATTGTCCAGCTCCCAAGGACTTCCATTAACTAAAACGTGCACACGTATACATATGCGTATGAATGTGTGCGTGTATGCGTGTATACACATACATGCAGATGTATTCACTTATGTGTTTGTCTTTCAAAGATTCGTATGTCCTAAGGGCAGTTTCAGCAGAAGTAGCTATAGCCATGGTAAGTTCCACCCCACAAGGCTAAGGAGCATATCTGCATGTGGCCTTCCCAGTCTCCCAGCCGGGGGTGGGGTGACACAGGCAGATGCAGAGTGTACGGAAAAGAACTGCTTGTTTAGATTTGCCCAGGGCCTAATGAGTGCCTCAGTAACCTAGAATATCATCGCTGAGCTCTGTCCTCAGACAAAAGTGAACTGAGTCGACACTGTTTGTTGATTTGTGTGTACTCTGCCTGGTTCCACAAAAAGGGTTTGTGAAGGAAACTTCTGCTGATGGTGCACCTTGGTGCCCCCTCAGACACCCGAGGGAAACCGAAGCTGCAGAGCTGGAGTCTTCTGAGTGCCTTTCTATCCTGGAAACCTAGACCCTATCCACTGGCAAAGGAAAAAAAAAAAAAAAGCTTTTCTCTCCCTTCTGTGGTGCCCAAACTGGGGAACCAGGACTATGCCTGCAGCTGCTGTCCCATCCTCCATGGGCGGCCTGCCCAGGGCTCACAGCATCTGTTTCTTTGCAGAGCTGGAGAAGGAGCTTTCCCGGAGGCCTAAGAAGGTCTGCATCGTGAAGGTGGTGGGGACACGGAACCTGTGGAAGAACATTGTGGTCCTGTGTGTGAACTCGTGAGTCAGAGAGGACAAGTGCCAGCTGGGTGGGAGGGGGCCAGAGAAGAAGGCGGGCAGCAGTGAAGCCCAGGGCCCTACTCCCCACCCCACTGAACTTGGAATCCTAAGGGTGTGTGTGAAAAGTGACACGGGCTAGAAGATAGTGGCCTCCCCCTCCCGGAAGCTTCAAGCAGCTGGTGCCCCCAGCCCGGGCATGTAAATCCTGTGAGCAGGGCCTCCCCACCATGTGCCCATGAGGTCCAGGGCACCAAGACACACATGAACGCACCTCCTCAGGGGCACAGGGGGGACTGCTACAAGGCTGCGACTCTGGGCCCTGTCTCAGGACAGGATTTGAGACCCATGAGGCCTTGGCTGCAAAGTGGCCGTGGCCCCTGTCTGTAGCCGGCCCCGCCCTTCCTGAACCTGCAGCCAGCCTGGCCAGAGGTGCCAGGATGGCCGCGGGAGGAGGCAGGTGGGCCTGAGCCAGGCCAGTGAGCCCAGACCTCCTCCCAGGGCCCTCACCGGCCCTGGTCACCCCGCCTGCTGGGTCCTACAGGGGCGGGGGGCATCATTCACGCAGCTTCTTTGCAGCCCAGTCCCTGGGCTTGGTGTGTACCTAGAAGGTCACTCCTGTCTTGACTGACAGCTCAGTGGCCCTGACTGCGCAAGGCGGTCCCTTGTTCAGGATCAGAGGTCACCAAGGTGGCGGAGGGGAGGGATTCGACTCATTTGGGTTAGGGGTCAGCTGGGGTGTGGCACTCGTTTGTGAAGGGTCTCAAGCTGCCACAGGTAAAGACGGAGGCCCAGGGTGAGGGCTCGGGGCCAGGGTGACCGCTCAGGGTGACCGCTCTTGTGCCCACACCTGTCTACTGAAGCCACAGCAGAGGAGCATGAGCGTGGAGCCCCACCAGGAGAAGCAGTCCCTATTTCTCTCACGTCTCCTCTTTTGCATTTGCTCTGTAATCTGCTCGTAGTTCGGTCATGGCGGGCTTTTCTATGACACATTGTATTACTTCTTCATCTCCTGGTCACCTGACACCATGAGCTCCCGGGAAACAGCGCAGCCCTGGCGTGGGGGCAGCCCACCCACCGCCGCTCGGTATGTCTCCACAGGCTGACAGGGTACGGGATCCACCACTGCTTTGCCAGGAGCATGATGGGCCACGAGGTGAAGGTGCCGCTCCTGGAGAACTTCTACGCTGACTACTACACCACGGCCAGCATCGCCCTGGTGTCCTGCCTGGCCATGTGCGTGGTGGTCCGGTTCCTCGGGCGCAGGGGAGGCCTGCTGCTCTTCATGATCCTCACCGCCCTGGCCTCACTCCTGCAGCTCGGCCTCCTCAACCGTGAGTGGGCCGGGGAGGCGGGCTGGGTGCAGGGAGGGGGGCTGGCAGACCCCCAAGGGCATTTGAAAGGGCTGGGTAAGACTCCAGCGGCCACTCTGAAATCTACCGCTGGAAGGAGCTGCTTTGGGGAGGATAGAGCTTCCGTGAGAGCATCTGTGGAGCCCGCCTCGGAGGGCCCTGGGCCTTCCCTCCTCCCCCTGCCCCAGCCGGGCTGCACCATGATTCTCTCCGAGTCCTGGTGGCCGGGTCTTCACTAATGGGACAGACGGCTTCTGTGTATGACAAAGAAGAACAAAGGATTGTCTCTTTCTAGTGACATGAGGGGAAATAAATCTGTTTTGTCACCCTCACATTAGGGCCCTGCTTTTCAGCAGATGTTCCCGAGTTCATCAGCTTCTCTTTGGACCAAAGAATTTCTCAGTAAAGGTTAAAAATAATCTGGCCAGATGCAGTGCCTCACGTCTGTAATCCCAGCACTTTGGGAGACCGAGGCAGGCAGATCACAAGGTCAGGAGTTCAAACCAGCCTGGCCAATATGGTGAAACCCCATCTCTACTAAAAATACAAAAAATAATTAGCTGGGCTTGGTGGCACATGCCTGTAGTCCCAGCTACTCGGGAGGCTGGCGCAGAAGAATCACTTGAACCCGGGAGGCAGAGGTTGCAGTAAGCTGAGATTGTACCACTGCACTCCAGCCTGGGTGACAGAGCAAGACTCTGTCTCAAAAAAAATAATAATAATAATCTAAGGCAAAGCTAGAGAGTCCGTCTGGCCTCTCCAGCAAGCTCTGTATAGCTCCTCACCGACAGATACCCCCGTGTGTAGACAAACCACCACAGCACCTCCGTGGCCGGCCCAGGGCATGACATGAACAGGCAGGGCTGCTGAACCTCCTCTCCCGCCCTGGCACGGTCCTCCTGGGACAGGCTGGGGACACTGTGGGAACATGGACCCCACAGAGCTCCCCTGCCTTTACAAGGAAAACGAACGCAGGCTCTCAGGGCTGTCCACCACCCCCAGATTAGAGTGGCCTTGTCGTGCAGCCTGGGTTAGAGATGGCTCACTTCCAACTCAGGAGCGGCTTTCTAGCTTGGACAGTTCCTATGCAATCTATACCTTGCTGGGAGACTGCTAGTAGGCTTAGCTAATGGAATACACACGTGGTGCCTGTCTCCCTCCATCCCCATTCCCCAGCTGCCCTTCCAGGGAGCCTCTGCCCTGCTCACACAGTTGGGACGGAAGTGGCAGAGTGCCTCAGCCACCAGGTGTTGCCATGCCCCTTTGGCCCTAAGCAGGAATGCACAGGAGCCCCAAGTGAACACCAGGCAGCCGTGAGGAGCAGAGCTGGGGCCAGCAGGGGTGCCCCATGGTGCTTGATGCTGCTTGAGTGCAGGCCACAGTGACCTGTGGGTGACTTTATATGCAAGGAAGCTCACCCTTTGCACCTGCTAGGGTCTTGCTGTGAAGGTTCCATTTTCTCCCCAGGCTCTGAGGTCAGCGGGATCCTACCCCTGTCTTCCTAACAAAAAGATCTTTGTTTAGTGCGTATGAACTCCACTGCCCTGGCAGCCAGCGCCATCCCAGAAACGGAAGGGAGTTTGCTTGAACCAAGTCACATGGGAACACACTGGGCTAATTCCACACCTAACGTGCTCTCTCCTCTCTTACCTGCTTTGCCCTTGTCTGTGTGGGTGCGATCATGTCCGCGGGCCCAGTGATTGGAAAGTACAGCCAGCACCCAGACTCAGGTGAGTCCCAAGCGCGCGGGCGGTGCTTCCTCGTCTTGTATTACATCTAAACGGGCGTTTTCTCCAAGACTCACAGACCTGTGGTTTCCATTTCCTCTCTTTCTCCCCCTTGCCCTCCAAGAACTGCAGCTGAAGTTGGCCGTAGGTTGGACACTATACGGATACATTTGTATTCTCCCTCTTGCCTCTAGAAAGAGCGACTGGTGCTTCCCTGTTTCTGTGCTGCTTGGCACGCATGCCCCGCCCCTTCCCCTGGCACCAGGCTCAGCACAGGCCCTGGCCCGGCGCCAGCTTGCTTTGTCCTGGACAGCATCTGGGTGGGGGAGAAAGCCCGGGAGTGCTGGGGCCCGGCCGTCTGTGCTGCCAGGGGAAGCCGCTGTCCCCCTTTGACCCATGTAAGCTTGCTGCCCTCCAGCTCTGGGGACAGCAGAGTGCCGCCCTGCACCTTGAAGCTGCTGCTGCACCCGCCTGGCCTGCCCCAGCCCTCGCCCGTGTCCCTGGGGAGCGCTTGCCCTCTATGCAGCCTTGGGGGAACTGAGCTGAGCCCCAGCTGTATGGCCCTGACAGCATGTCCGTGCACGGTGCCAGACACAGTCCTGTGCAAGGTCAGTCTCCGGTGCCATTTACGAGGGCTTTGATGGGTTGAACACTTTCCTTCTGGGCCCATAAATTCTATGGCTTGAGTTTTTGTTTCCTTAACCCTGACTGAAACAAACGTAGGCTACCTGCCCCACGTGCTGGGCACATCAGACCTGACTGGAGCAAACGTAGGCCAGGGCAGAGGGGTGTTGCTGTGGCACCGGGAACACGCCAGCCTGCACTCCCACCAGGCATGGCTCCCGGCTGAGGAATGCCAATAGAGGCCGCCATGAGCTCCAGCATGCTTGATGCACAGGGACTCACAGGAGCCCCACAAAACCTACTGCGGGGACTCTGGGCGTCTAGTCCTCGAGGGGCTTGGTTCCCAGAGGGAACTGCACACCCATCCATGCCGCACGCTGGGCACTGGGGAGGAGCCGTGCCGTGCAGCCCCGGGCCTCCCTCCCACCCTGGCCTGGCTTCCTCTCTTCCCTCACCATCCCCTTCTTCTGACCCTCCCCCAGGGATGAGTGACAGCGTCAAGGACAAATTTTCCATCGCGTTTTCCATCGTGGGCATGTTTGCTTCCCATGCAGTGGGGAGCCTCAGCGTGTTCTTCTGTGCGGAGATCACCCCAACGGTGATAAGGTGCGTAATGGGAGACACCCCGGGGAACGCCGGCTTCTCGGGACTCAAAGACGAGTCCCTGGCTCCAGGCTGGTGTGGGATGAACCAGCATCAGCTCTGTCTCTGGCTCTGGGCACATCGGCTTCGTGGTTCACAGCCGAGGTGGCTGTTGTATCCAACTCCAAGGTGCCCAAGAGTCACAGAAGAACCTGGCCCTGGGGTCCTGTCCAGGCAGCAGCAGGAGGAAGGGGAAACAGGGAGCTACTCTGGGCCCAGGAAATATGTCAGTGACTGGCAAGGGGGGAATTGTGGATCACTCATGCCGCACTTCCACCAGACCTGTGCCGCCAACTCTGCTAAGAGACCTCACGGCACAGCTATTGCAGAATGTTTTAAAAAGTAGAAAGAGCCTTCCCCCCCGCCCCCCCCCCACCAAGATGCAGTTTCACTCTTGCTGCCCAGCCTGGAGTGCAATGGCATGATCTTGTCTCACTGCAACCTCTGCCTCCTGGGTTCAGGCGACTCTCCTGCCTCAGCCTCCCGAGTAGCTTGGATTACAGGTGCCTGCCACCACGCCCGGCTGATTTTTGCATTTTTAGTAGAGACGCAGTTTCACCACATTGGCCAGGCTAGTCTCGAACTCCTGACCTCAGGTGATCCCCCCCCCCCCAACCCCAGCCTCCCAAAGTGCTAGGATTACAGGCATGAGCGACCGTGCCAGGCTGAAAGAGCCTTATTTTATACTGACCTGAGAAGTTGATGTCATGAATCCTAAGAGAGAAAGCCCAGCAAGTGAGATCATTGACTCACGTAAGAAACATGGATGGAGAGCCCACTGCGTGCCAGACACTAGGCCCAGTACACACAACAGCACAGTCCTGCCTTCGTGGAGTCTGTGGCCATTTCATACCTCCCTAAAAGGTGTGACTAACTTGTGCTCAGCCACTTTTGTTTTAGTTCAGAAAGTGAGGCTGACCCCTTCCTGGTGCTGTCTCTGTCCCTGGGTCGTGGTTCCTGGGTGCTACACACCATTTACTGTTGCCATGCTTAGAGGTTAATAAAAAGGCATGCCTCCACTAAAAGAGCATCACTCAGCTGCAGCCATTTTCCTGCACTGTTTGTGACTTACTGAGGAGCTTGAGTTATAGCACACTGAACTTCTTAAAGGAGTGTCATTAGCATTTCTCATGCATGTGCCTTCATAAAACAGAACTTGAGAGTAAGGCCAATAGTTCAGCCATGAGTCAAAACCCAGGTGTCCGAATAGTGACACCCTTGGGAAAATCCAGCAGAGGCCACTCCAGTCCAAGGTGGGCTATGTGGAGGCTAATGATTTCAGCCTCTCTGGTGCCGGGGAAGGCTTTGGGAGCAAGTAGGCAAGTCCGTGGACTTTCTTACTTTCCACGTTTCCAGTAGCCGTGCTAACAACAGCATCTTCACATCCGCACTTTGATTCATTGTCTTGGATCTGTATCATACAGGCCCAGCCTGACAGCTACTGGGTACCTGGACAGAAATGCCGAGGTATTATTGTATGATTAAGCGCCACAGAACTCATCCTGTCCCTACCTTCTGCATAAGCCACAGGGGAGAGAGGAGTCAGGAGCTTATTTAGTGCTTGCAGTTGCAAGATACCTCAGGCAGACCGCAGGCTCCCTCCCTGTCTAAAGGGGGGAAGTGAAATTTCCCTCCTTTATCAAGGAACACAGCAAAGGCGAGTCTTTCAATAGACCAGAAGCCACAGTCAGACCTTCTGGGTTCCCAGCTGGTCTCTTGCAGCCTTTGTGTGATTATGCATTTGGTGGGGGGAGGGGTGGCTAGCAGGGGCCCCCGAACGCTGGCAGTTGGTAGGGATCATTCTTCTCTGTTCAATTTGGCTTAGCAAGCTCGACTGAAGGAAATGCTGTATCCTTTTCCTCTTTGATGCAAACCTGGAAAGATTTGGGGATAGAAATTCAACAAACATGTTCTCAGATTCAGCTTGCCAAGATGACAAACTGGAAAAAATATGTGACCCTTGGTGATGTTTTCGTGCCTGCAGAGGATGAAAGGAAATGGAGTCCGAAGGGGGTCCCTGGGCCAGGCTGGGAGAATGTCCAGCGTTCCTGACAAATCCCTCTTCTCGCTGGGAGCCCTTCCCGCCACCCCCCCCCCCCCGCCCCATGCCATCGGGAGGCCACAGCTCTTTCTTGCAAACGCACTCAGGAACAATTCCCATGGAGGCGCTAGGATGGAAGTGGACTCCCCTGCCATCCCCCCACTTCACAGAGAGAAATCCAAGATGAGCCGGGATGGGCGGCCTGGGGTCCATGAGCTCCATCTTAGCACAGAGCTAGCCTTTCCCTGTGACACTCGACTACAGACAAGCCACCTGGCAGCAAAGGGTGAGGGGCCAGGATGGACAGCCTGGAAGCAAATACGAGGTTATGAAATTTACTGCAAAAAGTTCAAAAAATGCTTCTATACTTTTCATACTTGTTCCACAACAAAAAGCAACAAAGGCTTGCAGAAATCTATTGCCCCAAGGATGATAGAGTCCAAGTAAACTAAATATTGTTTCATGAGATTCTGTCCAGACCTCACATTGACAGAACCAGCTACCCGCTCAGGCCCAGGCCAGGGGGCGTTTCTCATCAGCCAGTGCACAGCTCATCAGATTCATTTGTGAGACGTTGGGAGTTGGGTGACTTTGCAAGTGTATCTGACTGTGTCCACCTCCCAGCTTGACATGGGCAGAAGTGGCCTGGGGTCTTGGGTGGATCTGGAAGCAGCTGCTGGCTGTGCTGGGGCTGATCTTTTCCATCCACTGTCCATCTGGATGCTCCAGGTGGGCTCCGAGGCTGCCTTTGCCCTCACGCGGGGGTCCAGGTGAGAGGACGCAGGCGCTGGGGATCATGACACCCGCCTGTTTTCTCCTGCTCTGCCCACTCCGGCGGCCCTGGCCCTTTCTAGGTCATAAGCCGGACGGGCCTCCCTGAGACCCTCCCTGACTGACGACTCCCTGACATCTGTCCTCTGCTTTAATGCTGCCTCAAGAATAGGCACCGAGGGCCAGAATGACCTGGGGTTAAGGGAGCATCAGAGTCTGTTCAACTTCTTTAAAAAGTTGTATCTTAAAGGCCAGGGGCAGTGGCTCACACCTGTAATCCCAGCACTTTGGGAGGCCGAGGCGGGTGGATCACAAGGTCAGGCGATCGAGACCGTCCTGGCTAACACGGTGAAACCCTATCTCTACGAAAAATACAAAAAATTAGCCGGGCGGGGTGACGGGCGCCTGTAGTCCCAGCTACTCAGGAGGCTGAGGCAGGAGAATGGTGTGAACCCGGGAGGCGGGACTTGCAGTGAGCTGAGATCGTGCCACTGCACTCCAGCCTGGGCGACAGAATAAGACTCCATCTCAAAAAAAAAAAAGTACAAATATTTGCTCATCCCCGACTTCACAGAAATGTAGTCAAGTCACATTAAGTAATATAAAAGAGGAGGTGGAATGGGAGGCTCACCTCCGGTGTTTCAACGCGAGACGGTAACGTTCACGTGGCTAACAGCAATTTGATTCTGGAATCCTTAATTCAATGAAGTTTGCCATTTCTAGTAAGAAGTCGGCCTGCATATAAGTCTACCTTATTTAGATCCTATTGCTAGTAAAATAAAGATATCCCTTGGATATTACAATTTTGTGCTCCTAAAGCACAAGGGGCCAGTGCGTGCCCTCCGTTCTGTCCATCAAGCAGCTCTGACTTGTCAACACGGGCCTATGCTGCCCTCTAGTGACAACCTAGAGAAAAGCAGAAAAGGCACAGGCAGAGCCCACATTTCAGGGGCAGGAAATGAACCCAACGTCTTAAAACCAAGGACGTAACAATCTCTTTCTCTAATCTGAGATTTCAAGAGAGAAAAAAAAACAAAGTCAAAAATGGCATACCAACTTCTGCCACAACTTTTCCTAATCGTACTGAATAATGTCAAGGAATCTTTTTTTTTTTTTTGAGACGGAGCCTTGCTCTGTCGCCAGGCTGGAGTGCAATGGCGTGATCTCGGCTCACTGCAATCTCCATCTCCCTGGTTCAAGCGATTCTCCTGCCTCAGCCTCCCAAGTAGCTGGGATTACAGGCACGCGTAACCACGCCCAGCTAATTTTTGTATTTTTAGTAAAGACGGGGTTTCACCTGTTAGTTATGATGGTCTCGATCTTCTGACCTCATGATCTGCCCATCTCGGCGTCCCAAAGTGCTGGGATTACAGGCATGAGCCACCATGCCCGGCTATGTCACGGAATCTTTGACAGAAAACCAGATAATTGCTTCCATAGAAAAAAATAAAAAGATATATTCCATATTCTATATGCATGTGTATATTTGTTGCATATTATGTATACACATATATGTAGACATTTTTCTGATGATCTGCAAATTAAATATATTTCATTTCATTTGGCACGGGTAACAAGATAGATCAGTATGATGTGGTTCACCAGGCACAATGCAAGGCTTTTGCTCCATGCAGTCTGCCCTTTAACAGTGGCCCTGTGCCCACCCCTCCTGGGGGTCTGTACTCTGCACTCCTGTATGTGACTCCCGTGTGAGTAAGGGCAGTCCTCTAGCTGCTTGTCAGTGCCGTCCACATTTAATGCCGGGAAGGTCAGGCAGAAACCTGGGAGGTTTCTGAGAAAATGATGTCCCCATTAAGATCATGTCCATTATCCCTAGCATCTGATATGCCCTGTGGCTTCCTGAAAGAGCCAGGTCTACCAGAAAGACTTAATTGGCTATTTTAGGTGTTCAGTCTTCATCTTACAGAAGGATTTGATCTTACTGCTCATTGCAGTGGTCATCTATATTTAACCTGTCCCATTCATCTGGGTGAGCTGACCTTCCTACTCAGGAAGCCAGTGTGATCCGCAAGCATCCAGTATTTATTAAACACAAACAACACGTGCCTGTTGATGTCCTAGAAAATAATTCTTGCCCTTGAGGGACTCAGAGACTAGTAAGGTGACAAGCACGTGAACACATACTGACAGAAGATGCAGTGTCTTTGAACGGTGGTCTGGGACCCTCAGCCTGGAAAGAGTGTGAGTATCTGGGACACATCCCCCAAATTCTTGCTCTTCCTCATCCATATCCCCTATACACTATGAAGCACAGTGGTGTGGCTATTCCTGCAACTCTTTCAGCCTCTCCCCGGGAAGGGCTTTCTAATGTGAAGTGCTGATGACTATCATAGCCTGCATGAGAGGTGGCTGTCAATCTCCCTCCGTGGCTAAGGCCGGGGAATCTGTCACTCAGAGTATCTTGGTTTTCTATTGCTGCATAACCAATCGCTCCAAAACAGGGGCCTGAAGCAGCATGCATCTACCATCTCACGGTTTCCATGGCTCCAGAGTCTGGACATGGCCTGGCTAGGTCATCTGCTCCGGGTCTCTCACAGGCTACCATCAGTGGGTAGGGTCCACCACTAAACCAAGTCAGGCACTGGTAGGCTCTGTTTCCTCACGGGCTGTGGGGCTGGCAGCCTCAGCTCCTCGCTGGCCTTTGGCCACAGGGACCACAGTCACAAGGCAGCTCACTTCGTCAAAGCTAGCAAGAGTCTGCTAGAATCTGCCTTTTGGAACCTTGTTGTGGAAGGAACGTCTCACTATCCTGGCTGTATTTTACTGCTAAAAAGTATCTGTACCTTGTACCTTGAGGCCCAGCACACACTCAAGGCACAAGGGTGGGAATTGCTTGGGCCAGTCTAGAACCCCAACTGCGGGGCTGAGTAGATGCCCAGGTGCCAGCCAGGTCTCAGTGGCTGGGCAGGTGCTGGAGACAGCACATGGAATGGAGCCTGGTCCTGCCCTGGTGACATCTCGTGTCTATTAGAGACACACAGACACGCAACACACGTGTCTTTGGGCTACACAAGTGTCCTGAGGATTCAGGGGGAGCGCCCAAGAGAGCCTGCTCAGCCTGGACTCGGGAAGGGTGGCTGGGACTGAGGATTCCCAGGGAGTGGACTGGAGCCCCGCGCATCGCGGCTCTAGAGGGGATGCGTGTGCAGCAAGTGCACAGCGGCGGGAGGAGGTGAGGCAGGATTCCCAGGGCTCAGGGAGCAGGAACGGAGGTTCCTGGAAGGCTGAGGTAGGTGGGTGTGAAGCAGCTTGAGAAGACAGTGTTTGCGGAGCTTGGTGCCTCAGAGGAGGGCCAGGGCGGAGGAGAAGAGTCCCAGTGGCACAGCCCCCTCTGCCAACTTTTGGGACTCCCATGTCATGCCTGGGGGCTTTAGGCCCATGGGAGAGGCTCATCCTGTTCACCTCCCAGTTCTTGAACCTCTCCAGCTCTGGTTCCTCCTACACCCAGCTGCCCCCTAGACCCTGAAGGACTTGGGTGGCCCCTCCCCAGCACTCAGTGGATGCCACTGTCCCTGGAACCAACCAATCCACAGATCTTCCTGTCCCCATGCTAGTCACATTCGTGCTTTAACCTCCACCACACTTGGACATTGGAGCTTTTCTCATCCCCATTTTACAGATGCAGACCGAGGCTTCGGGAGGTGAAGCTGGTGGATGGGGGGCCAGGATTCAAGCTCAAGCTCATGGGCTCCAGAACTCCTGCTCCCAGCCACGGCACTCGCACCTTTGTGGCAGCAGAAGTCTGTTCTGTAGCTCACTTTGGGCTGGTCCCTTGTATGTGGGTTTACTCAAGGCTTGGAGGCTAATAGCTGATGCCCCGGTCTTGACAATAATCTAATGGAACAAACATTAACAAAGCCCCTGTACCGGAAGGCAGTACTTCCTCTAGACGTGCACAGACGGCGCCCTACCCAGGTAGCCTGTGGGAGCTTGGCTGAGCCAGCATAGGTGAACCTCACAGCGCGAGCACTGGACAGAGCTGAGGGACCCGGCGCCACGAGTAGTGAGACTGAAAGGGAGAGGACAGGATGAAGAGATGGGGCCCCCAGGATCTGTGCATCACCTTGCAGGCAGGAGGGAGCCACTGGAGGACTCTGAGCAGCCAGGTGACATGATTAGCTCTGTGTTCTAGGAAAATTGGTTTGGCAATAGTGAGGAAACAAAGTCCAGGGGGTGCAGAAGATGCAGCAGGGAGGAGCGCAGACCCAGGTGGCCTGGAGTGGACGCCCTGAGGACTTGGTCATGGCTGGATAGGAAGCAGCTGGGAAAGGGAAGAATCCAGCAACTCTTTATCCCCTAGGACTGCAAGCCTGGCAAGGCTGCCCCTGGGCCTATGGTGGATGCAGATAGGTGGACTGCAACCTACAGAGAGGTGGCCATTTCTACATTACAGGGAGAGAAGGGAGAGAGAAGTGTCTTCTATTTTTTGTTATAAAACAGGACAAAACTCCCCAACACACACACACACACGCATGCGCACACGCACACGCGCACACACACACGCGCACACACACACACACACAATATCACCATGCTTCCACTGCGTTCTGAGAAAAGGCTCCGAAGCTGCGATTCTTCCTGGGGTTATTAGCATAGACCTGTGTATGTCTGGTTTACGAGGGCCACCTGGGAACCCTGGGACTCCCATCCTCCCTGCCCAGATCACCCCTGCCCAAGCCTCCTCCATTCACGTCCCCCATGTCAACCCAGGTCATCCTGAGAGGGTCTGTGGGAGCAGGCATCAGTTCACAAAGGCAGGGATGCTCTCCAGGTCTGAGCAGCAAAGCCTGAGAAGGCCCCAGCACAAGGGAGCTGCTCCTCAGTGCTGCTCAGTGCCACAGCGGGCAGAGCAGAGCAGAAACCCTGGCCGCAGGTGGCGGGGGAAAGGGGAGTCATGGCTGGTCTCTTAGTTCCTGGAAAGAAGAGGCAAGGCCTGGGCGCCTGCCCAGAACTAAAAGCTTTGGAGATTTGTAGCAGCAGGGAGACCAGCCCCCACAACAGGAAGTTTTGTTGTTTTGAAAAAAAAACAAAACAAAAAACAGCTTTATTGAGGCATAATTTACAGAACCATAAAATTCATCCATTTTAAGTAAACAATTCAATGACTTTTAGTAAACTGACAGCGCCATGCAACCATTGCCACAATGCAGTTATAGAACATTTCTTTCTCCCCACAAAATCCCCTTGTCCTCCTCTGAAGTCCATCCCTACTCCCAGTCCAAGCTACCACGAATCTGCTTTCTGCCTCTACACATTTGCCCTTTTTTTTTGGAGACAGAGTCTTGCTCTGTCGCCCAGGCTAGAGTGCAATGGCGCGTACTCAGCTCAGTGCAACCTCCGCCTCCCAGGTTCAAGCAATTCTCCTGTCTCAGCCTCCTGAGTAGCTGGGATTACAGGCTCCTGCCACCGCGCCCGGCTAATTTTTCTATTTCAGTAGAGATGGAGTTTCACCATGTTGGCCAGGCTGGTCTTGAACTCCTGACCTCAGGTGATCTGCCCGCCTCAGCCTCTCAAAGTGCTGGGATTACAGGCCTTTTTGACTTTTCATATAAATGGATTTATACAATCAGTTAGCATAATGTTTTTGAGTCCATGTTGTAGCACGTGTCAGTACTTCATTCCTTTTTATGGCTGAGTAATATTCCATTTTATACGATGGGCTGCATTTTGTTTTTCTGTTCACCAGTTGACCATTTGTGTGCTGTCAATTTTTTTTTTTTTTTTAATAGAGATGGGGTGTTACTGCCTACACTGGTCTCAAATGCCTGGCCTCAAGTGATCCTCCCGCCTTGGCCTCCCAAAGTGCTGGGATTACAGACATGAGCCACCGTGTCTGGCCTGCCCATCTTTTTACTAGATTTTCTGTCTTCTTTTTGAGTTGTAAGAGTTGCGTGGTGGCTCATGCCTCGGTCAGGAGACCGAGACCATCCTGGCTAACACGGTGAAACCCCATCTCTACTAAAAATACAAAAAATTAGCCAGGCATGGTAGCATGCACCTATAGTCCCAGCTACTCGGGGGACTGAGCCAGGAGAATTGCTTGAACCCAGAAGGCGGAGCTTGCAGTGAGCCGAGATGGTGCCACTGCACTCCAGCCTGTGCGACACTCTCAAAAAAAAAGTCTAGTTACAAGTCCTTTATCTGATAAGTGCTTCAGGAATATTTTCTCCCAGTCTGTGGTCCTTTTCTTAAACATGTATCTTTTGAAGGGTAGGAGTTTCTAATCCTAATGAAGTCCTATTGATCAGCTTCAGCTTTTTCTTTTATGGATCCCACTTTTGATGTTATGTGTGAGAAATCTTGGCCTAACACAAGCGCATAAAGCTTTTCTCTTGTTTTCTTCTAGAAGCGTTATAGTTTGAGCTAAGTTAAGCACTTAGATTTTATTATCCACTTTGAGTTCATTTTTTTACATGATGCGAAGGGTCGACATCATTCTTTTGCATGTGAATATCCTGTTGTCCCAGCACCACCTGCTGAAAAAACTATCCCTCCCCCTCACTGGATTTGCCTCCATCTACAGTCAGTTGACCATGAATGTGAAGGTTAGTTTCTGAACTCCCAGTTCTGTTCCATTGATATATGGAATATTCTGTTCTATTGGAATATTCTGTTCTATTGGAATATTCTGTTCTATTGGAATACTCTGTTCTAATATGGATATATTCTGTTCTATTGATATACGGAATATTCTGTTCTATTGGAATTTCTGTTCTATTGGAATATTCTGTTCTATATGGAATACTCTGTTCTAATATGGATATATTCTGTTCTATTGATGTATACACCAATACCAAACTGCCTTACGTCGTATGGCTTTATAGTTTTGAAACTGGGAAGGCAAGCCTTCTAACTTTGTTCTTTTCCAAAACTGTTTTTGACTACTCTGAGGCCTTTGCATTTCCACATAAATTTTAGGACCGGCTCACTGTTTTCTCAAAAAAAAAAAAAAAAAAAAAAAAAAAAAAAGTCACCTGGAATTTTCATAGGGATTATGTGGAACGTATAGATTAATTTGGGAAAACTTACCATCTTTACAATATTGAGTCTTCTAATTCATGAACATGGAATGTCACTCCATTTATTTTTATCTTTTTAACTTTCAGCAATGTTTTATCTTTTTCAGCATACAAATCTTGCATTCCTTTTGTTATTTCTAAACATTTTATTCATTGGATGTTAGTGTGAATGGAATTTTCTTAACTTCATTTTTGGGTGTTTTGTTGCTAGCATGTAGACATATAATTGACTTTTATATGTTGATCTTGTATCTTGTGACCTTGTAGGACAGTCTTTTGATGAGTTAGAAGCTACCTATAGTGCCAACCAAGAGAACCACAGACTGGTCAAGAGCTGGAGTTATATACCTGCCTCCTACCTGTTGCAGGGACCTCCCTTTCAGCCCACTCAGCCTCAGCAGTTCCAAGGACAAAGGTCTCTTCACTTCAGGGAGTGCCTAACAATTGAGCACCCCCACTAGAAAGCTTCCCCAAACCAAAGGACCACTCTTCCCGCTGCCCCGGGGCCTGGCAGACAACTCCGCTCCCCGTTCCTCGAGACAAGGCCACCTCTGCCTGCCCGCTTCAATGAGGCCCCAGAACTGGGGACCAGGCAGCCCTCTCTAGCCTGGCCTGTCACCTGAGCACCACGGTCCCATTGCAGCCTGGCACGGCACTGCTTTCTCAGGGGCCGCAGAACACCTTTGTCCCAGTAATGTGTTTTTAGGTCAAAGTGGAGAGGTTTGAGGGACAGGGGTTTTGTAAGTGTTGTGTATCTACTAATCCCTGGGACTCTCGGCCGCTCCCGTACGAGGCAGGGCGTGGAGATCAAGGGCTGGCCTTCTGGACTTCAGCTGTCCTGAGCTCAGAGCTGCAGTGAGTAGTTCTCTGTCAGTGCACGGCTTCATCTGGAGGACCCTTCAGGCACAGTCCTCAGAGAAGGGACCGTTTCCACTGGTGGTACGCAATCAATTTTAGGAGACACGGGGGCCATCCACTCACAGTGAGGAAATTACTCTTTTAAAGTATCTTGCTATCTCTCCAGTTATGACAAAGAAAAAGTCTCTGTTCGTGCTGGTATGTCCTTAGTACCCTCTTTAACCCTTGGTAATCCCCCAGGCCTTGGGGAAATGGCCTAATTTCGTTACCTTTTATTTTTCCTTGTATATTACTTATGGCAAGTAATACCGGCTTCCCATTTACATTATTATATAAAGCTGCCTTTCAAAATAAAGTTCTCATGGTCCCCCAGCCCTGAAAAAACAATAAAAATAGGAAACAGATTATAGAAAAAGATAATGTAAGTAAAAGCTTTTGAACTGATGAGGAAAAACGTCACTGCCTCAGAGTGGCCCTGAACAGATACAGCCGGGGTGCAGGTGATATGAGATGTGTGATATCGGGGTACACCGGGCAGTGCCCAGGGCAGCAGGGCCGCTGCAGAGGCGGCTTCCTGGTCCACCCCGAGCTTTTCCAGGATCCAGCCATTAGGCCACGGCAGCTCACCCAGTGCTTCCCTCCTCCTGCAGGTGCGGCGGGCTGGGGCTGGTGCTGGCCAGCGCGGGCTTCGGCATGCTGACAGCACCCATCATCGAGCTGCACAACCAGAAAGGCTACTTCCTGCACCACATCATCTTTGCCTGCTGCACGCTCATCTGCATCATCTGCATCCTCCTGCTGCCCGAGAGCAGGGACCAGAACCTGCCTGAGAACATTTCCAACGGGGAGCACTACACGCGCCAGCCGCTGCTGCCGCACAAGAAGGGGGAGCAGCCACTGCTGCTCACCAACGCCGAGCTCAAGGACTACTCGGGCCTCCACGATGCCGCAGCCTCGGGTGACACACTGCCCGAGGGTGCCACCGCCAATGGCATGAAGGCCATGTAGCCTGGCGCGCAGAACCCGGGGCTCAAGGGTTTGGGGCCGCTCGGGCACAGGTTTACAGACCAGGGACCGAACGCGTGGCCGGCGGGGGAAAGCGGCCCCACCCAAGCCGAGCCTCTCAAGGCTGTGGGGAAATCCTGTCTTTCCAAAAGTCCAAGGAGCACGGGTCGGAGGAGACGAACTCTTTGGAAATAACCCTTCAAAGACTTTCTTTTCTGCCATTAAATGTTTGTATTTATTTTGGTCATTTTTACGAGAAGCACTTTATTCCCTCCCCCTCACTGATCACAAATGGAATCACCTCTTTCGGCAGCGAGATGCAGTCACTCTGGGAAGATGCCGCAGTGACCATGGTCGCGGCCGGTCCCTTTTGGGAGACAGGACACGGCTCCTCGCAACACCCAGGAGCCCCCCAGGCTGCCTGCCTGTGTGCAGACGCAGGACAGGACCGTGGAGTGTTTCCAGGACTGCATTTTAGACAGAGTGAAATGTACATGAATTTGGCTTTTGCTAGAGAGTCTGTGTACGGTTTTTTAAGGTCCTTTTTCCCTTTCTGTTTGCAAGGTAAGAGCTTCTCTTCCGTGTGCAGGGAAAGCAGCTCACAGACGCCATTAAAACCAGCTTCATCTTTCCTTCAGGATCATCCTTTTGTACTTGATGCTGGACGCTCTTGGAGAAAAAGCTTAAACATTTCACCAGAAATCTTAATTGAGTAGCGGTCATATCACCACAGCTTTGTGAGTACACAGCTAACAGACGCGTCGAGGCCTGAGATGTGCTCGTTTTTATTCCTCCTCTCCCAGACTGGCTCCAGCAGAAAAGCCCCCCGTGCACAGCCAGCTCTTGTGCCAGCACTACTTGAAAACACGGCCACTTTCTAAGCTACAAACAATGAGAAAATAACTCGAAAAGATGGCAGAGGCAAATCCACAGAAGGGGGGCCTGCCCTCCACACGCGCCCGTCGCCCACACCAGGAAGATCACCAGCTTGGACGGCCGCCACCTCAGAGAGCACTCCAGGGAGCACCCGCAGGAGCTAGGCCCCTCACGCCTGCCTTCCTGGGCCAGCTTCCGGCTTGTTGTCACTCGCTTAGCGCGGAGGCGGGGCTTCTGGCAGGGAGCGGAGATTCCTCACAGGTGAGTCCAGATGACCTCCAGCCTCTCGAAGGCATCAAGACAAATTGAAAGAAAGCAATATCTCACCAAAGCTCAACGCTGCCCCTGCCCCGACCTCCAAGGGTTTCTTCGTGTTCCTCGTTTCACCCCAGAAAGTAAAGGTTTCCTCTTGGCACTTTCGGAGGAAATTTGTAGGACACCCAAGGCCACTAAGAGGCAGCCTCCTTGGCAAGGGCAGGCACCACTTTGTAGCAACTTGGGCACCAGCTTTTCTGGACAGCCTGGCTTCTTACTGGGATTGTCCAACTCATCCCTTCTCGAAGCGTGTCTTTCCATGGACTGTGTCCTTCCAGGGAAACTGTGGTCTCGGGCCTGGGTGAGACAATGAAGTGACTTCCAACCGACATTGCTACAATTCACAGGGCAGAAAAGGGGTTGACCTTCTCCCCTTCCAGCTTTCCACCTGGCCTGTTTGCCGTCTCCGCCCATCTCCTCCACATGCGGTCCACACATCAGTAGGCGCCTGGTGATGTGTAAAGACACAGCAAGGGGCAAGCAGACTCATGGCCACGTGTTTCCAGTGGCTGGACCACGCCGACACCTGGGATCTTGAGGTACCCAGGAAGGGAGGCTGTCTGGCCGGCCTCTCCCCACCTCCACTTGCAACACGTCCAGCTCATCCTCATCTTCCCTCTTTTTTAAAGTCACGTTTCCATGTTTCAACATTAGTTTGCATTCACCTTTACAAAGGCCTTTCTTTAGATCTGTGCAGCCTTTGCGTGCCAAACTTGTGAAATTCCTTTTACCTTTTTTGGAGTACTTGCTACAAAGTCACCTGTCAACAAACCCCCGTTACGTACAGAATAGGACCTGTCCAGTAGCCAGGCCCGTAGGCAGTTGGGGAAGGTGGGAAGGATCCAGCGAGGCCCATGAGCCTGCACCTGGACAGGTGTATGTCTGCACCCATCACCCCCAGCACCAGGCCACCCTGCAGTCCAGTCCACTTACTGTACTGTGTTACGGAAGGATTTGCTAAGTGATGAAAGTTGCAAGCAGTCTCACACTGGTTATGTAAATCTTTTTTTTTTTTTCGGAAATTGAAGCTATAGAGTGCTGCCTGAAATCTCTAGGAAGGTGGTGGCAAGGGACAGCACTCACACTCTTCTGGTCATGGTCTCTGATCTCCACCTCAAATGACAATAAAAAACTGGTCCAACGAAGACAGTGCTCAGCACTTCAGCCATCAGGACTAATCTGTCAGTGACTGGAAAAGAGGCTAGCTCTGAGGCCTGGGCTCCTGGGACCAGAGCCCAGCGGGTGTGAGTGAGGCTGACTTGCCGACGGCCAGCAGGTGACGTCTCTCAGCCGGCAAGGCGGTCCCATAGCTGTCCTCCCACGGCAGCCTCAGGAGGAGGCTGGGAGCCTGTTCTGTGGCAGCTTCAGCCCAGGGATATCTGAAGCTGTCGAGGAACACCTTTATGAAATGTTGCCAGAGCAGCAACACTTCCCGGTGAGCACAGCCCCAGGAAATCTGGTACCAAGTGAGCAAGGCGGCAGGGCCCACCCAAGCCCACTATGCGACTGGGCCCGCCTGGCTCTGCAGGGGAGGCTGCTACGGCTGCTCACTTCCCAGCACCGTCTGTGGCGCTTGAACCCCTCAGTCCTGTTCCCTTCCTGGCTAATAGGGAGACCCTTCTCAGGCACCCACTGTTTCAACTTGACCCTCCCACCCCCTGCTCCTCCACACACCCCTGCGTTCTGCTAGCCTACCCTGTCAGCCTTTCAATAAACGTGATGCACAAATGTGGACACCTGAGATGAAGCTGAACATTTCTTCACTTTGTTCTTTTCCTGAAGTCAAACTCTTATCAAATACTCTAATTATTACCCCCCAAGAGAAACAGGAAAAAGGTTTAAATGCTTTTGTTTGCTGAGAGTAAGAGCACCTGCATCTGGAAGACGGGCTTCCCCGTGGTCACAAACCCCGTGGTAAGTTGGTTTGGCTACAGAACAGAAAGAAAACAAAACCAACCTCGTAGGGGAAGTATTGCACTCAGACGCCACCACCTCCTAGAGCCAAATGAGCGATCCCGAACGGGAAGTGCCATCGGTGGGCCTGTGACATCATACCGCCCGGCCCCAGCTGTCGCATGTCCTCCTGTCTAGAAGGCACCACCTCACTTTCATGTACCGTGTGTTTTGGAAAATCAGTATGGTGTGTCATGTCTAGTGGCGAACACCTCCCTCCCTCTGTCCTTGAGGTTGTAATATAAAAACTGTGTTTCTGTACGTGTGGGTGGGGCTTCTCTGACGGTGCTCGTTCATAGCACAAGCTTACGCTGAGTTCTGAACTCGTTCACAGCTGCGTGTCTGCATGGTGTCGCACCTGTTGTACCTTTGGGGAAAATTTGTATGTAAATGTACAGAAATAAAAATGTTGCCCCATTAACAGATTTCCTCTGGAATGTCTTCCCTACCTCACCTGATGGTATCCAACGAAGGGCATTTCACTACCATTAATGATGAGTAATAAAATCCTCTGTGTTCGTTCAGACCTCGCTCGTCACTACTTTCAATGCCTCTGTAAGCCGTGTCTTCACTTGCCCCCAGGTGGGTGGACGGAGGCCTCTCACCCTGCTTCGGGTCCTGGTCTTAAAGGTAGTCAGAGGCAGAGGCTGGATTAAACACAAACTGTTTACCAAGTGCCACTCTCAGACCACCTGAGAGATGGGGGCCATCAGTAAAATTAAGAGGAATTTTTTTCCCTTGTTCGTTTATGTTCTGCTGATCCGTGGCCGGAAGGTTCCTAGAGACGTCAAGAAATGAGTATCTTACACTGTGATTCTGTGAGGAAAGACTGGTAACCCAAAACTCTTCTCTAATGTAGTATTTTTTAATGAAAATGACAATATTTCTTTAATAAAGTATTTATACCAAACTCTTCTCTCCATAGCCCTGATTTTGTGTCACTCACTATTACATTCCTAGAGGTGTCCACTCAGCTTTGCAAGCTGTGATGAGGCTGGCCGGGGCCTCCAGGTTAGCACGGAAAGTCTGCAAAGGAGGGAAGCACCTGGAACCACAGACTCACTTCTCTGACGCGCCTTTCCCTCCTGGCCAGGGTCACCACCTTCACTTGCCTGCTGCCGGCTCAGTGCAAGACTTTTGCCTCTGGATGAACAAAAAGGGTTCCGATGGACCCCAAAGATGAGAAAGTTCTTTGCCAGTGGTCCTCAATCTTGCCTGCACAGAGGCACCAGGGGAGCTTTCAATCCTGCCAAAGCCTGGGCCCCAGACCATCTGAACCTCTGGAGAAGGCCCAAGACTGGAACCCACTTCAAGCGGTAGGATTAAAGTACACATGACCAAAGCAGGTGCCTGAGGTGCTCTGGATGTGGGGAGAAGACAGGGGAGAAGGGAAGATGATGAAATGACAGGAAGAGCGAGAGGACCTGAAGCCTTTGAATCCATAAAAAGGAAGGAGATAAAACCATAATTGACATCTAACTGCCATGGTACTTGTAGTTTGCAAAGCGTTTCCATCTACCTACTTAATCCTAACGAGAACCCATCAAGGTGGGGATTACTCCAACTTTATAAATGAGGAGACAGAGCCTAGAGAAGTCAGACTTCACAAGACCACAAATGTAGTAATGGGGCAATGTAGGGAGGTGCTCAAATGTAGGCCCAAGAGAGAACACAGCAAAAAAAGAGTGCCCAGAGGAAGGGTTTAGGGAGAACACAGCAAGAAGAGAAGTGCCCTGGGGTTTCACTGCAATGAGAAGGAGATAGATGCATCAATTCACAAGACAGAATTCTAAGGAATGCACACACAAACCTAAAGCATATTTACACATCACTTTAATTCTAACTGAGGATGCACATGAGACAGTCATGTCTGGTTGAAACTCTTAGATTAGATTACAGCCTTCAATCCCAACAGAAATCTCATTTCGTCCCTCTATCACTCACAGCCAAATGAGGAAGTCTGTACTGTCCACTTTGCCTCTCCTTCACCAGGTGGGTCAGTATGAGCCTTTTGGCCCACACACTGCTGAGAAGGAAGCTCAAAAGATTAACCCCTTAAAAACAAAACGGGAACGCGACCTGACGACAAACTGAAATTCAATCCATTTATTTACATGTGCATTGTACATAAGTTAACAAATTCTCACTTCTGCCACTCAGCTAGAACTTTTCAGGGAAAGCCTCCATCTCTTCCTTGATCCTGTTTTCTACAAGTAATGCGAAGTTACTGTCTGTGTTTTGAAGGTTATAGCTGACAAACACCTGTTTGTTGGTCTTCCTGGCTAAAAAGAGAAAACACATTGATACAGTCACTCCTGAAATACTGCAGACCCCGTGTTCCTCACACCCACAAGCAGCTGGGAAATGCTCAGAAAGAGGATGGGGTTGTAGGGAGAGAAGAAAGCTCTGATCTCCATGCCTCTCTTCAGACAGGTGCTGCAAAGGCAGACGAGTCACTCAGGCCTCTCCCAGTCTCTCCACCAGACCAGGGGTTCCGAAGGGCAGGCCCCACCTCAGCAGCCTCCCTGGAACTTGTTCAAGAGGCAGCTCCTGGGCCCCACCCAGGCCTCCTGACCCAGAAAGCCAGGATGTGGGGCCGGCTGTCTGCGGGAACAGCCCTGCAGGTGCCTGCACTGCTTAAGAACCTCTGCGCTACACAGAGGCGTTTCTGGTGTTTTGATTTTTTCTGGCGAACTTGGTGAAACCCCGTCTCTACTAAAAAATACAAAAAAACTAGCCGGGCGAGGTGGCGGCGCCTGTAGTCCCAGCTACTGGGGAGGCGGAGGCAGGAGAATGGCGTGAACCCGGGAGGCGGAGCTTGCAGTGAGCTGAGATCCGGCCACTGCACTCCAGCCTGGGCGACAGAGCGAGACTCCATCTCAAAAAAAAAAAAAAAAGCCGGGCGCGGTGGCTCAAGCCTGTAATCCCAGCACTTTGGGAGGCCGAGGCGGGTGGATCACGAGGTCAGGAGATCGAGACCCTCCTGGCTAACACGGTGAAACCCCGTCTCTACTAAAAATACAAAAAAAAAAACTAGCCGGGCGCGGTGGCGGGCGCCTGTAGTCCCAGCTACTCGGAGGCTGAGGCAGGAGAATGGCGTGAACCCGGGAGGCGGAGCTTGCAGTGAGCCGAGATCGCGCCACTGCACTCCAGCCTGGGCGACACAGCGAGACTCCGTCTCAAAAAAAAAAAAAAAAAAAATTTAAAACACAAAAAATAAAGTATTTAAAATAAAATTAAAGTTCTCTTCAGCACCACCCCACCCCTAACCAGTTCCACCTCCCTCCCTCCTACATTTCCATGCATTTGCATACATGTGTACACACACAAACATATTCGTGTGTGTGTGTGTGCACGTGCGCATATACAGATAGGCATATGGACACACATGTAATTTTCTACTGAATGTAAATTTTAGTCTCTTTCTACAGAATCGATCATAAATAGTTGAGGTGCGCACTGGGTCAACTGCAAAAATCAAGTAGAGTCACATACCGGCATCTGAAAGCCGAAATCCTGAAAACAAGTGGGCAAGAAGGCTACGGCAGTTCCACGCTGCCCGCCCCACTGCAGGGCCTCCTCCTTCAGCCTCACCCACACGCAGGGCCAGTGCAGTACTACTCACCCCTGGAGAGGCACTGACCCGCCCCCACCTCAACATACGGTAACCATGTACTGAGCCTCATCGCCAAAAGGCAGAAAGGTGGTGCAGTGAGGCTGAGGGGCACCAGGCCACCTGCACCATTACTAAAGGCCGACTTAGAACACACGTCACGGGATCTCATCTGGGCGTCACAGGATCTCATCTGGGCAGCAATTCTGTCCTTTCAGTTGCTGCTGTCTGAGCTATGGTCCCACCAAGAACCCTGAGAGGCAGTGTGGCTGGGGGCACAGGCGCAGGCACAGGCCCCACCGTGGCCTGGAAACCTCTTCCAGCTTTGTTTGTAAATTGAGAAAGGGTAGAGCCCAGGACCCCAAAGGCCTGTTTTCAGCTGTATAAGGCTGTGTGATCTTTAGGGCTGGAAGGGTCTTGGGTATGATTTAACTGACTGTCCTTACAAAGCAGCCAATGTACCTATTAGAAAGCAAGAAGGCGAGACAGCCTCTGCCTGAGGACAGCTGCTGAATTGTATGGTACATGTTTACATCTCGGGAAATCTTTTTTTTTTTTTTTTTATTAAAAAAAGGAATGTGTCTGGACAAAGGCAGCTGTTCAGTTATTCCAAGAGCCGGTGTTTAAAAAACAGCTTACAGTACTTAGCACAGAGCCTCCCGCCAGTGGGCTGGGTGCAGTGTGCCCCCGAGGCAGACAGCTGTGCCCAGTTATCTGCTCAACCCTGTGGGGAGTGAGGAAGCCTCTTAGGCTTCCCCTACCATGAGGGACCAAACTCATCCTTTCCTAGCTGCGTTAGGCAGGCTGGGACACTCACGTAGAGGGTGACATGAAGGCAGGCAGTGTGGTAGGAAGCTGGGGCTCACCAAGGCTGGCCAGGAGGAGCCCAGAAGTCACACCCTCTCCCAGGGGCAGGAACATCCCCTTTACCCCAAGGAGGCCCCCTGCGATTCCAACTGCTCTAACTGCAGAGATAGGACTTCCAGGGAACAAAGGTGTGTCTGGAGGCACTGTCCCCTCAGACCCAAGCTGTGCCCTCCAGAGCCACAGGAGGTTGGGTCCCCTTGGCCACACCAACTCCTGCGATGCTTCCAGAGCTACTGAGAACCCCCCAGGCCTTCTCTTTCCCTACTTGCTTTCATCTCTCATGTAAGATACTGATTCAGGACACCGCTCCCTTTCCATTGTAGTGCATTAATAGTGCACTTTCAACTTGAGGGCCCAGACCCAGGCTGGAGACAACTGACACAGCACAGGACTTTGCTGGAAAAGCCCTTCTTGGTCTGAGCTCTGCAGCACCAGTCCCTTCAGAGATGCTGGAAGCCACAGCACACCCCTGACTTGTCAAGATACGGAGAACCCCTCTTTTTGCACAGAGATACTAGGCCTCCATCTCATAGATATTCTGGGGCCGAATTTACCTTATTGATACAGAAGTTATTCACGGCCTGCAAGACACACTCACATCACCTTCTCCATTGGAGTGTGTCTTGGCAATCCCACCCAGCTTTCTGTCTGTATAAATATGAATACCTTCCTGAGCCTTCTCCCGCCAGGCATGGGCACACAGTAACCTGTTCCACGTAAGTGTGCTACCCTTTCCATAGTCACAAACACAAAGTGATGCAGAGACACAAAAGGGGGCTTTTACCTTCATGTGGCTCAGAAAAAAAAGATGTAAACACAAAGAGGGAAGGATGGCAAGTGGGAAATCGGGGTGAAAGCTAAGCAGGAATTCTATCTTCTTTGCAACTTTTCTGAAAATTTTAAATTACTTCCTAGTTAAAAATTACCAAAGTAACTTACAAGTCAGGTCTCTCCCTCCAAGGGAGAGAAAAAGAATCCTGCGAGTTCCTGAAACGCTGACCTGTGCCCTCCCTGACCTCTGTCCTGTCCGCGCACTGCCATGGGCCTGCTAGTGACACTCCACCCTGCCCTGCCTTCCCCCTGGGCCACGTGCCACGCTGTTCGTGTGCATTTGCCTCAGTGTGACTGACCCAGAGGTTCCTGCTTGTCAGGGACCAGCTCCTTCGCTGCCTGAGACACAGAGAGGCTCCGTGACTAACTCCAGAGCTGAAGCAGCTGGGCCTGCTGGAGAACGCCAGGCCTGGGCAGGAGACAGGCATCCTGTGCATACCGGTCACAGGCACTGGGGCTGGGGCTGGGGGTCGTAGAGCACATGGAATCCTTACCTGGCCCACAGGAAATATGTGTTGGGGTGTGGGAGGCGTGGAGCCTTCAACCTCATGACCTTTGCTTAATCCCCACTCTACGCCACACTCACAGGCCAGGCCAGTCTTCCCTCCGAGCCCGGAGGAGCATCACACTGTGAGTGAAGGACAGTCCTTCCTGCACAGAGGTGACACCTGCTCTACCAGCTGCACTGACTCCTCCAAAGGCCCAGGAGGCTACCTTGAGCCACTGCCCACAGGGACTGTGGGCACTTCTCACTCTCTTCTCCCAGGAGGAGGTGATGCACTTACAGAAGGGAACTAAATCAGCTCATGGACTCAAGGACACAGCCGAGGACAAGGTGGGAGTCCTTTGGGAATAGGCCGGCCCTGGGACGGTGGTGGTGACAGGCAAGCATGGACGTGCCCTTTAAAGAAGACCCAGCGTGCAAGGGTCTGTGCTTCCCAGCAGCGATGAGGGGACGGTTCTTAGCATGAAGATTCTTTACTGCCAAAGGGACTTGCTTCATGCTTCCATCAAAGATTGGGGCTCCCACCTGGCTGGCCATGCAGCACCAGCTATGGGTACATACCTAGGCGCTGGGCGAGGCCAGTAGAGGTCGTGTCGGAAGTGTCTCCGAGGAGGGAGGTAGACACAGGGATGGAGTCCTAAAAGAAAAGCAAAGGGCACACTGCAGCTTCTCCACCCACCGCAGGCCAGCCACACTTCTGGCTTCGGGGCTTCTGATTCTTCACAAGGATGGCAGTGGCAGAGTCTGAGAGGACAGACACAGGTGCCAAGGGAAAGAGGGGGTGGCGTTCATCAACAACCAAGTAGGTGGACCCCAAGTCACATACGAGGTCGGTAGAGTTGGAAAAGATGAAGTTGGAACCACAGTGCTGTTAATAAGTTCTAGGACCAGTTTCACATGAAGGGCTCGTTCTAGTGTCTAAAACTCCAAAGCATGCTGAAAGGCAACATTACAACCAAAAGGAAGCAAACAAGATCATTAAGGCCACAGCAAGAAGAAAGTGACTCACAGTCTGGGCACCTGTGCCCTGGTGCCTCGGGCCCCACAGCAGCTGGCTCAGAGGCAGGACGCCTAATCTCCCCATCTCAGCCTGTGAGGGAGTGTGCTGCGCCAGCCCCTGCGGGCTCCTCGGTGTCGGCGAGTGCCCTGTGACTTTGAGAAAGGGCACCAGCCACCAGCATCCAAACAGGGAAAATAACAACGTCTGAGCATGCTTGGCCAACCTCATTTCGGACAAGAAGCAGTAAGGTGAAATAAGCAGTACAAACGATGCCCAGATCAACAAACGGGCCCTTCGGAGATGTGGAGTAACCTGGTCCCAATGACTTGGGGAGTAATCTCTCACCAGTAAAAATGTCTAGCTAGTCCTGTAATCCCAGCACTTTGGGAGCCTATGGAGGGAGGACTGCCTGAGACCAGGAGTTGGAGACTCACCTGGGCAATGAAGTGAGCCCCTGTCTCTACATTTTTATTCAAAAAAAAAAAAAAAAAAAGTAAAATAAAGTAAAAAGGTCTAAAGGTCTAGCTTAATAGAAAAAAAAAAAAAAAACTTATTGGTAATATGGCCAAATTGCTTTTATCAAAATAGCAGATTTCTAGGAGAAGCAGCCTGGCTACAGAGGTCTGAGAATCTTGGGAAGTGGCAAGATTTACAGAGGTACAGAGACTTTGGGGTTTGGTCCCCCTGCCACCCCAACTGTCCTAGCGGGGACAAGTGAACTGAACAAACAGCTACGGCGTGCCGGACAGTATGGCAGGGCACAGAGCACAGGCGCTGCTCATTTCCTAAAGGTTCAAAGCCACTTCCACAAAAGGCAGTAAAAGGCAGGAGATCAAAACACATTGAAGAATGAAAGCATTTACTGTATGCTTTTCATTAAAAACGATACGAAAATATGATTTAATGAGCCTGCTGTTTACAGATTCCTCAAGTTCAACATTTAGCTGCATGGTAACAGTATTTACAGTTAAAGCTTCTAGAAAACAGAAAATCCTTTTTCTACCAAAAGTAAAATGTAAAGCCCCATCGTGTCACCCTTCAGTTCCTAACTTCCAAAACCGCACTAGGATGGTGGCCTCCCAGCACAGGCATACCCAGAGAGCTTTCCTGCAGCGGAAGCACCACCTTCCACTCCGAGAAGCCAGCTGGGGGGGTCCAAGAATCCCTGAGCAGGCAGGGGCCCAGGTCCCAGGCCAGCTTCCCTCAAGCTGGTAGGACTTAGTGTCACTAGCCCTGCAGCCTCTCTGGGCACCAAAAATCCCTGCTCAACCCAAGGTCGGCCAGCTCAGGTTGCATGGTGTCTGTTCTCTACAGTCTTACACGTGGGAGTTTAGGGAAGCGGGAGGGAGGAGACCTCACAGACTGTCTGGTGCCATTCTCCACGCGTGGGCTGGCAAAATTCCTGAGAGGGGCCAGACAGTAACTAGTTCAGGCTTTATGGGTTACAAAGTCTCTATTACAACCGCTCAGCCCTGCCACCAAAGTACAAGAGCTCCACAGACTCTCCCTGCATGGACGGGAGATGGAGGGCCAGCCCACGGGTCACAGGAACCTTGGGCTTCCTGCCTTCAGCTATGGCCTGCACCTCTTTTCCCCGGCTGGCTCAGCCCTCTGCCCCTGGAAAGAACATCCAGGCACACTGTGGCCAGTGAGTGGGACTGGACTTCTCACAGGTCAGGTAACTCAATCAGTCCCCTGTTCCTTTTCCTGCCTGGCCTTGCTGGAGGCGCACTTTCCAGATGAGAAAACACACCCACTGGGAGCTGTGACCACCATGGGACTGGGTGACCAAAGCCAGCCACAGGAGGAGCCTACTTCTTCCACACTCACCAGCCCAAACCAGCACTGCACAAAGGGGCTCAAGGCAGTGACACCAGAGCTGACCAGTGCCCAAAGCCTTGCCCACTATGACCAAAGACTTGGGATAAGGAAAGAATGTGAGGTGGCACAGAGCACAGAGCCCCACCCATCACCCCGGTCCCCCAGGCCTCTTCCGCTGCCGCCTGCTCAAAGGCCCACTGTCAGGACCCACCAGAAAAGAAAAAGATAAAAAAGGAAACACTGAGGAAAAGACAAGCAAGAAAGGAATCAGATGCCATCTCCTTCCTGAGGTCTCTCCGGGTGCTGCTGTGCACAACGAAAGGGCTCGCGCAGGACTTCCCGCCCCCAGCACCCTCAGTCATCACTGCCTCACTGGCTTCAGAAGAGTCTCGCTGAGGGGGCCTCACTCATTCATTCCACAGGGACTTAGAGAGTGGTGCATCAGAAGCTAGAGATGCACGTGCTCACCCTGGGCAAGCAGACGAACCTCACCATGAAACAATCCACGGCTGAGAGGGAGCTAACACGGCTGGGAGACCAGCATTGCCAAGCTGGAGGACAGGCAGGAGCCCTAAGAGGCAACAGAGCCCGAAGGTCACTGGAGTCCTTGGGTGCTCTGAGTTCACCTCGTGAAAGGTTTTGAGCAGAGAAATGAAAATATCCAATTTAAGTCTTAAAACTATCATTCTGTTGCACTGGTTACAAGGCAGTGTTGTGGCTTGAATTGTGTCCCCGCAAAAAAATATGTTGAAGTCCTAACCTCTGGGTACCTGCGAACGTGACCTTGTTTGGAAACAGGGTCTCTGCAGATGTAATTAAGATGTAATTGGCCAGGCACGGTGACTCAAGCCTGTAATCCCAGCACTTTGGGAGGCCGAGACGGGCGGATCACGAGGTCAGGAGATCGAGACCATCCTGGCTAACACGGTGAAACCCCGTCTCTACTAAAAAATACAGAAAATTACCCGGGAGTGGTGGCGGGCGCCTGTAGTCCCAGCTACTCAGGAGGCTGAGGCAGGAAAATGGCATGAACCCGGGAGGCGGAGCTTGCAGTGAGCTGAGATCTGGCCAGTGCGCTCCAGCTTGGGTGACAGAGGGAGACTCCGTCTCAAAAAAAAAAAAAAAAAAAAAAGATGTAATACAGGCCGGGCACGGCAGATCACGCCTATAATCCCAGCACTTTAGGATAAAGATTAGCATAAAGATTCTTCACTTCCAGAGGGACTTGCTTCCCTTTGGGAGGCAGAGGCGGGCGGATCACGAGGTCAGAAGTTCGAGATCAGCCTGGCCAACATAATGAAACCTCAGCTCTACTAAAAATACAAAAATTAGCCCGGTGTGATGGCTCGCACCTGTAATCCCAGCTACTCGGGAGGCTGAGGCAGAATTGCTTGAACCCGGGAGGCAGAGCTTGCAGTGAGCTGAGATCACGCCATTGCACTCCAGCCTGGACGACAGAGCAAGCCTTTGTCTCAAAAGAAAAAAAAAAGATGTAATTTAAGATAAGGTTATACTGGAGTAGAGTAGGCCCTTAATCCAACATTACTGATGTCCTTATGAGAAAAGAGTCGGGCTCACTTTGGGAGACTGAAGAAGGAGGATCATCACTTGCGGCCAGGAGTTCAAGAACAGCCTGGGCAAAACATTGAGACCCCCATCTCTACAAAAAAGACAATTAGCCAGGTACGGTGGCACATGTCTGTAGTCCTAGCTACTCGGGAGGCTGAGGAAGGAGGATCACTTGAGCCCAGGAGTTTGAGGTGACAGTGAGCTATAATAATGCCACCGTACCCCAGCCTGGGTGGCAGAGAGAGACCTTGTCTACAGAACTTTGAGAATAAACCTCTGTTGTTTTAAGCCACGCGGTCTGTGGCACTTTCTTACAGCAGCCTCAGGAAACCAGGGGAAACCAGGCGGCGACGCGCAAAGCCGGAAAGGCGGGAAGGAGGGGAAATGGCAATGTCCCAGGCTTGGCCCAGCGTGGCAGGGTGAAGGAGGTGAGGGCGGCTTGGGTTTTGTTTGCTTTGACTGGCGGCAGTGCCTAGGGACTCAACGCGTGCAGTGCTGAGAAAGAGGAGCGTGAAGAAAGAGGAATGAAAGAGGGCTGCGAGGCTCCGAGCGCACAGCCAGCAGGATGGAGCTGCCATCACAGCGCCGGGCAGGCGGGGGAGGGGGCAGGCTTGGGGAAGAGGGCCTGATGTGTGCCTGATGTGTGCGAAATGCCTGAGACAGCAGGTGGAGACGCAGGAGTCCCCAAAATATGATCAGCGTGCTCAAACTCCAGATGGCATCAGAGCTACGAGGTAGACGCGTCCCCCAGGGCGCGTGTGGCGAGGGGCCCAGGACATTCCGATCTCCAGAGACCAGAGCCGGACGCAGCTGCGGGCGGCGGGACAGGGAGAGGGGCTCGGGGCCGGCGCGCAGCTCCTGGGGTGGTGCAGGCCCGGGCGCCCGCGGGTTCCCTAAGACACCCCGCGGGAGGGTTTCGGGGGAGTCGGGCGCCCTGTGGACCCGAGAGAGGCCTGGGGGGCGGCAGCTCGCACAGGCTCCGCGCCCCCGACCCCGCCCCCGCCCCGCCGCCCGCACCCTCGGCCGCCCGGCACTCACGTAGCGGCTGCACATGGCCACGGCCAGGTTGCGCAGGTGCGGCGTGGCCCCCACCCACAGGAACAGCGAGTCCGTCAGCCGCATGACGTGGAAGTGGACCAGCTGCTCCCACAGCCTGGCGCTGAAGTTGTGCAGGGAGACGTCCCCGCCGGCGGCGGCAACCAGCCCCTCCATGCCGCCCCGCGGCTCCCAACCCACAGCGCAGGCACCGGGTCCTCACCGCGGCCGGCCCAGCCAGACCCGATGGAGCGAGCACCGAGCCACCGAGCGCGCTTTCGCTTTCGGCCCCGGAAGGGCGTGGTCGGGGAGGGGCGGGGATGAGGGGCGTGGTCGGGGAGGGGCGGGGATGAGGGGCGTGGTCGGGGAGGGGCGATCCGGGCTTGGGTTGGGGGCGTGGTCGAGGCGGGGCAGCTGCGGGCCTTGGGCGGAGTAGCTGTCCCGGGCGGTCCTGCCGGCCTCTCCCGCACTGCAGCACCTCTCTAGACTGGGAAAACCCACTTTAGTCGCAGAGTCCGACAGTGACGTCTAGAAGCCCACGGGCGCCCAGCAGAACTCGCCCTCCCACACCCTAATTATTATTGACGTGGGGCGTTCAAGGGCTGAAGCCAGCCGCACGGTCCTCCCAGGCCGTGACCCTTCGCCCTACAGACTTTCACTTTTAATTAGTTCTTTAAGCACTCTGAAAACGGCCACCTTCCGTCCCGCCTCCTCCTCCTAGCAGCCCTTTAACTCCAGGGAGGCTTCGACTGTACCTAGCCCTAATTAAGAATGGCAACGGTATTGGGAGAAAGCCTTTAGAAAGGAAAATTGTGTCAACTAAGTTGGCAGGAGGATGAGCAGGCACCCTTTTGGACGCCGACCCCCGAGCTGCAGTCATGTACATGGCCTCGGACTACCCCTTTAACCTCTCTGAGACTCAGTTTCCTCATCTGCAAAATGCAAATAAGAACAGGAGCCTTTCCGAGACGTGGAAAGGAATAGCCAGAGAGTTTCATGGGAAGCACCATGAATCATCCCATTGTCATACCTATGGAGAGACCCTCAGTAAGGGAGGCTTCAATGGGTTAAGAGAGAAGGTGGTGAAAGAAAACAGCCCATTTTGTCAGATTCTGTTACAACTGACTTTAGGGATTTAACTTGGAACTATCAAAGGTCTGCTTTTTAAACCTCTAATAGAGCTAATTGAAATTTAAAAGGACATTTTCCATAGTTTCGTTCTATTCGCTAATTATCGATGATTCAATAATACAGTTAATTTTCAGGTCAATATTTTAACAGCTTTATTAAAATGTGATTAACATACAATAACTGCACGCATACAAAGTGTACAGATTGAAGTCTTGACACATATTATAACCAGTGAAATCATCATCACAATCCACAGACTGAATGCATCCAGTACCCCTCCTGCCCTCCGTAATCACTCCTGCCCCCAACCACTGATCTGCTTCCGGCCACATAGATTAGCTTGCATTTTCCAGAGTTTTATATCAGCGGAATCACACAGTTTTTGTCCGGCTTCGTTCCTTCATCATGATTATCTTGGGTTCATCTGCGTGCGTGTCAATAGCTTGTGTCCTTGTATTGCTTAGCAGTGCTCCAGTGTATGGCTACACCATGGTTGTTTATCCCTTTACATTGTGATCTGAGGGACCAAAATAGATGGCTCTTCGTCAGCTAGGCGGACCCAAAGATTAAGGAGACAAAGCTACCTACCGGTGGAGAGTTCGAGGCCTGGCTGGCATGGCAAATTTCTAAATCTGGATTGTAAGGATGGTTTCACTGGCTATACCTTTGTCAAAACCTCAGTGCTCCTCTCTCTCTCTAGCTTTGCTCTGTCACTGCTGGGGAAACACACAGGAGAGGGTCACAGCCAGTCATGCCCAACCTCAGCGGCCCCAGAACACTGCCCTGCAGTCGCTAGACAGCGTCCTCTCTCACTCCCCTTGACTATGCTCCCCAGGCCCCGAGCTGACCCAAACCCAGGTTGAGCAGACGCCCTTGCTTCTGATGGTATGAAGAAAATAGAGGTGACAAGGCCGGATCTTCCCAGCTCCTGGTCCCTCTCCTAAAACGCTTGTCTTCATTGGACCCTACCTTTCCTCCTGCCCTCTCTGTGATGGTGAAAGATAAAGATGTCCCTCCTTGAATGGCGTAAATCCGGGAGGCGGAGCTTGCAGTGAGCTGAGATCCGGCCACTGCAACTCCAGCCTGGGTGACAGAGCGAGACTCCGTCTCAAAAAAAAAGTCCCTCCTTGCACTGAAGGTCAATCCATCCACCTGTGCTCTGACCCTGTCCTTTCATGTCCTCAAGAACCTCCCTCATTATCTGTGATGGCGTCTCCAAAGAGCCTGCATGTGCCACCTAGGTCCACTTCAAGAAAGGACTTGTCCCAACTGCTAGAAATCCTACCTTCTGCCATGGCCTCCTTCCGAACCTGCACACCCTCCCCAGGGCAGCCCATATCCAATAACTGATGGAGGCAGAGTATGAAAGCCAGGCCAGTTTGGCCCAGTGCGGGACAACTCACAACTCTGATGGGCCATTTTGGCTCCGGAGTGCCCATGGAGTCAGCCAAGCCTGCATACTGCAAGGGCGGTATTTACCTTACACCATCAAAAGAAATCAAGGATGGATGGTCAAGTGACTGAATGTAGTCACCCCCAAAAAATATTATGATGCCTTGCTTAGCTCCTGGGCCTGGAACCCAACAATTAGAAAGGTGACCAGGTCCCCTGTACCACCATGTGCCATAACAACTGCCCCAGCCATTCCCTAAATGACCAACTGAGTGGCTGGCCACACATCAGAGAAAGAGGAAGATGCAAACATTTCAAGGGTTAGAACTGGAATTGAGATCTAGGGGCCTGAAGTGTCATCACAGTCCCTCTTTCGAGTGGGCAACCATCCATACAGGAACAAAAAATAAGTGGAGTCCTAGCCAAAGGTCCACTGGGTCTGTGGACCCATCAGGGGTCATTCCTCTGGTCCTCAAATATATAACTGGGATAGATATACCTAGAAATTGGCTCAGCACCCACATTGGATCTGTGGCCTATAGGGTTTAGGAGCTATCATAGTGGAGACAGCCAAATGGAAGCTTCTAAAATCATGGCCCTTCCCCCAGCCAAGCAGGCAAGTCAAAAACAGTATTGCATCCTGGGGTGAAAATTAGTGCCACCCTTCAGGAGCCAAAGGATGCAGTGGTGGTAGACTTTGTGTCTCTATTTAATTCAGCAGTCAAGTCCTGGAAGACTGCAACTGACTTCCATAAACCCAACCAAGAAGCAATCCCAATTTTGGCTGCCATAGCAGATGTGGGATCTTTGCTAGAGTGGTGTGATAAGGCCTCAGGTACATGGTATGTGGCCAAGGATGCAGCAAATGCATTCTTTTCTATCCTAATCAGAAAAGAGGAAGAGAAACAGTTTGCATTCCCGTGAGATGGACAATATTCATTTACAGTTTTGCCCACGATTCTGTCAAATCTCTGCCCTCTGTCTGAAAAGATCGGGACTGTCTGGACATTCCACACATTGGTGCATTTGCCATTGCCACCTCTATTTTGTCAATGCCCCTTCTTCAGTTCATGCTTTTGGCCATATGGGGGATCTCATAGGAATTGCTTAAGGTTCTTGGATGGGTCAGTGTGTGGGCGCAAGCTCCAAATGGATGACAGGTGCACTATGGCCTCACTCAGGCAGTGGGTCTGGGTATCCATTTCATGTGGACAGAGCAGTGGCCCAAGGTTGGAGTCTATACAGACTCATTGGCAGTGGGGAATGACCTGGCTGGGCTGATCGGGGGCCTTTGGGGAGAAAGACTGGAAGATAAAAGGGAAGGAGGTCTGGGAAGGGGCATGTGGATGGAGTGTCCATGAAGTGTGAAAATCCTTGTGTCATGTTATCACTCAGCAAACAACATCCACCACAGAAGAGAGATTAAGCAACTACGTAGACAGAATGACTGGGCCAGTTGCTGTTAGTCAGCCTCATCTGCCACTGTCCCAGGATAGGCACAATGGGCCTGTAAACAAAACAGCCATGGTGGCAGAGATCATGCATGAACCCAACAGCATGGAATTCTGCTCACCAGGGTTGATTTTACTCCTGCTGCCACCAAACATCCTACGTACCAGCAGCAGAGAGCTCAGCTAAGGCTTCAGTATGGTCCTACTCCTCAAAGAGAATGACTGAGCACGTGGCAGGAATTTGGTGATGTTGGACTCCTTCTACCCAGAGGAGTCAGCAATTTGTTCTTACAGGAATAGAAGCACATTCCAGGTGTAAGTTTGTTTTTCCTGTCCACAGGGCATCCGATAGCGCCTGTCTCCCAGTGCTGCCACATGGAAGTGGGTGAGGGCCGTGGGATCCATGGCCACATCACATGCTCTGCACCACTCAGATGCCGCTGCCCACTGAGGGCATGGCTGAAGCACCAGCTCAGAGATGGTAACTACAAGGATGGGGAGCCATCCTCCAGGCTCTTGTCTGTCCCCTGAATTAAAGTATTTTCTAAGGTGCTGTGTCCCCAGTGAACAGACTACATGAATCAGGGAACCAAGGAGTGGAAGCAGGAATGGCTGTCACTTCCACAGTCCGCTGAGGAGACTGGGCTTTCCGAACCTGCACCTGTGGACTGCAGGATTAGAAGCCCCATTTCCCAAAGAGAGACACACTCCCACCTGGGACACAGCAAGAGCCCCACTAAGCAATAAGCCATGGCTGCTGCGGGGCCCTCTGGGCTCCCTGGTGAGTTGGAAACAGTCACCATCCTGGCAGGGAGATCCGCCCCGTCATCAGGAGGAGGAGGGCTGTTGACACCCTGTGGGAGGAGCAGGGAAGGTGTTCGGTAACCAGCTGAGCTACTTGGGTGCCGCAGGGGACTCCCTCGCCCAACTGTGCCAGTAAATGGAGGAAACAGCAACTCCCGCCTAGGAAGGGCAGCTCCCCTTGTCAGGGAAGAATTGTCACCCAGCTCCTGGGGCACAGGGCCCTCGAGTGTCATCCCCCGTAGGGATTTCTTCAGCTACTGAGAACGGCCTTGTCCAGGGTCCTTCCTGTGGGGACTTTCTGATGAAGACAACGGATTAAAGACATGGCCACTGGGGCCCAATGTGCATGGTCAACTCTGACAGCCATTTTCACCCTTTCTGGCTGATTCTGTTCCTCACCTAATCTCTGAAGTGTGAATCTGTGGCCAGCGTTGCTCTCAGAGCCACAGGCACACCCAGCTGCCTGCAGGTGCTCCCACCCGACGGTTTCACAGCACCAGCCCCTCGGCACCACCACACAGAGCTCCGCCTCCCTTTCCGTCCCTCTGTCCTACCCCCGGGCCAGCGTGACTGTGTTCCGGACAGTGGGACGCATACCAGACGCACTCATTTCCCAACTATAAACGTGAGACTCTTCCCGGTGACTGCAGCAGCTGCCTGCTCGCATCTCCCAGGCTGGCCTGCACTGCTGCTGTGACATTCTAATGTTTCCTTGCTTCTTGTTTCACTGGCTTCCAATTTTTCTTACTCACTATTGCCAGAGATCTATCAAACCAATACGTCTGATGATGCTATGCCCTCTCATAAAAATTCTTTGGTGATGTGTAGCCCAAACACCTTTGCAGACACACCAGGCCCCTCACCTAGCTGCTGGTCCCCTTCATGTCTGTCCCTGATGTCACACTCAGGCGATGACTTCACAGTTCAGTATCTGCCCCGTGTACCACCACACACGGCGCCACTGAGCCTGGGCGTGCCCTACCTTACCTGCCTGACAGACTACTCCTCCTGAGGTTCACCCCAACACCACCCCTCAGGGAAGCCTTCCGTGGCTCCAGGCAGGCTGGCGGCAGCTTCTCTTGGCCCTCATTTTTACCTCCATAGAGCAATCATTGTATACAATGTAAAATAAGATACATTTTATGGAATGGGCTTTCTGCCAGGAAGCTCCTAAGGATAGGGACGGGGCTTTCCTCTGCAGTGCAGTGCACAGCCTTGGACCCTGCGTGTAAGGCAGATAGCAAAAGTTGATTGAATGGCTGAGTGAGAGAGAACACGCAAGTGCCTCACTGCAGGCCCCATCAGGGTCTTAGGCTCTAGTCCTGGCTCCACCACTAATTATCTCTATACCTTCATTCTAGGTCTCTGTTACCTTAGCTGTAAATTGAGAAGATTGGCTTAGATCGTCTCTAAGGCGCCTTCGCGAGCTAATACCCTGTGAAGACCAGATAAGAGCCGGATGGAGCCCTTCACTGCCGCCCATGTCATTCTGCAGGGGGCCACTAGATGGCAGGTGGGAAGGAGGCGGGCAGGGTGAGAGCTGCTTTTGCTTTCAGAAAGCGATGGGAGTTCCTGGATTCTTACTCCTGCAGATCTCTCAGTCAGGACAGTTTTTTTCTCCAGGTTCTGCAATTGCAGAACGCTCAGATGAAGCACGGGGGGTCTTGGTCCCCGGGTAGACCACAGCCCACAAATGCAAAACCACCCAGCAGCAGAAGGCGAGAGAGGCCGCTTCGAGGAGAAAAGGCAAGGTTGCCTCTGGTGTTTGATCCACCCCCTCCTCTTTCTGTGACCAGGTTAGATTGTGAGCCTTTGTCTGGCATGAATTTCATTAAGAACAAAGATCCAAAGATGATGAATAAGAAAAGTGCTCTGTGACCAGCTGGGCAAGGTGGCTCACATCTGTAATCCCAGTGCTTTGGGAGGCCGAGGTGGGAGGACTACGTGAGATCAGGAGTTCGAGGCCAGCCTGGGCAACGTAGAGAGACCTTGTCTCTACAAAAAATGAAGGACTAGCCAGGCGTGGTGGTGTGTACCTGTAGACCCAGCTACTTTGGAGGCTGAGGTGAGAGGATCGCTTGAGTCCAGGAGGTCCAGGCTTCAGTGAGCTATGATTGTACCACTGCACTCCAGCCTGGGTGATAGAATGAGATCCTGTCTCAAATCAACAACCAAAATCCCCCTTTGGCCATACATTCACTCTGATTACCGCCCCGTAGCTCTGCTTCCCTCTGCAGCAAAACTCCTGGAAAAAGGCTTCATGTGTGCTGTCTCCAATGACTCTCTTCCCTTGCTCTTGTGAACTCACTTCTTTCCTGACATTTCACTAAACTGCTTCCACCAAGGTCACTGCGCTACATCTTAGTCTCTTCCTGGCTCAATGGGCAGCATTTGATTTCCAGGGCGCTGCTCTGTCTTGGTGCCTCGTCCCTTCAGGTCCCTCCTCAGGCTCCTTGGCTGGTTCTTCGTCATAGCCCCGCCTGTGCTGCAGAAGCATCCAGCGTCCTGTTCTCTCCAGCTCCCCAGCCCATGGCTTAATTCCTTCTGCACGCGGATGACTCCCACACTGGCTTCTCCGGAGCCAACCTCTCGCCTGAGCCCTAATGCGTATGGTCAGCTGCCTACTCAGCATCTCCATCAGAAACCTCGAACTTACTGTGGGGTTTCCTTCCAAGCCTGTTTTCCCACAGCCTTCCTATCTCAGAAAGCAGCACCTGCATTCTTCCAGGTGTGGGTCCCAGCTGTCCCCACTCACCCTTCACAAGCACAGACAAAACACTTTGGCCAGCAGCAGCCATTTCCCAGCACACAAAAGAAGAAGCCTTGCCCAAGTTCTGATGTCATCAGGCCCCTGTCCAAAAGGAAAAATCGGATAATCATGTTTGGTCCAGAGGGAAAAAGGCTTAAAGTGGATGGAAACAAGTTAAGCCTCACATCACTGTGATTCAGAATCAACCAGGATGAGGTTTTTCTACAGCTCTTCCTAAAATGCCAGTACAGTTTTCTTAACTGAGCAAACGTCAATACAGCCCTGCCCTACGCAGAGGACAGCTCTGGCCTTGGACCCTGGACAACCCCACGAAGGGCATTAAGGAGGCACCCTGTCTTCACTCCACCCGACCCCTGCCGCTGTGGGGGCCTGGGCAGCAGGAGCCCACATTTTACCTTCCCCAACCTCGCCCCTGCGGTGTAGGGCCAGCCCTGGGCTGTGGCTCATGAGGAACCATGAGTGATGAATAAAAAGATTCCTCCCCATCAGGCTAGGCCTGGGGAGCAGCCCAGCTTTTTCACCCACTTGCTTTAGGGAAGGGCAGTGACAAGGTGGCAGATTAAGCACAGCAAAGCAGAAAAGAGGTTTCCAGCCCAAGAGCAGTTGGGTAGTTGGTCCTCACCTTGCTGACCCTTTCTTCCAGCAGCTTTTCCATGCGCTGAGCCCCAAGCACACTATTGTGTACTTGACTGGATCTCCAGGCACAGACAGCTTGTTGTAGAGACAAGACCAGCAAACACAGAATGATAATCAACGATAAAAGACGGGCAGCATTTTATTTCCATTTGATTTCCAGGGCGCTGCTCTGTCTTGGCGCCTCGTCCCTCCAGGTCCCTCCTTCTCAGGCCCCTTGGCTGGTTCTTGAAGGTTCATGAAACACCACACAGTTGAGATGTAAGAAGGGGCTGAGCCAGGCTGGTCAGATAGCTGGGCCTGGGATGTCAGGGTGAGTTAGGCTAGAGGAAGAGAAGAGTGTGTGCTGGACAGGGGAAACAGGGGTGAGCAGTGCCCTAGGGCAGCATGGGACCGGGGGTAGAGTAGCCCAGTGGGGTAAGAGTCAGGTCATATATTTGAAGAGCCTCACAGAAATCCCAGGAAAGCCAAACATGATGGCATACACCTGTAGTCTCAGCTACTCAGGAGGCTCAGGTGGGAGGATCGATTGAGCCCAGGAGTCAGAGGCTGCAGTGAGCTATGATCCCGCCACTGCACTCCAGCCTGGGCTGGACCCTGTCTCTAAATAAATTAATTAAATAGAATAAAAATTAAAAATAAAATACAAGTCCCCAGGCAGCAGGTATTATGACTCACTTTTCTTTTTTTCTTCCTCTTCTTTTTTTTTTTTTTATTTTTTGAGATGGAGTTTAGCACTTGTTTCCCAGACTGGAGTGCAATGCATGATGTCGGCTCACTGCAACCTCCACCTCCTGGGTTCAAGCAATTCTCCTGACTCAGTCTCCCAAGTAGCTGGAATTACAGCCACGCGCCACCATGCCTGGCTAATTTTGTATTTTTAGTAGAGACGGGGTTTCGTCATGTTGGTCAGGCTAGTCTCGAACTCCTGACCTCAGGTCATGCACCCGCCTCAGCCTCCCAAAGTGCTGGGATTGCAGGCATGAGTCACTGCACCCAGCCATGACTCACTTTTCAAAAAAGGAACTGAACAGTGAATAAATGAAGAGTCCACAAGGCACTTAGTCGCTGAGAGTGGAGCTGAGGCTTGGGTCCTGGACCACCTCCCCGCACCCCTCACCAGGTGGAAGAGTGAGGATCCGAGGCAGGGATGGAGGGTGAGGATCCATGAGGAGCTATGGGGTGCTGAGCCCAGGACCTGAATTTCAGTGAACACACAGGTTTCCAGGCAAGGTCAGGCAGCATGCACACAGTGGCAGGAAGTGTGGCCACCACCTCTCCCAAGTCAGCTCCAAACAGCCAAACAGGCCCTGCAGGTAGGCAGCAGTCCTGGGGCCATATCACCAAAGCCAGTGGGAACTGCTCCACCTGCTCACTCTGGGTTTCTTATCCCAGACCTCAACATCTCCAGCACAACCCCAAGGTCCAATGTTTCCATCAAAATGTGGGTCTCAATGTGATTTATTTTGTGACTGTTAATGCTTTTCAGCTAAACGAATTCACGCATATGGGAAGGGGGAATTCCTCCCCAGATGGTGTGTACCCTCATTTGGGTTGGAAAATATGTGGTTGCACATATGTGTGATTGTGGAGGGGGCTATCTGACAGCTCTGGAGCGCACGCGCGATCAGTGGGGCACGGTGAGACTCCCCAGGGATGAGCAAAGACACAGCCCTCCCGTCCCACGAGAGAGAATTTGTATCCTGGGTCCAAATCAGGCCTAGTGAAAGAGCACCTTGTCTTCCGGGTAAAGCTTCCGATGTGTTCTTAGAATCCTCAGCCTGACTTCAGAGCCTTGTGCCTACGATACGCGGTCATGGAGGTTGGCAGAACAAAAGGCTGTTTCTCTCTTTCCGTCTCTCTCCTGCTGAAACGGATCATGTGATGCAGAAGCAGATCCTTCTGCAAGGCCCTGCGTGGGTGGGAGGGGCAGGTGGGCTGCTCATTGAGCTCGCCTTGGGGTTTTGCTGAGAATGTCAAAGCCCTTTTCCCGCACCGGTGCCCAGACGCTGCATGAGTCACCGTCTGCCTGCAAGCCCAGAGCTCACCCCCCTGCCCCGTCCCACAGGCTGTGACCCTCCACCCAGCCGTAGACGGCTCTGCTCTTGGCACAAAGGAGGGCTTCTTAGCCGGGAATATGGCAGCTCGGGAGGGGCGACTTCTGTGCTTGTTTTTCCTTCCTGGCACTGAAAACAAGCACATCCACCCAACAAATAAAGACCTGGTCAATGAAAGCAGCTGTGTTTCAAGGGGAGACAGGGAGCAAGCCAAGGAATACATGAAAAGACCCAGTGACAAAATGCCCATTCATCAGGTTCACTCGGCAAACATTTACTGAAGCATCTGTGTGCCAGGCACTGTCCTGAGTGCTGGGAAGACACAAAGATGCCCTTGAGAACGACGACCCCCGCCTCTCCCTCTGCTGGAACCGGGAAGCAGACACACACATAAATAGGACACAGTTAACCATCCACAGCTCACAGCATCTAAAGGAACCAGGAATGCATGGGATGCTTATGGAATGTGCGATAACATGGGTGAATCTCACAAAAAGAATGGTATGTACACGGAGTACATACTGTCGGATTCCATTTCTATCAAGTCCTGAAGCCGGCAGAACTAACACCTACTGCTGGAGGGCAAGGCAGTAGCTGCTTGTTGGGTAGGAGATGAGGAGAACACCAAGTGGGCTTCTGGAATGCTGGACACCTGTGGTCAGAGCACCTTTTATTTTAAATTGAGACAGGGTCTCACTCTGTCATCCAGGCTAGAGTGCAGTGGTGTGATCATAGCTCACTATAGCCTTGACCTCCTGGGCTCAAGCAATCCTCCCAACTCAGCCTCCCAAGTGGCTGCGACTACCAGTACGTGCCACCACACCTGGCTAATTTTTTTTTTAAGACGGAGTCTTGCTTTGTCGCCCAGGCTGGAGTGCAGTGGCACGATCTCAGCTCACTGCAAGCTCCATCCCCCGGGTTCACACCATTCTCCTGCCTCAGCCTCCCAAGTAGCTGGGACCACAGGCACCCGCCACCACGCCCAGCTAATTTTTTATATTTTTAGTAGAGACGGGGTTTCACCATGTTAGCCAGGATAGTCTCGATCTCCTGACCTCGTGATCCACCCACCTCGGCCTCCAAAGGGATTACAAGCGTGAGCCACTGCGCCTGGCCAAATTTTGTTTATTTTTTGTAGAGACAAAGTCTCACTATGTTCCCAGGCTGATCCCCAACTCCTGAGCTCAAGCCAGTCACCAGCCTCGGCCTCCCAAAGTGCTGGGATTATAGGCGTGAGCCACCACGCCGGGCCCAGATGAACGGGTGAGAGACACAGGCAGCTCTGGGAACTGCAAGGTGATCAGAAGATGGGGGCAAGACTGAGCACAAAGGCGGGGGAACACAGGATGGAGCAGGTTAGGAAGCTGGTACAGGAATCAGGACAGCGATGCCAAGGTAAGGAAGGCATCAGGGCTACAGGAAAAGGCAGAACTAAATTCAGCAAAATGTAGCCAGTTGACCAGATCCTATGGAAAAACCCTCAGCTTAAAGGCCTGGGGTGCCCACATACAAAGGCAATCTTATAAAGAGAGGGAATTCTGACACAGTCCACAGCAGGGATGAACCTTGAGGACATTTGCTAAGTAAGAGACAAAAAAGGGCAAATACTGTCTGAGTCCACTCATAGGTGGTGGCTAGAGTAATTAAATTCACAAAAAAAACAGAAAGAGAATGGGAGTGGCCAAGGGCTGCGGAAAAGGCAAGTTGGTGTTTAATGGGGACAGAGTTTTAGTTTGGGGAGATGAAAAGTTCTGGAATGGATGGTGATGACAGTTGCACAACCATGCTTCATGCCACTGAACTGTGCACTTAGAAATGGTTAACATGGCAAAGTTTTATGCTATGTGATTTTTATCACAATGAAATTTTTAAAAATTTAAATAGTTCGGGCCAGGCGCAGTGAATCACACCTGTAATCCTAGCACTTTGGGAGCCAGAGAAAGGCGGATCACTTGAGGCCAGGAGTTCGAGACCAGCCTGGCCAACATGGCGAAACCCTACTAAAAGTACAAAATTTAGCTGGGCATAGTGGCGGACGCCTGTAATCCCAGCTGCTTGGGAGGCTGAAGTGGGAGAATCACTTGAACCCGGGAGGTGGAAATTGCAGTGAGCCAAGATCACACCGCCGCATTCCAGCCTGGGTGACAGAGCAAGACTCCGTCTCAAAAAAAATAAATAAATAAATAAAAACATTTAAAAAAATAAATAAAAAGCAACCCTGGCCTGGAAGGTCAGTCATCTTAGGTATGTTTTTAACCAAGAAGTCCCATCACCCTAATGAGGTTCTATATACTTTGCTGCCCAAACCATAACAGGTCCTCCTCCAATAACTCAGAATAATTCACAAATTGTTACTGACTCTATAAAGATCCTATTTTATAATTTTTCGGTCTTATCAATCAATTTCATTTCCAAGAGCCCTGTTGGGTAAGTAGTCCAATTTCTGAACACTCCTGTCTTGAAGCTGCTGCTAAGAACCCACCATCCCAGCTTCTCAGCATGGTACCATGGAACCATGACTTAGCTATTGCCTCCTCTATGCCTAGTACTGTCCTAGATCCTTCTTTAAACCATTTCTAGCCCTCACAGCAACCCCGTGAGGAAAATATTATTTCAAAGTCAGGCTGAGGAGGCCAAACATCAGACCAGTTGTGTAACTTGCCCCCAGGCCTATGCAGTGGGTTGAGAGTGAAACCAGGCAGGATTCCTGGCATAAAGTCTATGCTTTTCCCACTCATTCCACGTAGCTCCCAGTGCTTTCTTCCATGGCGATGGCATTGAAGTGCCGATCCTTCTTCTCAGTCCTGACTTCTAGACTTTCCCCCCAACCCCCAAGGTGATGGGATAAAGAGTAGGGCCTTTGGGAAGTTAGTGCTCTTATCAAAAAGGCCCCAGGCCAGGTGCGGTAGCTCACGCCTATACTCCCAGCACTTTGGGAGGCTGAGACAGGTAGATCAACTGAGGTCAGGAGTTCAAGACCAGCCTGGACAACATGGTGAATCCCCATCTCTACCAATAATACAAAAATTAGCCGGGCGTGGTGGCACTCACCTATAGTCCCAGCTACTTGGGAGGCTGAGGCAGGAGAATCGCTTGAACCCAGGAGGTGGAGATTGCAGTAAGCCAAGATTACATCATTGGACTCCACCCTGAGCGACAGAGCAAGATTCTATCTCCAAAAAACCAAAACCAAAACAAAACAAAGTAAAAGACCCCAGAGAACTGCTTTCTCCTTCAGCCACATGAGGACGTAACAAAAAGGTGCCATGAAGCAAAGCGCCCTCACCAGACATGGAATCTGCTGGCACTTGATCTTGGACTTCGCAGCCTCCAGAACTATGAGTGATAAATTTCTGTTGTTTGTAAGTCTAAGACACTTTGTTATAGCAGCCTAAACGGACTAAGACAGTCACTCATTCTATAATATAACACTGATGATAATTGTTCTAATCACTGGGCACCCACCCTGTGTCAGGAACTACATTATGAGCTTTAGGTGTTGACATTAACCATATCGGGAGGTATTAATATTCCTTGTTTCCACCATTTCTTAGTGTGCCATTTGATTCCAAATGCAATGCTCTTCCCACTTGGCTCTTCTGTTTTGTTTGTGCAATCTGGGTTCACCTCGGAAGTGTGTATTTAAGGTTCTCTCTAGGTTAGAGAGAATGTGGCACCATGCCTGACGATGTCACCCACTGCTTCTCTTATACCCCGCCCAGCTTACCCCTTCCCTCTGGGCCTTTTATAGGACCTTGTGTTTAGTCCAACAACAACAATAGCATCAACACCCATAAACAAAACACCTCTGCATATAATACAATGCACTTGCCTACTTGCTGACTGAAAGAGCTCCCATAGCTTCCCAGGTGCTGCCGTGCACCTGGAGCAAAGCCCATGTGAGGCTGAAGAAAGGCTGAAGAACAAATAAGTCACCACCTGAATCCTGCCCTCCAGCCAGCTCTCTTCATCATGGAAATTCTTGGAGAAGAGTGGAAGGGAACCTGAGAGGAGAGGTGGCACCTTCACGGATTCCTCCTTTATCTTTCCAGACTTCATGGCTGAGAATTAGCTGAGAGCTAATTCTGAGAGAAAACAGGCTCATAAAATCCTGGCAGAATCTTTCAATTCTAATAGGCAGGTTGGGGTGTGGTGGCTCATGCTTGTAATCCTAGTCCTTCGGGAGGCTGAGGCAGCAGGACCACTTGAGCTCAGGAGTTCAAGACCAGCCTGGGCAACATAGTGAGACCCTGTCTCTACAAAAAATAATTTAAAGAAAGTTGGCCAGGCTTCATGGCATGCACCTGTAGTCCCAGCTATTCGGAAGGCTGAGGTGGGAGGATCACTTGAGACCAGCAGGTTGAGGTTGCAGTGAGCTGAGATGGCATCACTGCACTCCGGTGTGGGCAACAGTGGGAGACCGTATCTCAAAAAACAAACAAACTCTAATAGCTGTTAAAGTTAAATAGTCTACAGTCTGGCTTTACACTAAGGTAAACAGTCTTCTCACAGCTGGAAATGAAAATTCCCTGTAGTAGTTGGAGAGCTCCCGACCCCCAGCCTCCCAACCTACCACACTCCAACCTTGTCTATGCCCCGCCATGCACACTTTTCTAGAAGAGACCCCTTCTGCTGCCCCACATTTGCCACAGTGGGCTCCTCAAAGTGCTCATCCAGGAGACTGGAGATTCCAAGTTTCCAGCCCCGAGACTGGAGCCAACAGAACCCCTTTTCAAGGACTTAGCATTTAAGACTCACAGAGATTTCCTCTCCCTCAGTGGGTGACTGGGCTATAATAGTGGGCTTCAAAGTGAAGCTAGCAGACTGGGGACGTGAAGACGTTGGAGGGGTGCAGAGTCATGAATAGCTGTCAAGGATTGGTTTCCAGATCTAAAACTGACACCTATACTCTTTCCAATACAGACATGCTCTGCTGGCGAGTGTTCCGGTTCTGAGAGCTTGTCTTTCTTTTCCAACCACCCTTTCAAGCTCAGGCTTCCCCTACTGCACAGAAGAAACGCAGCTCTCTTCCTTTCTGGAAGTGCACCATGAGCACTGCTCCAGAGAGTGGAAACTCTCTGATACCAAACAAGGGACAATTCAAGAATAAATGGCACCTGAGTCCCAGGAGAGCAAAGCAGAGTGAAAAAAGAATTAGTGAGTGATGTGGAAAGGACAACATCCTTTCATCCCAGAGTAAAGCCCTGGCAAGCCTCCAGGCCTCAGCGCTCCCTCTGCCTTAGAGCGCAAGAGCACCTTTTGTGGATGGGAAAGGACTTGGGGTGTGATCAGACTGGCCTGCTGAGAGGATCATAGGGAAGTGCTGGATGCTGGATACGTTCATGGAAAGAAGTATACACAGATGAGGAACAGCAGAAAGGCATGGTAGGTGGAAATCACTGGAAAAAGTAGAAATCATCATCACTTATTAACAAAGAATTGAGTTGAATTATGTGTAGAAACGTGGAGGGGTGATAGTATTGAATTTTACATTCACTCATTTTGACAATATAGTTTAAGGTGACAATTTTTCAAAAGGATGGACAATGCAAACATCTCATATACATAAGAAGGAGAAGGGGCTGGGCGCGGTGGCTCTCGCCTGGAATCCCAGCACTTTGGGAGGCCGAGGTGGGTGGATCGCCTGAGGTCAGGAGTTCGAGATCAGCCTGGCCAACATGGTGAAACCCTATCTCGACTAAATACAAAAAAAATTAGCTGGGAGTGGTGGCACAAGCCTGTAATCTGTAATCCCAGATACTTGGGGGGCTGAGGCAGGAGGATTGCTTGAACCCGGGAGGCAGAGGTTGCAGTGAGCCAAGATTGCACCATTGCACTCCAGCCTGGGCAATGAGAAGGAAACTCCACCTCAAAAAAAAAAAAAGGAGAAAGACTGGAGAGGCATCTCCAGGGCAGAAGACAGGCCTGGGGTCAGGCAAAAGTGAAGGCAGCCACGTGCAGCTTGCTGGTTACACACACGCACACACATACACCAGTGTACCCCCACATACTCAACCACCTGCCAAAGGCACAGAAATAGGCCTGCAACTACCCTTGGTCTTACTTGGTCTTTTTTAGAATACTTTCAATGGTTAGGCTAATCACACTTAAGAATAATTTTTGACCAACCCAAATGCCCATCAATGATAGACTGGATAAAGAAAATGTGGCACATATACACCATAGAATACTATGCAGCCATAAAAAAGAATGAGGTCATGTCCTTTGCAGGGACATGGATGAAGCTGGAAGCCATCATTCTCAACAAACTATTGCAGGAACAGAAAACCAAACACCACATGTTCTCACTCATAAGTGGGAATTGAACAATGAGAACACATGGACACAGGGAGGGGAACATCACACGCTGGGGCTTGTTGTGGGGTGGAGGGCAAGGGGAGGGAGAGCATTAGGACAAATACCTAATGCATGTGGGGCTTAAAACCTAGATGATGGGTTGATAGGTGCAGCAAACCACCATGGCACACGTATACCTACGTAACAAACCTGCATGTCCAGCACAAGTATCCCAGAACTTAAAGTACAATAAAAATAAAAATAAAAAATAATTTTTGGAGAAACTAGATAGATTCAAGAAATGGGGAAGGGAAGACGAGGAAGGAGAGGCAAAGCAAAGAAAGAAAGTCAAGTAAGTGAGCACCCAGAGAACAAGCAGCAAGGTGAAGGAGCAACACCCATGTCCTAGAGAGAGAAGATTTACAACGTCTGTGACCACTTATTTTAAATATTTGAGAACCCAAACACTGGAAGATAATATTGGGGTTGGGAAACTGAGGCATGAAGTAACTTAAAATGAAAATATTTCCCCAAAAGGACACTTATATATCAAAGAAAGAAAATGACTGAAAACAAAGGCAGGGTGGTGGTGGTGGGAAGGACATCAGATATCTGAAATCTGGAATGTCACAGTTATGGAGCTTGGACCCGTGACGACAATGAGCATAAGATGATCATCCAGGGCTTACCATCTGACATGAGGACGTGCGATATGATGGGCAAAGCCACACATGGCAGCGGCCCATCCCATCTCTTCTCACAGCTCCCCAATGTTGGGGGAAAGAAGGAAGCATGTTATTATTCCCGTTTACAGGTGCGCGGCAGGGACAGGATGGACATTGTGTCCAAGGCCTCTTAGCTCAAGTCTGCAAAAGGCAGAGGAAGCAAATGTGGGTGGGCAACTCCTCTTCTGAGTGAATTAAGCTGCCTCCTGCGGCCTTCTAAATTAAAATTGTCATTGTAAAAACAGTGACCCGCCAAGAGGGCCTGCCATCCAAACCTCCCCCTGGCTAACCTGACAATGGACCTGTAAGTTTGGAAAAATAAGTTCACCTTCGTCCTTCTGTGCAGTATTTCTGCAGTGGAATGACACATGGAGGAGAGCCCGGGGATAAAATTCATTTCTTATCGAAGCTTTAGTTTTTCCTGTAGTGTAGGAATAAACGCGTAATTTTTGGTTGTTACAGGTGGCTAGCACTGTTTAGTTTGGGTTTTCCAACACAGTTTGGCTTTTGATTTAGAGATCACCTTGGTGAGAATCCTACAATGACTAAAGACATGAGTTTTTAGGCTGAGAGTTTGTTTATTTGGTTTTTTTTGGTTTTTTTCCACAGAATCAGTTACTTATTTTCCTGTGCCAGGTAATCTACAATCACTGAGAGAGAGAAAGAGAGAACAAAAGGGGGTGAGGAAGGGAAGTCAGGTCAGGGATGGAACAGTGTCATTATTGAAAGTGTCACTGTGGCCGGGCGCGGTGGCTCGAGCCTGTAATCCCAGCACTTTGGGAGGCCGAGACGGGGGGATCACGAGGTCAGGAGATCGAGACCATCCTGGCTAATACGGTGAAACCCCGTCTCTACTACAAATACAAAAACTAGCCGGGCGTGGTGGCGGCGCCTGTAGTCCCAGCTACTCGGGAGGCTGAGGCAGGAGAATGGCGTAAACCCGGGAGGCGGAGCTTGCAGTGAGCTGAGAGCCGGCCACTGCACTCCAGCCTGGGTGGCAGAGCAAGACTCCGTCTCAAAAAAAAAAAAAAAAAAAAAAAAGAAAGTGTCACTGTGACTCAAATAACCTTGATGGCACTTGGTCTAATAAGCTGTCACAGACTCTTTTCATTACGCTGTTATCAAAGTCATCTGCAGCCTTTAATTACTCAGTCTCACCATACTCTATTTAACAGGGAAAAGAGGAAGGTATGGAAAAGAGTGAAACTGGCATAAAAAATCCAATAAAGGGCAACGAGGAGGAAACAACAGAAAAGCGGGAAACGGCAGACCTGGGGATCGCGCTCCTCTCACGCTGCAGACCTGGGGATCGCGCTCCTCTCACGGTACAGCTTCACCTGCTGTGTTTGCTCGTGGAGGACAGAGACTTTTGTCTGATTCATCTGCTGCTGTCTTCCCGATGCCTTGAACACTGCCTGATGCACAGGGAGTATTTGTCAGATACATTCCATGGCTTCTAATGCCATTTGCAAGGATGAAAGCTGGGTGTGCCTGGCTGTCTGGCAATACTTCCAAAGGCCTGCAGGACTCCCCAACGAGTGTCCCGTTCACCAGGAGGAGGACTGCAGCCACCCGCATTGTCCTGGGAAGGTCAGCCAGGCCTTCTCCCAGTGTCTGTCTGGGAAAAGCCCCGGTGTAGTCTGCTCGGTCCTACACCCAGAACCATGTGGGCTTCAGGAGCCAGCATTGTGAAGCAAGGGGTAGCTTCTCCCCTTCACCTCCCACTCAGCAGAACGCACTAGCCCTGTGCTCTTCTGATCCTGAAGGAAGCTGAGTCTGGAAAGTTCCTGTGCCTTTAAAGGCACTAGAGCCAATGTGTTGCCCACTCAGGTACTGCGCGACTTAAATAGGTTTCTAGGGTAAAGGCAACTCGTAGCACAAAGGAACAAGTCCCGGGGTGTGGCACTGCAGATCATTTGATTCCTGAGCAAAGGAATTATTATGATGTGGAGGTGGGGACCTCCTTATTATGCTTCAAATTACAATAAGGTTGTAAGGGTTTTTTCTTCCATTTTGAAGTACTTTGACAATATTTTTGAACTTCAAAAATGTTTATTTTTATTTTTTATTTTTTATTTTTTTTGAGGCGGAGTCTCGCTCTGTCGCCCAGACTGGAGTGCAGTGGCCAGATCTCAGCTCACTGCAAGCTCCGCCTCCCGGGTTTACGCCATTCTCCTGCCTCAGCCTCCCGAGTAGCTGGGACTACAGGCGCCGCCACCTCGCCCGGCTAGTTTTTTTTTTTTGTATTTTTAGTAGAGACGGGGTTTCACCGTGTTAGCCAGGATGGTCTCGATCTCCTGACCTCGTGATCTGGCCGTCTCGGCCTCCCAAAGTGCTGGGATTACAGGCTTCAGCCACCGCGCCTGGCCTAAAAAATGTTTATTAAAGGTGTTTTCACAGCAGTTTCATAATGTTTAATTTCTTAATTACTGGAATTGATGCTAAATAAAGCAGGCAAGTAATACTTCAGATGGCTTCATCTTCAGAGCCTTCTTCATTCGTGACTCAAACTGCACAGTTTTGGCCGGGCGCAGGGGCTCATGCCTGTAATTCCAGCACTTTGGGAGGCTGAGGCGGGCGGATCACCTGAGGTCAGGAGTTCGAGACCAGTTTGGCCAGCATGGTGAAACCCCATCTCTACTAAAAACACAAAAATTAGATGGGTGTGGTGGTGTGTGCCTGTAGTCCCTGCTGCTTGGGAAGCTGAGGCAGGAGAATTGCTTGAACCCAGGAGGCAAAGGTTGCAGTGAGCCGAGATCCCACCATGGCACTCCAGCCTGGGCAACAAGAGCGAAACTCCATCTCAAAAAAAAAAAAAAGCCCAATTTCAGGACAGCCTGAGCAAATACAAAATGGGAAAACGGAAATGGATTCGAAGCACGGGGCACATTCCACTGACTGTCACACTGAAGGAATGGTGGAGCCTGAGTCCTCCTATGAGCCGCCGCTAGAGAAGCTAGAGAAGGGGCAGCTCTGGAGCTTGACGACGCTCTCCTATCTTGCATAAGGTGGAGACAGACAGTCCTTCCGTGCCGGGACAGGATGAGGGTGAAGTGGTGATTTCAGGTCAGAAGCAGAGCCTTGGGGACTGATTTTAAAGGGCGAGCTCTCTCTGGAACCCCAAGAGATGGCCCTGACTGCATGGGAAAGCGTGTCTCACCAGTGCAATGTTCTCTAAGTCTGGAGGAGGAGGAGCCCAGGGGGAATGACAGGCAGAAGGCAAGGAGGCCCAGAAGCCCCGCATGGCAAGGATGCATCCAAGTGTATTCTGTAGGAGTGACCAGTGGCCGCGTGGGTGGTGAGCAGGGCTTGTTTTCCTCCAATACCAACGTACAGAGCAGGAGAGCCTGGTGCAGGTTTCTCTCTGAAATCATGGGTTCAGCTGTATTAGTTTCTATCCAAGGCTGGCATAGCTCACCTTCCATTCCAGCAAGGACAGCGGGCCAGCTGTCATGAGCCTTCTCACGAGGAATGGTCTGGGGTGGTGTGAGATCTCACTGTTGGCCATAATTCACTCAACATTTCTTCACTTCTCTGCTTGTAAGTTTTCATTTCCTCTGCAGCTGGTAGCTTCTGTCATTTCTTTTCCTATTTATACCAGTCCTGAATCAGCTTCTTTTTGGGAACCATGCATTTCCCTCAGTAGAGGTCGTTAAGAATCTCTCCACTTTCTGCTGCAAGATTTTTACTTTTGTTTTCTGGCAGATTTTTGGTTGAATGTCATGCCTACATGACCCCTCATCAGTCAGTGTATGTTGGAAACAAAGGATTTGGCAAACATTTGTCCATCAGCACTTCGTCCTCCTCCTTCTCTGATTTATTCAAAAAAGAAAAGGAGGCCGGGCATGGTGGCTAAGGCCTGTAATCCCAGCACTTTGGGAGGCTGAGGCAGGCGGATCACTTGAGGTCGGGAGTTTGAGGTCAGCCTGACCAACATGGAGAAATCCTGTCTCTACTAAAAATATACAATTACCAGGGAGTGATGGTGCATGCCTGTAATCCCAGTTACTGGGGAGGCTGAGGCAGAAGAATCGCTTGAACCCAGGAGGCAGAAGTTGCAGTGAGCCGAGATCGTGCTATTGCACTCCAGCCTGGGCAACAAGAGTGAAACTATGTCTCCAAAAAACAAAAACAACAACAACAAAAATTCTCACTCCAGTGATCTGCTTCAACTATAAAATGCAATGTTTTAAATCTTTAATTTCCTTCTCTCTGCAAGCAGGAGTTTCTTATATAGCTTTCAAAGATTTCATGTATGATTTTGTTAGTTCCCTGATTTCAGTGTATTTCTTATTCCAATCATCTTTCCCCAGTATTTGTTCCATGCACCTCTGAAATTTGGTTATTTTTTTCTTATGCTTGTTGGAACTTGGCATTTTTTTTTTAACTTAGCCTTTATTGTGACATATTTTTCCCTCTGAAAATTTAACACAAGGCTATATTAAAACGTGTACTTTTTCAGAGAATACGGACTTTTTTTTTTTTTTTTTTTTTTTTTAAGACGGAGTCTCGTTCTGTCGCCAGGCTGGAGTGCAGTGATGCATTCTCGGCTCACTGCAACCTCTGCCTCCCAGATTCAAGTGATTCTCCTGCCTCAGCCTTCTGAGTAGCTGAGACCACAGGCACGCTCCACCACGCCCAGCTAATTTTTATATTTTAGTAGAGATGGGATTTCACCATGTTGGCCAGAATGGTCTTGATCTCTTGACTTCCTCGGCCTCCCAGAGTGCTAAGATCACAGGCATGAGCCACCGCGCCCAGCCCAGAGTTTCGGCTTTCCAGTAGTTTGTTCTGTTTCTTTACATGATATTCGTCCTTAGCAGCAAAAATAAGAGTGGCTTTTCTCCAGGAATCCGATTCCCTTCTTTAGGCCCCCTGACTGTCTCATCCTGCTCACCTCAAACACAGTTGTGTTCTGTACCCCGCGTTCCTGAGAAGATGCTTTGCAGCTTTGATCTTCTGCCTAACATCTCACACTTGTTTAAGAGTCAGTGTTTTCCTGTGGTAGTGAGTTCTCTGCAGTCTGTTGTTCCATCCCTTGATGTCTTCTATTCTTTGCAGCAGGAATAGCTTCCAGAATAAACTGACACACAGCCAGGTAATAATTCCAACCTCCAGGGAACCTGGCAGACCCCCAGCAACACCTTGAAAGAGCATGTCAACATCCTTCCTGCAGGCACGGAGCTTTCCACAGCGAGGGACTTCTGCATTTGTCTCTAGGCCATTTCAGAGGCACCTCCTTCCTTAGTTCACAGGCTGTCACACAGCCTCTGCCAGTGCCTGCAAGCCTCGATATGGCACTTTCATTCTGAGACCTACTTCTCCATTCTCTGGGGTCCTTTTATCCCCCTACACAGGACTCACAAGAACAATTTTTTTTAGTTCTTCTATGTTCAAAAATATATGTTACCTTTAAAATTTAAAGGCAATGTAACTGGATATAAAAAATCCTTGGGCACATTTTCCTTGAAAATGTTATACAAATTGTTTTCTTATCTTCTAGCACTGACTATTGTTTTGGAAAAGTTTGAAACAACCCTGATTTCCCCACCCCACTTACAAGAGTGATTTGGTCTTTTTTCTAGCTTGCCCAGAAGATCCTTTCTTTATCAAAGAGCTCCAGGAAGTTGATACTTTTTATCTTTCCTCAATTTCCTAAAAAATGGGGTTTGCATTTCTGTTCTCCTCCATTGGGTGACTTCTGAGAGAAGCAGAAAGTTTACTTGGTTCTGTCTTCTCCAGACCTCATCACCAAGACAGCAGTCTGTTTAACACCCTTCATTTGCATGCCAAGAAAGAGGGTGCAGACTAGTGGGCCAGTTGAGGTGGCTCACACGTGTAATCTCAGCACATTCGGAGGCCAGGAAGGATAGCTTGAGCCCAGGAGTTTGAGACCAGCCTGAGCAATATAGGGAGACCTAGTCTCTAAGAAAATAAAATATAGGCCAGGCGTGGTGGCTCACCCCTGTAATCTCAGCATTTTGGGAGGCTAAGGCGGGCGGATCACAAGGTTAGGAGATCGAGACCAGCCTGACCAACATGGTGAAGCCCTGTCTCTACTAAAAATACAAATTATCCAGGCGTGGTGGCGCATGCCTGAAATCCCAGCTACTCAGGAAGCTGAGTCAGGAGAATCACTTGAACCCGGGAGGCGGAGGTTGCACTGCGATCACGCCACTGCACTCCACCCTGGGTGACAGAGCGAGACTCCATCTCAAAAAAAAAAGAAACAAAGAAAAAGAAAAAAAGAAAATAAAATATAAAAAGCAAACAAATAAACATAAAAAAGAAAGTGCAGGGGGCCAGGCCCAGTGGCTCACACCTGTAATTGCAGCACTTTGGGAGGCTGAGGCGGGTGGATCACGAGGTCAGGAGTTTGGGACCAGCCTGGCCAATATGGTGAAACCCCCTCTCTACTGAAAATGTAAAAATCAGCCAGGCATAGTGGTGGGCGCCTGTAGTCCCAGCTACTCAGGAGGCTGAGGCAGGAGAATTGCTTGAAACCAGAAGACAGAGGTTGCAGTGAGCCAAGATCACGCCACTGCACTCTAGCCTGGGTGAAAGAGCGAAACTCTGTCTCAAAAAAAAAAAAAAAAGAAAGAAAAAAAGAAAAGAAAAAGTGCAAACTAGTAATTCAACTCTGATTCCTGAGGAAGTATTTCCTTCTCTCCTTCCATTCTGTCTTAACCAGAAATCTTCGTTATGCATTACCAATATAGACAAACAAGGGTGAAAACGCAGGTGCAGGAAAATGGCTGTAGGGAAGTGAAAGATAATGCAGAGGAGAGCACATCATCAGGGGCCCCACCGCAACCACCACAGCCAGGAGCAACAGAGTCTGGGAAGGATAGGATGTGGGCTGGACCTGGCCAAGAGGTAATTATGGAGAAAGAGGAGGAAGGTTTCTTTGTACTTATCTCAGAACAATCTGCTCCTCCTTCGGGTTAGAAGTTCCTGGGGGCTTTTCCTAATTGCCTTATATTTGTGATTTTTTTTTCACCCAAGTTCTGTTGTTATTTGCCCATACTTAGTTTCAGGCAATGTGGAAGGTATAAAGGCCAATGACGAACTCCAATCCAATTGGGAGGTCTCAGAATGGGGCAGGCAAGAGCATCTGTTGGAGCATGGGAAGAAACTCAGAATTTCTGTTTGTTTCATATAAAAATAAAGAAATTATGCTTTAGGTAGTTAGAGTTCAAAATGACACAGGTGCCCTCACAGGATGCTTATGTTTTGTGGTCATGTGTCGTGAATTGTTCCCTGGAAAGGGAGATCCATAAAGGAGGAACTGTAGCTGGGTTTGCTGAGCATATTATCTCCTGTGTGCTCCCCTGACTCACACAACTGGCAAGCGGCTTTAAAGCCTACAGCAAAGAAACTGGAAAATGAAGGTGACATTAGTGATATGAACACACACACAAAAATAAGGAAACGACCAAGTTGACACTCTGCTCTTTTACATAAGCTCTTTGTCAAGCCCATTTCAGGGTAAGAAAGTCATGAGGAACCCCAAGTCTGCCTATAACTGGGAGTTGTAGAAAAGTTGGAAATATTAATATCTGATATCATTAACAATGTACCTCATACTAAGTATATTGTGCCTTGGGATATTAGCTTATAAGAATAAATATATATAATTTATGAATAAATAAATATACATATATTGGGAATGTATATCCTCCTTTTCCTTTTGTTAGTAGAGATATACAATGAAACTCATTACACCACTGCTCTGATGTAATAAATGCAAAACCTGTACCAGCCCTATGATGCAAACTGGGGGCACAGAGCATAGGCAGTCCATTATTCCTGGCAACGAGTGGAATATATCGCAGATAGATGAGCTGCATCGTGAAGAATGAGTGACATGCCCTGGGTGAAGAAGCAGAGAGGGTCATTCTGGATAATGGATTAGCGTGAGCAGAGACTCAGAGACTTCAGAGAGCATGTCCTTTTTGGAGATCAGAGGGCAGGTTAATGTCTCCTGGAACGGACTGCATACACCAGATGGGTGGCGAATAACACTGGAAAGGTAGGTAATGTCCAGATTGAAGGACCTGAATTCTATGCTGAGTATTTGGACCACACACTATAAGGACTGCATATAACAGATGGGTGGCGAATAACACTGGAAAGGTAGGTAATGTCCAGATTGAAGGACCTGAATTCTATGCTGAGTATTTGGACCACACACTATAAGGACTGCATACACCAGATGGGTGGCGAATAACACTGGAAAGGTAGGTAATGTCCAGATTGAAGGACCTGAATTCTATGCTAAGTATTTGGACCACACACTATAAGCAATACAGAGTTGATGGAGATGTATGAACAACCTACAGAAAGGGAGAAAATATTAGCAATATGCCGCAGACAAAGGACTAATATCCAGAATTTATAAGGAACTTAAATCAACAAGAAAAGAATCAATAACTCCATTAAAAAGCAAGCAAAGGATATGAACAGACATTTTCAAAAGAAGACATACAGTGGCCAACAAACATGGAAAAAATGCTCAACATACTAATCATTAGAGAAATGTAAATCAAAATCACAAATGAGATACCGCTTCACAGCAGTCATTATTATTAAAAAGCAAAAAGCAAAACAAACAAACAAAAAAACAGATATTGGCAAGGCTGCAGAGAAGAAGGAATGCTTACTTGCTGTTGGTGCGAATGTAAATTAGTTCAGCCACTGTGGAAAGCAGTTTGGAGATTTCTCAAAGAACTAAAAATAGAACTACCATTCAACCCGGCAATCCCATTACTGGGTATATACCCCCCAAAAATAAATCATTCTACCAAAAAGCACTATTCACAATAGCAAAGACATGGAATCAACCTTGGTGCCCATCAATGGTAGAATGGATTAAGAAAATGTGGTACATATACACCACGGAATACTACACAGTCATTAAAAAAAGAGAACAAAATCATGTCCTTGGCAGCAACATGGATGCAGCTGAAGGTCATTATCCTAAGCGAATTAATACACAAACAGAAAACTAAATACTGCATGTTCTCACTTATAAGTGGGAGCTAAATATTGGGTGCACACGGACAAAAAGATGGGAACAATAGACGCTGAGGACTCCAAAAAGAGAGAAGGAAAGAGGAGAGCGAGGGCTGAAAATCTCCCTATTGGGTACTATGTTCACCATCTGGGTAACCAGGTCAGTAGAAGCCCAAGCGCTCAGCATGACGCAACATGCCCTTGTAACAAACCTGCACATGAACTTCCTAAATCTAAAATTAAAATAGAAATTTAAAAAAAGAAGCAGGCTGGGCGTGTGAAGCCCAAAGAACTCCGTCTGAATACTGTTCTGCTGTTTCTGCAGTGTGGCTACAGTCACTGCCCACCAAATACCTAGAGCCCGGACACGAGCGTTGCGGTATATGGATGTGTCCACCTGGATACACACGGTTTCAATTCATTTAAATGGCAAACAAAGGTCTTGGGCAGATTTCGAAGAGAAGCGGTGAGCTGCGAGACACTTCCGAGCAAGAGCTGATGTGGAGGGTTTCCAGGGCCGGGTGAGGGTCCCGCAGCCACAGCGACGTTTGAGCCTCCACGGTGGAACTCACAGGCTCCCCCGCCACAGCCTCCCGCGTGCGCTCAGGCGCTTCCTCCAGGCCTTATTTGTAAGTCTGTTGATTTCGCAGACCGCACCTTGCAAGGAGCACACGCTCCGTCTCAGTATTTCATAATCATTTCTTCTCTTTTTGTTTTCTACCCGGCCTGGCTCTGTGTCTAGGACTCAGCGTGCCTTCCCGGGGCTCGGCCTGCCCCGCCTGCCTAAGAATCTCGCAAATCATTGACGGCATGGGGGAGGGGAGAAGGGGAGACTGCGGGTAGCAGGAAATGGTGCCCTGGAAGCCAGGGTTCTACTCCCTCCGCCGATTTGTAGGACAAAGAAGGCAAAGCTCTTTCGTGGAAGCTCGGCACTCTCAGCCCCGACCGAGGCCGTGATAACTCAAATTCACAACCGCCGGGGATGCGAAACACCCGGCCTTCCCGAGGACAAAGGGCAAGTGTTCCCGCACTGCGCCGCGTTCGTAGGCTCGGGGTTTTCGCCGCTGGTTCCAGCTTTTTGTTACCTTGCTTGGCTGGTGCCTGCGGGGCCCACGGCTGCGGAAGGACAGGGCTCTGAGGCTGCCACCCCACAGCCCCTGCGATTCGAGAGTGCCGGGCAGCTCCGCCGGGGCCGCGCGCTTCCCAGGAGGAGGGAAGGCCTGGGGGGAAGGGGGAGGGCAGTGGAATAGAAACTGGGGAGCGACAAAGCTGAGAAGGCGCAGATTTTGGCGGATTCCGGGAGCCTCCCCCACTGTGTCCTTTGCGCAGTCACAGTATGGGGCTGCGACCGCTTCCTAGCCCCTATGCCCCGGGCATTTGGCTCTTTCACATAAATGTTAGGATTGGTAGCTTTCCAATATTTCTAAATGGAGAGCTATGAGAAGAGGTGGTGTGTGTGTGTGTGTGTGTGTGTGTGTGTGTGTGTGTGTGTGTGTAGGAAATAATGATGGATTTGCAGTCTCTTTCTTTCAACTCCTCTTCATTCATTGGCTAAGTGTTGGTTGCCTAGGAAACCGCGTGCACCTCGACTGCAGAGCCTGCCATGGGGGCTGCAGGCTGGGTTTTTTGGGTTTTTAACGGTGAATCCCGGCAAGCAGTGAAGAACCCTAATGCTAAATGTCTAGTAATTTCAATAACTGTGTCAAAAATATATGTTGCATTATGAAAACAATACTTTAAAAATTTACTACCATGTAAAGCCTCCTTTATATCAGACTTCTTCAAACAATGACTTGTGTGTGTAATAGAGAAATGCAAATTCACTTGAGGACGTGCCGTTGAAAATAATCTGAAAATTGTGAAAGCAAATATTAATTTTAATAGTTTAAGGGATATCTTGCTCACTTCAGTCGCGCAATAGGTTATGTATAAAACAAATGTTGAATTGTGTTTTAGGCAGCGATATTTCTACAATTGTCTTTGGAAGGGAAATTTTTTAAATGTTAATACATCATTAAGACTAACATTAAGAGATCATGAAATATGTTGCCCCCAAATCTTCGTGCCTGATATACGATGACCTAGATTGAGAAGCACTGCATATAATGAATAGACAGAAATGCTGGGGACCCAACTAAGAATGACTTTTTTTTTTTTTTTCTTTGAAAGCCGGGTACCAGTCTCTTCCTGCGAACTACATGGATTAAGAACGATTTTTTTTTTTTAATTTAAGGGTTATCAGATAAACTGAAAGACTTTAGGGAAAAGTGTGACTGTTGTCAACATTTTAACACAAAATCAGCTTCTTGTGAAAATAAAAATGTGCAGCATCACAATCCCAGTGGGGGTGGGGTGGGATGCAGACCGGTTAACAAGAATGGCTGCCCGGAAGGGGCGGGGGTGTGGGGACAATTCAAGCAAAATGCTTGAAAGGAAAGCAGATCTTGGGCCAAAAGTGTCCCCAAGGGCACTCTGGGCTTTCAGAAGGATGATTTCCAGTCTCACCCTATCCCAAGGTTTCCCACGTTTCTTTAAAAGAAACGTGAGAGGAAAGGGTCTTTTCATCTATCTATATGATCTTGAACACGCGTTTTCACCCGAGCACTCAATGGAGATTTGGCTCTGAAACAGAAGCTAAGAAATGACATAGATGAAGGAGGCAGGCGGCCAGCTCAAGTTACTCAGCGTGGAGCTGAGCGCCCCTTATCCCCACCCCGCCGCGCTGAGCATCAGGGTTGCTCCTGGGAGCTCGCAGCAAGGAGGTGACCGCTCCGAGTGTGTCTACACTCGCAGCGCGGGTGCCGCCCTCGCTCTGTTCCTTCCGGCGCAGCTTGGTCCCACCAGAGCCGCCACTCGAGGCTGACACCTGCCACAGCCCTTTTGGCCGAGATGCGGTCACTTTCCCTGAGGTTTGGTGTGCCCAAAAGACGCGATTTCCAGTCCAAGCCCTGTCCTTAACTTGCTGTGTGACCTTGGGAATTGCTAGCCCTTGACGTTTCGGCATCTGGAGGGATCTGGATTAGAAACCCGGAGGTCAGGCAGCGAGACCTTGGAACCTGGAGAGTGGGGCATGTGGACAGACCCTCCGCTGATCTCTGCCTGTCCCCAGACCCCACCCTAACCCAGGCAAGCCAGCCGCGTCTGGAATACCGGCCCGCGAGCTCCAGTCTGGGCGCCCTGGATGTTTGGGGGCGCCTGGGCTTTTGTTCTCGCTACTTCTCTTTGTACATTGGAACCGACTTGAGTCCCCCACCCCCCACCCCACAGCGGGAAAGGGAGGCGGTGACAGCTTGCTGATAGTTCTGGGAGGGTCTCGCTCAACAGCTGCAGGCTCCGCTCCGCCGCGGGAGCCCGGGTCATTCGGCCTCTCTCGCCAGGGGATGAAAGAGGTCACGTCACCTCGCCAACGGCCCTTCCCAAGTGTGGAAGTGTGGGGCGGCGCGCTTCAGTCATCGAATTGCCGGGAACAGGTTGTGCAGTGAACGTTTCTGACACCCTATCCCCTCCCGCCCTCAAACGCACGCAGGATTACTCTCTCTCTCTCTCTCTCTCTCTCTCTCTCTCTCTCTCTCTCTCTCTCTCTCTCTCTCTCCCTCCCTCCCTCCCTCCTTCTCTCTCTCTCTCTCACACACACACACATACACACACACACGCGAAAAGTAACAATGAGACCAGTTCCTGTCTGGGTACCTAGAGACTGCGGATTTGAAGGGAGGGTCGGTGGTCCAAGTCTGTGCACGCGCTCGTGCGAGTGTGCGTGGGTCTTGGGAGGTCTCGTGTGCGCGAGGCTGCAGTTTTTAGTCGTATTCCCCACCCTTCAACCGCAGCACGAAGCCTCGGACCTCCAGGTCTCCGCGATGGAAGACAAGAAAGTTCATTACTCGGGCGTGGGTCACCCTTGGAACCCACCCTCTTACTTGACAATAGATGAACCGAATCCGAGGGCGGGGGCGGGAGGGGGGCGCCTGTCGTGTGATTTTAAATACTCAGCTGCACAGCGTATCCCACGCTTCTGAGAGCCCTTTGTTCCGCCGACAGCCCCGCCCCCGGGACCCCACCCTCTTTCTGCCCTCCGGACGGTCAGTGCTGCGCTACCGGCCACTCCCACTCCATCACTCGCGAGGAACAAAAGTCAGCCCTCGGGGCAGAGGAGTCCTGGGTACCAGCAGGGGCGTTGTGCACTCCCGGAGAGGGTCGGGCAGGGCTGAGGGGCTCCGAGGTCGCTTCGCCCGTGGATGCTGCTGCTCAGTGAGAGGAGCTACCAGCCCTAAACAGACAAAGGAGAAAGCAGGCCCACGCCGGGGCGGGGGCGGAGGCCGCGCTGGTGTTCATGGGCTGCAGGTGTCCCGGGTCGCCGTCACGCACGACTTCCTTCTGGGGCCACCTGTCCTCCCCCAGGCCGCTATGAGACGGAGCGCCGCCTGGGCAGTCGCTGGCCTCCGGGGTTGAGGGAAAGGACAGTGGTCTCACGAGGGGCGGTTGGCTGGAGGAACTCTGGCCAATGGCCTAGTAGGAGCTGCAATTCGAGGTGGCGGAGCAGCCTGTGCCACCTCAACCCTCCCACCTGCCGGCACCGGGGCACCTGACGGCCTCTCCACCTGCTCCAGTCCTCCATCGTTTCCATCCGATGCCAGCTCTGCCCCCACCCCGTTCAGACCGCGCTGGTGGCCCTCTCCTCGCCGCCCTCTCACCCTCCTTGTCTTCACCCTTCCCCCATATCCCCATACCCAGACCCCCACCACAGCCGCAGACAATGCGCACACCCCCACCCAACTCCCGGGGGCCCCCACCCCTCTCCCGGTCCGCACGCCCGCTCTGATTGGCCGCGGGCCGGTGGTCCAGCCCCCCGGACGGTCCCTAGGGCTCGGAGCATTACGTCAGCCAGGCTTGGAGAGCGCCAGCGCGAAGGGGACTGGGGGGCTCGGGCTGGGGGCGCGGCCTGCGCCAGCCGCCCCACCCTCCTTGCATAAAAGCCGGAGCCCGCGGGGCCGACGCTCTCAGCCCGTCGGTTCCCGAGCGCCTTCCCGGTGACCCCGCAGTGGGTGTGTGAGGGGAGGACGGACAGACCCACCAGACGCCGCCGGACCAGGAGGACGCTGACGAGGCACCATGCGTGAGATCGTGCACATCCAGGCGGGCCAGTGCGGCAACCAGATCGGCGCCAAGGTGGGCGCGCCGCCGCGGAGGGGGTCGATGGGGGCGGGAACCTGGGCCGAGAGCCCCTCGGGGTCCCCTGGCGCGGTCCCGGGGAGGCCTGGGGATCGCCAAGTGCGCCGCCGAGTGTGGCTTGGGCTCGGAGGCGACTTTCGCCGACGGAGGGGGCGCCTCTCTTTTCTGCTGTAACTCAGCTGGAGTCCCCGCCACCCCGCTGGCTGCTTGGCAGGCACGCGTGCCTGGAGAAGACGAGGGTGTGTCCGCGAGGCTGTGCGCGGCGCTCCGCGCGAGGGGCTGGGACGTGAGGAGGGTTAATTTTACTCGTTTGAACCGGAGTCGAGCCGCCGGGGGAGGGGAGAAGAGCGATTGTCTTGCGGTCTCAGGACGTGCTTTGAATCTAAAACCGCGGTCCTTTAGCTCCTTCGCGTTCCTCTTTCCCCGCCCACCCACTCCTCGCGGGCTGCAGTCCCTGTGCCCTCGCCTCCTGCCGCCGCCTGGGGCTGCGACCCGTGCGCCGAGCTCCGCCACTGCCCAGCTTTGGCTGGTCCTTCCCCCCTCGACCCCTACCTCCCGCCGCAGGCAGCAGCTCTTCGCCTGGGAAACGCCCAGTTTCGACTTTCTAACCCTGCAAAATACAGGCCCCGCGGCTGTGCCCGGGTCACGCCGCCTTTAAACCTTCACGCTCCTGAAATGTTGGGCTGTCGGAACTGAGTCGGGGACATTTCATTGTGCGCCTTGGCGCTTCTGGCGGATCGTGCATGGCTAAACGCAGCCTTTCTGTCTCAGTTTTGGGAGGTCATCAGTGATGAACATGGGATTGACCCCACTGGCAGTTACCATGGAGACAGTGATTTGCAGCTGGAGAGAATCAATGTTTACTACAATGAAGCCACTGGTAATCGCCCTTGCCCCACCCCCACTGCCTTCAGTTTTGCTACCCCTCTCCCCTTTCCTTGCGTGGGACCGCAGGGGTGTGGCCCTGGGAGAGGGTGGACCATTCAGTTGAGGATCTCCGCTCCTTCCCTGCAGGCTTTCACTGGGCTTCCTTATGTCCACAGAGCCCTTTGAGAACCTGATGGTGGGTCTCCCTTTGTTTGGGGGAACATCTGCATGACGGCAGCAGGCGCCAAGCCCTTCTTTGCAGAGGTCCTTGCCTGAGAGTCTTAAGTCACTGTTGTTCCTTGCAGGTAACAAATATGTTCCGCGGGCCATCCTTGTGGATCTGGAGCCAGGCACGATGGATTCGGTTAGGTCTGGACCATTCGGCCAGATCTTCAGACCAGACAATTTCGTGTTTGGTGAGTGCCTGGTGTGGCTAAGAGCATGAGGGACTCATTTTACACTGGGCAGCATGAGGCTGGAGAGGTGTGACTGCCAGAGGGAAAGCATGAAGAACATCCACTGTGTGCCAGCTTAGCTTTAATAGAGGGTAAAATTGTTTGCCTTTCAACTGCCTAGAGCTCGGTGTCCTGGCCTTCCTTATTTATAATATATTCATGAACAAATATTTTAACGTTTGGCCATTTTGGTGATAATCTGAAATAGTCTTATCTGCGCATTGACTCACTGATCTATACTAAGGGGTTTGAGGTAAGGTATTTAATACAATCACCAGTGACTTAAGATTTCACTTTCCCTCTGGCAGGCCAGAGCGGAGCTGGGAATAACTGGGCCAAGGGCCACTACACAGAGGGAGCCGAGCTGGTTGACTCGGTCCTGGACGTGGTGAGGAAGGAGTCAGAGAGCTGTGACTGTCTCCAGGGCTTCCAGCTGACCCACTCTCTGGGGGGCGGCACCGGGTCCGGGATGGGCACCCTGCTCATCAGCAAGATCCGGGAAGAGTACCCAGACCGCATCATGAACACCTTCAGCGTCATGCCCTCACCCAAGGTGTCAGACACCGTGGTGGAGCCCTACAACGCCACCCTCTCTGTCCACCAGCTGGTGGAAAACACAGATGAAACCTACTGCATTGATAACGAGGCCCTGTACGACATCTGCTTCCGCACCCTGAAGCTGACCACCCCCACCTACGGGGACCTCAACCACCTGGTGTCGGCCACCATGAGCGGGGTCACCACCTGCCTGCGCTTCCCGGGCCAGCTGAACGCAGACCTGCGCAAGCTGGCCGTGAACATGGTGCCCTTCCCGCGCCTGCACTTCTTCATGCCCGGCTTCGCGCCCCTCACCAGCCGGGGCAGCCAGCAGTACCGGGCGCTCACGGTGCCCGAGCTCACCCAGCAGATGTTCGACTCCAAGAACATGATGGCTGCCTGCGACCCGCGCCACGGCCGCTACCTGACGGTGGCTGCCATCTTCCGGGGCCGCATGTCCATGAAGGAGGTGGACGAGCAGATGCTCAACGTGCAGAACAAGAACAGCAGCTACTTCGTGGAGTGGATCCCCAACAACGTGAAGACGGCCGTGTGCGACATCCCGCCCCGCGGCCTGAAGATGTCGGCCACCTTCATCGGCAACAGCACGGCCATCCAGGAGCTGTTCAAGCGCATCTCGGAGCAGTTCACGGCCATGTTCCGGCGCAAGGCCTTCCTGCACTGGTACACGGGCGAGGGCATGGACGAGATGGAGTTCACCGAGGCCGAGAGCAACATGAACGACCTGGTGTCTGAGTACCAGCAGTACCAGGACGCCACGGCCGACGAACAGGGGGAGTTCGAGGAGGAGGAGGGCGAGGACGAGGCGTAGATGCCCCGCGAGGCGGGTTAGGGAAAGCGGAGGAGGAAAGCGAGGGGGTGGGGGGCTTCCCGGGACGATACCCTGGCAGTCGAAGGAAAGAAGCATGGTCTCCTTTAGGTGTGCGCTGGGTCTCTGGTGCTCTTCACTGTTGCCTGTCACTTTTTTTCCCTTTTTTGTAATATTGATGACATCAATGTAACATTTGAGATATTTCTGAATTACTGTTGTAATGGCTAAAATCACATAAACGTTTGTGTCGGAATGGTGTCCTCTCTTCTTTCTCTTCCTTTTTCTCTGTATTAACGATTCAAATGTAACTTTCTGAACACATTGCATTAAATTCTTCCTTTAACAAAAAGCAAAGGCGTAGGTAAAAGCTCAAATGAATTTATTCTTTGGGTATTGGTAAAATTGAACCAATCACAGTTAAGATGAGAGATCAACCTGAGTTTGAAAACACCTTTAATAAATATTAGTTGAAAAAACGTCTATGTGAAAACACGCTGTGTGTCTTCATGTGCAATTCCTACTATGCCTTTATCTCCTTTACAAAAAAAAAAAAAAAGCATTTTTAGAATAGTTCCCACATACAGTACAAAATTCTGAGGAGTGGAAAGTGAATGTCTTTTTTTTCTGTGTTTCTTGATACAGTTTCCTCCCTGGAGGGAAACCTTTCTAATCGTGGTTATCTTTCTTACATCCTTGCAGAAATATTCCATATATTTTCCAACCCATGTAGGATATTTCCTTTTTTTCTTCACACACATGATGTGATACTAACAAAATTCTGCAGCCTTCTTCGCTAAACAGTGTATCTTGAACCTATAGAGAGCTTCCCTCCTTTAAATGGATATGTGGCGTCCATATGTGCTGTTTTATTTAGCCAGTTCCCTACCAATGGACATTTACGTTTATACTTACAGCATAGTGTAACAATGAATAATTCTGTTCATTTATTAGTGTGCATATGAGAATAGTAAATTTCCACAAATGGAATTTTTTGTCAAAGGCAAAAATATATATATGTATATACCTTTTTAAGTTATATCACCTGCACTTAGGAATAGCTATAGAGTTATACACAGTTAATAGGCTCATTCTCAATTCTCAAGCAACTTTTTCTCCATGCAATCATATTTATACTATATTACAAACTGTTTGTATTTGTTTTAACATCATTTGAGTTTAGAAGGAATTACAAATTCTGAATTGTTGGGGAATTTTACTTTAAGTAGGCAATCCAGAATAATCGTCAGCCTACTGCATTTATTTCTTCCATGCAGAAGTAGGATTTGGGATTTGAACCCAAGTCTGACTCTGGACTTGAACTCAACCACTAAAGAAGCTATGGGATTTCAATAATGGATTTTCAGTTAAGATATTCCTATGGGATAAGTTATACCTTGTCAAAATAGTGGTGATACTCTGCTTTAATCTGACCTAGTTAGTTTCCCATCTTGAGAAGAGAAAAAGAGTGTGAGTTATAAGCAAATGTATAAAACTTATTTGCACACTCCTATAGAAAGAAAGGATCATAAAAACCAGGTTTAAGATTTTTCTAGTTTTCACACAAACTCGAAATTAGAAAAAATATGACTTTAAACCTGACTTTATTTTATTCTGCTTGGTCCTACTCTTACTTAAATTTTAAAAAAGAAAAAAAAAGTATAGATACAAGATTTTCATTATTTAAAAGGCTGAAATATGTTTGAAAACAGTTCCAAAGAAAACTATAAGCAGTATAATTCCAAATAGTGTGAAAATAAGTTAATCCTGCCACATGGCTCCCATAAAAGGAAAAGAGCACAGTTCTCTTTACCAAGCACTATACATCTCTAAAACTTGACTGAGTGGTGAGTAGGGTCAGAGAGGTGTCTGGAGCCAGTGGCTTCAGCTCGGTTTTCTATATTTAACTGCAGACTGACAGATGTGATTCCTGCTGAGCTGGTGTAAAACTTCCAACAACTGAATTGAAGGGTGGCATTAGCTTTAAATGCCCCAAACACCCAGGGCAGCTGCCAAGGCCCCCTGGATCTACCCTTGGGCGTGCATTCCCTACAACCTGTCAGGAACACGTTCAGCACCCTCAGAGACTAGTGGGATCACATCCAAGGGCCTCTAGGCATACTGGATGTGTGGTACTTCTCTTCCACCTGGTGAAAAGGGAACAGGCAGGCACCAGCAGGCCAGCTTGCTAGCCTGTCGGTACAAGCACGTCTGCACTGTTAAAGCTTATTTTGGCATGATTAGAATAGTGCGTGCCAAACTGACCTGTCAAGCAGATCTTCTGGGGCCTAATACAGACTTTACATGCATACATTAAAACAAGTTCAAAATGAGGAAAATGCTCAGATTAATACCTGGATGAAGATACTATTTGGGAACTATTAGTTTCGTTTGTTACATTACCATTATGTGGTGGGATTTGGTGGTGACGATGGTGGTGGGGGTGGTGATGATGGTGGTGATGAATGGTGGTGGTGGTGGTGGTGGTGATGGTGGTGATAGTAGTGATGGTGGTGGTAGTGATGGTGGTAGTGTTGATGACGGTGATGTTAGTAACAGTGACAGTGATGATGGCAGTGATGGTAGTGGTGGTAGTTTAGTGGTGGTGGTGGTGATGAGAATGGTGGTAGTGATGGTGGTCATAAAAGCAGTGATGATGGTGATGGTGATGATGGTGGTTATGGTAGTGGTGGTGGTAGTAGTGGTGGTGATGATAATAGTGATGGTGGCAGTAGTGTTGGTGTTGGTGGTGGTGGTAGTGGTGGTGATGATAGTGATACTGGTGGTGGTGGTAGTGATGGTGGTGGTGATGATGGTGGCGGTGGTGGTAGTGGTGGTGGTGGTGATGTGGTAGTGTTTTGGTGGTGATGGCAGTAATGATGGTGATGTTAGTGATGGTAGTGGTGGTCATGATAGTGGTAGTGTTATGGTAGTGTTGTGGTGGTGGTGGTGGTGGTGATGGTGGTGGTGGTGGTAGTGGTGATTGTGGTGGTAGTGGTAATGATGGTAGTGGTGGTGATGTGGTAGTGTTGTGTTCATTGTGGTGGTGGTGGTAGTGGTGATGATGGTGGTAGTGGTGATGGTGGTAGTGATGATGATGGTGGTGGTGGTGATGGTGATGGTGGTGGTAGTGATGGTGGTGGGTGATGTGGTAGTGTTGTGGTGGTAGTGGTGGTGGTGGTGATAATGGTGGTAGTGGTGGTGATGGTAGTGGTGGTGGTGATGGTGGTACTGGTGGTGATGGTGTGGTGATGATGGTGGTGGTGGTGATGTGGTAGTGTTGTGATGGTTGTGGTAGTGGTGGTAGTGGTAGTGGTGATGGTGGTGGTAGTGGTGGTGGTAGTGGTGGTGATGGTGGTGGTGATGTAGTAGTGTTGTCGTGGTGGTGGTGGTGGTGGTGATGGTGATGGTGGTGGTGATGTGGTAGTGTTGTGATGGTGGTGGCGGTGGTGGTGGTGGTGGTAGTGGTGATGATGGTGGTAGTGGTGGTGATGGTGGTAGTGATGATGATGGTGGTGGTGGTGGTGATGTGGTAGTGTTGTGATGGTGGTGGCGGTGGTGGTGGTAGTGGTGATGATGGTGGTAGTGGTGGTGATGGTGGTAGTGATGGTGGTGGTGGTGGTGGTGATGTGGTAGTGTGGTGGTGGTGGTAGTAGTGGTGATGATCGTGGTAGTAGTGGTGATGGTGGTGGTGATGATGATGGTGGTGGTGGTGGTGATGTGGTAGTATTGTGATAGTCGTGGTGGTGGTGGTGGTAGTGGTGGTGATGGTGGTGGTGATGATGATGGTGGTGGTGGTGGTGATGTGGTAGTGTTGTTGTGGTGGTGGTAGTAGTGGTGATGATGGTGGTGGTGGTGATGTGGTAGTGTTGTGATAGTCGTGGTGGTGGTGGTGGTGGTAGTGGTGGTGGTGGTAGTGGTGATGATGGTGGTAGTGGTGGTGATGGTGGTGGTGATGTGGTAGTGTTGTGGTGGTTGTGGTAGTGATGGTGATGGTAGTGGTGATGATGGTGGTAGTGGTGGTGATGGTGGTGGTGATGCTGATGGTGGTGGTGGTGGTGATGTGGTAGTGTTGTCGTGGTGGTGGTGATGGTGATGGTGGTGGTAGTTATGGTGGTGGTGGTGGTGATGTGGTAGTGTTGTGATGGTCGTGGTAGTGGTGGTGGTGATAGTGGTGATGATGGTGGTAGTGGTGGTGATGGTGGTGGTGTTAATGATGGTGGTGGTGGTGGTGATGTGGTAGTGTTGCGGTGGTGGTGGTAGTAGTGGTGTGTATCTCTTTTCAACACTTCTCGAAAGAAATGTTTTATCCCTCCTTGATGTGCCCTGAGGAGGATATTTACTTCCAAGCAGACACAATAATCCAACTGCAAGACCACTGAGATGTGATGCATGACCCAGAGATGGGGGTTTGGGGAGGGGAGCTGAAGTCACCCTGAGGTCATCCAGAGAGTCTGAGAAGGAATTAAAACCTCAATGTGCTCTACATCTGCTCCTCTACATCAGCCTCAAGGATGATCTAAGACTACGGTAGATTTTCCATTTTATCACTGAAGTGGTTGATATTAGATTGATAGCAATTTGAACAAAAATTACCTCAAGAGATCATCTCATTTGCCCTCCTTGGTTATGTAGGTAGGGAAACTGAGGATCAGAGAATTATCTAAGATCCCAGAACACTTTCTGTACAAATTGGGTCTTACACCCAGTGCTGACCTCACTGCAGCTGCATGGCTCAGGTTCTGTTGTATACAAAGCCACATGAGGATCATAAAAAAGGGAAAGATGATTTCCCTGGCATCAAGGAAAACCTGAACGTGTGCCTAGGTCCCACTCAACTTTCCCAGATGGGTTGGGCACAGACATAGTGCCAGCCTTTTGTCTGTAATAAGGTCACTGACAGGTGATGTTGAATTGCCTGGTTTTAAACCACCACATACACAATGCTCTAATGCAAACATGGTGCCAAAAGGGAATATTCTACCAGGGGTTAGTTATTGTGAAAAAAAAAAAAAGTAGGAGATTAAGGAGGACTGGAGTGGCCCTTTTTTCAAAGCCTCATTTTAGTTAAGATGTGGCTTGGCAAACTGCTATAAGGCTAATTTCTTTCTGGTGTGTAAAAGATGTCCTATTGAGAGGTCATGCTTTTCTAAATGCACATCAAAGTCGAGCCATTCCCTTGAAAAGAGACTCTTCCATACTTTTGTTTTTTAATAACCCTGCCTTCCTGCCTCCCCACCCCTCGTGTTTCTCTGCAGGTGTGCTTGCCGACACACAGTCAAAGAAGCTTATTTTGGTGCTTTCTGTTTCATTCAAAACATTTCACAGTCATTTTTTTTTTTTGTCTTTTAGTTGAGACAAAATATGCATACCATAAAATTCACCACTTAAAAGACTACAAGTCGGTGGGTTTTAGTATATTCACAGAGTTGTGCAACTATCATCACCATCTAATTCCAGAATGTTTTCGTCACCCAAAAAAGAAACCCCTATGCCTATTGTCCCACTTCCCATACCCTCTCCCTAGTCTTCCCCCCACTCCAAGCCTGGGAAATCACTACTCTTCCTGTTTTTATGGATTTGCCTATTCTGGACATTTCATATAAATGAAATCATTCTATCTGTGGTGCTTTGTGTCTGGCTGGGCTCTTTTTTCTCAGCATATGTTTTCCTGGGTCATTCATGTTGTAGCATGTATCAGTACTTCATTCTGTTACCGTTGATTAATATACCATTGTATGGATAGACCATCTTTTGTTTACTCATTCTTCTGTTGATGGATATTTGAGTTGTTTCCACTCTTTCACTATGAAGAATAATGCTGCAGCTGGGCATGGTAGCGCATGCCCATAATCCCAGCACTTTGGGAGGCCAAGGCAGGAGGATCACTTGAGCCCAGGAGTTTGAGAGCAGCCTGGATAACATAGGGAGGCCCCTGTCTCTACAGAAAATAATTTTTTTAAAAATTCGCCAGGTGTGGTGGCATATGCCTGTGGTCCCAGCTACTTGGGAGGCTGAAGTGGGAGAATCACTTGAGCCTGGAAGGTTGAGGCTACAGTGAGCCATGATCACCTCACTGCAGCCCAGCCTGGGCAACAGAGCCAGATCCCATCTCAGAAAAAAAGGATGGCCAGGCACAGTGGCTCATGCCTGTAATCCCAGCACTTTGGGAGGCCGAGACGGATGGATCACGAGGTCAGGAGTTCAAGACCAGCCTGGCCAAGATGCTGAAACCCCATCTCTACTAAAAATACAAAAATTAGCCAGACCTGGTGGCACACACCTGTAGTCCCAGCTACTCGGTAGGCTGAAGCAGAAGAATCGCTTGAACCTGGGTGGCAGAGGTGGCAGTGAGCCAAGATCACACCACTGCACTCCAGCCTGGGCGAGAGAGAGAGAGAGAGAGAGAGAGAGAGAGAGAGAGAGAGAGCTAGAGAGAGAGGAGAAAGAAGAAAAAAAAAATAATAGAAGAAAGAAAGAAAGAAAGAAAGAAAGAAGAGAAGAAAGAAGAAAGAAGAAAGAAGGAAAAAAGAAAGGAAGAGGTAGGAAGGAAGGAAGGAAGGAAGGAAGGAAGAAAGGAAGGAAGGAAGGAAGAGGAAGGAAGGAAGGGAGGACGCTGCTATGAGCATTCACGTGTCTGTCTGTGTGCATGTTTTCAGTTCATTTGACCTAAGAGTGGAATTTCTGGGTCATATGGCAATTCCATCTTCATAATCATTTTGACTTCCAGCTAACAATACACACATACCCACTTTCAGATTTGCCCAGAAGGCCAAGATGGAGTAGAGATCAGGCAAGCATTTTGTACTTACGCATTTATAGAGAGTCTAGAATCATAAGGTTTTAGAACAGAAATTTAGAGATCTTCTGACATAACCCTCATCAGTTCACAAATGAGGAAACCACGGTCCCAATTAAGCAGTATTTCCAGGTCACTGCATCAGTTAGGACCGATGTTCAGCTGCAAGCAACAATGGCAATGGGTTATTTTTCCCTCTCACTTAAAAAATATAATGTAGTGGCACACAGCCCAGGCAATGTAGCTTCACAACATCCTCAGTGTCCCCGACTCTTCTCTTTCTGCTCTTCTGAACACCGCCAGTGGCTACCACCCTCAAGTTCTCCTGCTTCAGGATGACCATTGCAGCTCCGGCCATGGCACCTGGTTCCAGGCAAGACAGAGAAGGAACTGGGAGGGTAAAAAGTGACCTTCCAGCTGAGCCGTGTGTCTCTGCAGATCCGTGCCAGGATCCTCTCAGTGACTTCTGCTTGCATTTCTTTGGCCTCACCTTTCCCACAAGCTGACTGAGCAAGATAATCTTTAAGCTGGGTACATGATCTCCCAGCAATTTAAAGGTTCTCTTAGGAAGCAGAGAATGGGACTGGACAGGTAACCAGCTGTCTCG